>NC_080784.1:184174280-184491553 GCF_028018385.1 Neofelis nebulosa | reverse complement strand
CTAACTCTTTGTTGAAGTTGTTACTGTGTTCACTCATTCTTCTGAGTTTGGTGAACATCTTTATGACCTTTACTTTGAACGCTTTCAAGAGGCAAATTACTTATCATCATTTTATTAAGGTATTTTTTTCTGAGATTTTATCTTCCTCTTCCATTTGGAACATATTCCTCTGTTTCCTATTTTGCTTTAGTCTCTGTGTTTGTTTCAATGTATCAGGCAAAACAGCCACTTTTCTCAGTCCTCAGTGAGTGACCTTTTGTAGGAAATGAACCTTCAACGTTGCTCTACCTCTTGGTTGTCCCTTGAAACTCTGTGATTGTCTAAGCAATCTGACTTATTCCCAATAGGTCTCAGATGTTGGTGGTGTGCCAAGACCAGCCAGTATTCTAAAGGGAGAGATCTCAGCCAGCACCTAGATTCAGGCTGATTGGAAACCACATCTGTGGGTAGCAGCTTTTAAAGTATGCAAATATATATCATCCTGTGGGATCACAACTGTAAACCCTGCTGACCTCCTGACCTGGTGATATGCAGGTGTCTCTTTGGCAACACTTGGGAAATCAGGGCTCTGGAGGAGTGTACAAGTTTCTTTCTGGAGGTACCAGGGAACTGTAGCAAGGCCAGGAGAGGGCAGAAAGATGTCTTACATTCCCCGGGAGGACCTCCCTAGTCTATAGGTGTGTAGCAAGCCTGAAACTTGCCCTTCAGGCTAAAAGTCCAGATAAATAAATGGGCCTTTTTCTTAGGCAGACTGGTGGTATGTTTCAACACAGTCTGTGCAGTGCCCTGTGGTCCGCAGCCTGTCTACAGACAGCCTGTCTCTCTGGTTGTTTCAATTCCATGGGGCCCAGAAATGCAAGCCTCACTGATTACCAGAGCCACGTACTCAAGGGCCATCCTCGTGTAAACTGCAAGCTTCAGCAAGACAGCAGGAGAGTGTCGGGACAGGGCGTGCTCACAGGTTTCAGCAGGCAAGTGGGAGAGTACAGGGCATGGCCATTTTAATGGATCAGCTTCAGTGGAACAGGGAAGAGGACTGTGACTGCATGCCCCTGCCCATATTTGCAAGGTAAAGAGAGAGTGTAAGAAATGGTGTCCAGCACCTCCAGCCTTAGGGAGAGTTCCAATTGGCCCTGGTCCCTCTAGCAGATGCTTTAAGATTAGCAAAAACAACAACAAAATCCCTTTCACATATGGTCTAGGTGCTTTTCAAACTGATGCTTTTTGCTGGATTCCAAGGTGACTGGATCTATGTGCAAGCCCTCAAAGAATGGGATCTCAGTTCCGTACAGTTCTGTGGGTCTCCTGGACATCAGCCCTGTTGGTTTTCAAAGTCAGAACTTTGGGGGCTTGTCTCTCTGGTACAAGTGCCAAGACTTGGGGTACCTGATGTGGGACACAAACCTCTCACTCAAGGAGAAGGTCCATATTTGTGAAATCAGTCCAGATTGTTGGTTGCAGTGCTGGGGGAGAGGTTTTGATAAAACTGTGTCTCTGTCTCTCCTATGTGTCTTGATGTGACCCTTTTATCTTTTGTTGTAGAGGCAATTGTTTCATATGTAGCTGTATATTTGATGTGTCTGTGAAGAGGTGAATTAAGGTTCTTCTAAACCACCATCTTGAAATGCTCAATTTAACATATTCAATCACATGAGTGTGTATAGAGAATTCCTATGTGCTATCTTATTTCACTTTAAAATGTTTTTTTTTTAATGTTTATTTTTGAGAGAGAGAGAGAGGAGAGACTGAGACAGAGTGTGAGTGGGGAAGAGGCAAAGAAAGGGAGACACAGAATCTGAAGCAGGCTCCAGATTCTGAGCTGTCAGCACAGAGCCTGACACAGGGCTCGAATTCATGGACCGTGAGATCATGAACTGATCTGAAGTCGGATGCTTAACCAACTGAACCACTCAGGTGCCCCTATCTTATTTCACTTTAAAACAAACTATTCAAGGGGTGCCTGGGTGGCTCAGTCGGTTAAGCCTCCGACTTCAGCTCAGGTCACGATCTCACGGTCTGTGAGTTCGAGCCCCGCGTCGGGCTCTGGGCTGATGGCTCAGAGCCTGGAGACTGCTTCCGATTCTGTGTCTCCCTCTCTCTCTGCCCCTCCCCCGTTCATGCTCTGTCTCTGTCTCAAAAATAAATAAACGTTAAAAAAAAAAATTTAAAACAAACTATTCAAGAAATTTTGTGTTGCTCCTTTGTTTTGTACAACACCAAAAGGATTACTTTAGATTTTTTTTTATATATTTGTGTACTGAATTGTTCATCATTGCAATAACTTCAACACATTCACGGAATTGTGGTTAGCCTCAGAGACAAAGAAAAGTATGTTAAATAAGTCTTAATGTGCCAAGTATAAGAGCAAGTGTGAAACAACAGTATACCCAAGGCATGAGGACAAAGAAACAATACCATCTGTAATAAGAAAGTAATAAGTTGGAAGAATGTCCAGAAACACTGATAATGATGAGTCCTTATTTTGGTTATTCAGATTTTATGTAAACTCATGATTAATACAAAAAATATTTTAACATTGGAAAACTTCCTGATTTGTAGCAGAACACTTCTCTTTTTTTTTTAAATATTTATGCATCTATTTAGCAAATATTTATCGCACTGACTCGTGTATTCTCTTATTCAGCAAATGTTTACTGATCAACTAATGTGTGCTAAGTGCTATGCTAGACATGAAAAAGAAAACAAACAAAAAAGACATAGTCTTCTGCTATGGAGTTCAAACCATAGTGAGGAAGAGAGTCATAGAACAAGAATGATGAACTTTAGCTCGATGAATGGAAGTTTAGTGCACTGATCAAATTGAGTTCTGTTTTTTGTTTCTTTATTGTAAGGTACATTATTCCAGGAAACCTGGAAGCAGCAAGTGAAAGTGAAGAGAACTCACAAATTGGTGTCCATTGTTAAATTTAGAGCATGACACAAAGAACATGGGACTTCCCATTTCTTTTTGTAAAACTCTTAACTCACTGACTCAGGGCTGACTCAACAGCAGGTGTGAGATTCAGCATGATTTGATCCTGGATTTTTGTCATTTATCGTTGGTCATAGGTCCATTTCGAAGCATCTGTTTTCTTGTCAACAAGCAATTTGGTACTTGCCAAAAGCATTAGGAACAGTTGACACTAATCATGGGTTGCCTGGTAAATGCATTTGCATTTATTAGAAGCATAGTTCATTCTATACGTTTTTTTTTTTATTTTAAATACATCTATGGAGTCATACAAGAAGGTCAAGATCAGTGTAGAGAATTGATCCCCGCAACTAAATTAACTAAAGTAACTAAATTGAACCTTAAGGTGATAAGTGGATTCATAGAAATACATGCTCAGTAGTGGACTCAGTGAGAGTATATCACTCCGTGTATTGCAATAAGGAGTTGATTCTGAAGTCGGGGGTTATATACCAACTCTATCATTTACTAGCCATGATCTGGGAACTACTATTTAACCTCTGCGACACTCACTTTCCTCTTCTTCAAGTGGATTACTAGTAGCATTTACTTATGAAGTAGTATGAGGATAAAATGTGATAGGTGAGATACGTATACACATAGTGCCTAACAGTTGCTGTTGTTTTGCTTCCGTAATTCTTGCTTTAAAGAAGGCGACTGTAATGACATAGCCACGACTATTGTTTGGGTATAGGCATTTCCAGTCCTGGGGCATATTAGTTTGTTTTTTAATTTTTTATTTTATTTTATTTTATTTTTCCCACTGGCTACCGCTATAGAATTGCCTAAGCCTGGAAAACGCAGCTCCTGTGAAAGGCAGGTGGAGAATTGTCCTTGACAGGTTCCTAAACTTCATCTGTTATTGATGATCCTGAAAACTGTGACCCTGATCGCCTGGCGAGGACCAGTGTATCTGCCATTTGATCCGCAAACATTGATTTTTTTTCCTTAGCTATTAAAGGTTCCAGGCCTTGACCAGCATTTTTTTCTTTTTCTGTTCTGGATTCGCTTCATATATATATACATCTACCTCTCTCTCTCTCTCTATATATATATATATATACATATATATATATATATATATATATATATATACCTCTATCTCTATCTCTATCTCTATCTCTATCTATATATCTATATCTATATCCATATCCATATCTATATCCATATAGGTATCTATCTATGTCTATATATCTACCTATATCTATATTTATCTATGTCTATCTATATATGTCTATATGTCTATCTCTCTATATGTCTGTCTATATCTATCTATCTATCTATCTATCTATGTCTATATATCTACCTATATCTATCTATATCTATATCTATATTTATATCTATATCTATATCTATCTATCTATATCTCAGCTATATCTATATCTATCTATAACCTATCTATACCCATATCTATATCTAGTATTTAACTTCTCTCTGGTATTCTGTAATTTCAGGAAGGGTGAATTGATTTTTTTAAATAGCTGTACTTTTGTTTTAAATTACATCCTTCCCTTCACTACCACATGCAGGTATGGTATTGTTTGCAGGAGTCGTTGCCTGTCTTCTTTTAAATTTTTCTCTCTCTTCTTTCACAGCCATGGATTTGTCTAACATTCTGCTCTAGGTTTTGTCTAGTGAGTTGTATGGAATCTATGGTCTTTGAACCATGCGAACCTTTTCAATCCTTACATTTGAGAAAAAAAGTTAATGAGGCTCAAGAGACATTTATACACATGAAATTAATTATCACAGCGATATCTGAAAAGTCTGAACTTGTTAGGAAGTAGCGTCAGCATCCTGAAACAAAACACAATTTAAATATGAAGCTGATACACTGGATGCGGAAGGAAAAAAGACAACGTTTTTGGCCTTATAAAGAAGAGAATCGGAACTTAACCCATTTACTAAGCCAGCCTAGGGTCCTATCCTTTCTTGGAAAAAGATGAAACAGAAAAGAAATAGTAAAAACTGTCCACTAACAAAATGAGACAACATGGAATCTTGTCCAGCCCATCCTGGGTGCTGGATGGAGATTTCTCTTTCTGATACTGAATATGTTCAAGCATTTCTAATCTCTGTTCCTGTTGGGCATCTCTCTCATCCCCTTCTTCAGGGCTGCATTGTTAGCAGCTTCAGTTCTGTCTCAGTTGCTTCCAGTCATGCATATATACAATTTAGAGTTTAGGTTTTTATTATCTGCTAACATAGCTCTAAAAATATCATTCGCCTTGTCCTTCTGAACATGTTCCACGGACGAAAGGTGGGGAGCAGTAAAACTAAGCTGCTGACATGTACCTACCAAACTAAGACACCAAACAAGCATCTTCAGTGATAAGGCACCCAGTATACCCAGAAATCAAATTCTTCCCTAATCTTACTTGCATTTTCTTCCGGACATCTTAGCACTCTCTCCTTTTTCAGACTGTGTGTGTGTGTGTGTGTGTGTGTGTGTGTTTTGGCCTGGCTTTGTTGTCCCCCAACCACATTTTGAGGGTCTTTTAGCTCCATATTTGGAAGACAGGCCAGCACCTTGGATTAGCTTACAACATCACAACCTATGCCAGAAGCCCAGGGTCCCACTTGTCAAAGAAAAGATTTGAGGGACTAAATCTTTAAAAAGTGATCCAAACGTTGTTGCTTGGAATATCAAAGATCAACTCATGCCAGATGTACCTCATTTCACTTATTAATAATGGTAGTGGAATATCATTTACTGATGCTCCCTGACCTCTTAAATCTGGGAAAACAAATAACAAGAGTTGTGCAGTGTGGTGAGCTACATTGGAAATAAACAGGAAAAAAAGTTTGGGAACCCCTGCCACAGAATAAAAGAATCTGCAGGTCAGCAAGAAGTTTGCATATTAGTTATACAAGAGATTGTTATAATTAATTGGTATATTCCAAGTGTTTTGAATAAGTGACTTAGGATCATGCTTTAAAACTTTTAACTTTGACTTCACCATTTTTATTCCTATGAACAAACAATTCTTAAAGAAAAAAAAATACATTGTTTATAAGAAATTGGAGGTTAGGGTGAGGTAGTCTCACAAAAACAGATTTTTTTAAAAAAGTCTCTGAGAATAAAACCTAGGAAATAATGTGCACTGCGAATAAAGCAAGTTATAATATAGATATGTAAATTATGCCACTCAGTATACATTTGCTAATCACTAAGACACTGGCAAGTTCACTGCCTCATAGAATTTCATGCTAATGAGCGAGAATGAAAAATGTTCAAATAAACAAGATAATATACAGAAAGTACAAGTAATAATATCTACTCTGCCCATCATATTCCTCAAAATTTATTTTATAAACTGAGGACATTTTACATTTTCACATTAATAGTGCTATCAGTTATTTTCCTTCCTGTTTTTAATTTTGGTCTTTTCAGTGGCTAAATGAGTTGACCTTATTTGACAACACTTTGAATGAGAGAAACTTTATTTCTAGCTTATATCCAAAGTAGTTATTTTTCATTCTGATAGATAGTTGTTGGTTTATTTTCCTTCTCTCTCTTCTCTTCTCTTCTCTTCTCTTCTCTTCTCTTCTCCTCTCCTCTCCTCTCCTCTCCTCTCCTCTTCTTCTCTTCTCTTCTCTTCTCTTCTCTTCTCTTCTCTTCTCTTCTCTTCTCTTCTCTTCTCTTCTCTTTTCTTTTTTTAAGATTAGTTTTAGGTGTTCAAACCCTGTTTCTTGAATCTGTTTGCTAGGTACAACCATCTTATCTCTTATATACCTAATTCAAGATAAGCAAAGACCCAATTGCCCGAGGTTTTCTCTGGAAAAACCCTGACTTGCCCCTTGGAAACTACATCTAATTTTAAATTTTTTTTTTCCCAACGTTTTTTATTTATTTTTGGGACAGAGAGAGACAGACAGAACATGAACGGGGGAGGGGCAGAGAGAGGGAGACACAGAATCGGAAACAGGCTCCAGGCTCCGAGCCATCAGCCCAGAGCCCGACGCGGGGCTCGAACTCACGGACCGCGAGATCGTGACCTGGCTGAAGTCGGACGCTTAACCGACTGCGCCACCCAGGCGCCCCCATCTAATTTTATAAGTTCCAGCTTTTCTGAGAGAAAGAGACAGAGTTGTATGCAGCTAACTCAGAATATTTTCAAACTGATCACATGCAAATGTAGAAATGGGATTCAGAGTGATTTATTCTTTGACAAGGAACTTGGCAATCCAAGAAGGAAGTCAGGAATACAGGGTTACGTATTTCTTTCACCTTCTAGAGGCATGGAAGGCCCAATTTTACATGATCTCCAGTTCCATATAAAAGAACAAGTGTAAATCTAAAGTTTGATGTCTTTAACAAGGTAGTAATTGTAAAAAGACTTGTAAATAACATAAAGGATACCCATATATGAAGACCTCTTGCTGTCTTGTAGACTCCAGAATGATTCCTAAGAGACATGGAGTTGGAAATCTATTACAATGGGCAGTTTCTCCCTTCAATTTCAGGTCACTTGATACACACACACACACACACACACCAGGCATGAACACCTGCTGAAAAAAAATATTATACAGAGGCATGAAAGAAAAACAAAGTAATGAAAGAATAGATTTGCATGCTGAGAGAAGAAAAGCAGACCTTTTTAATTTTTAAAATTACTTTTTAAAAATGTTTATTTATTTTTGAGAGAGAGAGAGAGAGAGAGAGAGAGAGAGACATAGTGCAAGAGGGGGAGGGGCAGAGAGAGAGGAAGACACAGAATCCGAAGCAGGCTCCAGGCTTTGAGCTGTCACAGAGCCCAACGCTGGGCTTGAACCCAGGAACCATGAGATCATGACCTGAGCTGAAGTCATACATAACCCACTGAGCAACCCAGGTGCCCCCCCCCCCAATTTTTTAATGTTTATTTAGTTTTGAGAGAGAGACAGACCACACGCAGGGGACGGGCAGAAAAAAGAGGGGAGCACAGAATTCAAAGCAAGCCCCAGGTTCTCAGCTGACAGAAGAGAGCCCGATGCAGGGGCTGAACTCACCAACTGTGAGATCATGACTCCAGGCAAAGTCAGATGCTCAACCAACTGAGCCACCCAGACACCCTTATTTTTTTTTATATTTTTTTTAGTGTTTATTTATTTTTGAGAAACAAAGAGACAGAGTGTGAGTGGGGGAAGGACAGAGAGGGAGATACAGAACCCAAAGCTGGCTATAGGTTCCTAGCTATCAGCACAGAGCCTAGGAGGGGCTCAAACTCAGGAATCTTGAGATCATGCTTTGAGCTGAAGTCAGACACTTAACCGACTGAGCCACCCAGGTGTCCCTGAAAAGCAGATCTCTTTTAAATTTTTTATTATTATGTTTAATATTTTAAATGAACTTTTAGTGTTTTCTTGTAAAATCAGTAAATATTTGTTACAGAAATTTAAATAATGCAGAAAACCTCACAGAAGAAGCTAAAGTCAGGCTTTAATCAAAACATGAAGTGTTAAGAGATTTGTCTCCTGTGTGTGAATGTGCCCATGTATAAACACATGGATATGAATGTATCCTAGAAATTGCCAAATTTACCAATACATTAGAGGCATTTTTCATGTTCATAATTAAATATCCCCTGCATTTACATTCATGTCTACCAATTTATCTTACAGATGATCCTATTTTTAGCAGTTTTATATTGCCAAAGTTTAAATCTTTCTAATAGCTGCCCTATCTAAATAATTATGTAGTAATTATGTTTGTATATTTATGTACACCATAAAAGAGAACATTCCTAAATGTAGAATAAGTGGAAATAATAATCTTTTTAAAATTGTGCTTAAGGTAAACCGCCAAATTTATTTCAAGGAATCTAGAAATATTACCCAATTTTGCACTAACAGCAGCAGCATAGGGAACGGATGATTTCTCCTTGCACTTGCTATTCTTGGAATTTGTGACCGTTTTCATTTCTACAAATTGGATTGATAAAATATCTCTTGAAATCCGTACATCTCTTTATAAATTGTCTCTGAATATCTGTGCCCAAATGTATTGGCTTCTTCGTCTTTTGCTTTTTGATTTCTAATTCTCTTTACTATTAGGTGAATTAAGCAAGATATGCAAATATGAAGGAAATGCTCCATTTGTTCTCGCTTTCACATTCTGTCTCTAAATATGCTGTTTTTTTTAATGTGTACATTGAAATATTAACATGACCAAATGTTGCAAAATTTTCTGTTAAGCACTGTGCCAAAAGTTTCCCTTGTTATATAAGATAAATGTATACCTATATTTTTTGGTTAATTTTCCAATAATAGTATTATTCTTTTTTCAAAAAAAATTTTAAGTTTTTATTTTAGTCACCAGGTGCTCATCATGACAAGAACACTCCTTACTCCTTGTCACCTATTATCCCCACCCCACCCACCCCTCTCTGGTAACCATCAGTTTGTTCTCTATAGTTAAGAATCTGTTTCTTGGTTTCTCGCTCTCTTTTTTTCTCCTTCCTCATTTCTTTTGTTTCTTAAATTCCACATATGAGTGAAATCATATAGTATTTGTTTTTTTCTCTGACTGACTTATTTCACTTGGCATTATAATCTCTAGCTCCATCCATGTCGATGTAACTGGCAAGATTTCATTACTTTTATGGCTGAGTAATATTCCATTGTATACACATAACACATCTTCTTTACCCATTCATCAGCTGGTGGACAGTTGGAGTGCCTCCATTTCTTGGCTATTGTAAACAACGCAGCCATAAACAGGGGTGCATGTATCTCTTTGAATTAGTGTTTTGATATTTTTGTGGTAAATACCCAGTAGTGTGATTGTTGGATCATAGGGTATTTCTGTTTTTAACTTTTTGAGGAAACTCCATACTGTTTTCCATAGTGACTGTACCAGTTTGCATTTCCATCAACAGTGCAAGAGTCTCTACATTCTCACCAATATTTGTTGTTTCCTGTGTTTCTGATTTTAGCCATTCTGATAGGTGTGACATGTTAGCTCATTGTAGTTTAGATTTGCATTTCCCTGATGATAAGTGACGATGAACACCTTTTTATGTCTTTTGGCCATCTTTCTGTCTTCTCTGGACAAATCTCTGTGCATCTTCTGCCTGGTTTTTCACTAGATTATTTGTTCTTTGGGTATTGGGTTTGATACATGCTTTATATACTTTGGATAGTAATCCTTTATTGGATATATCATTTTCCAATATCTCCTCCCATTCTGTATGTTGCCTTTTACTTTTGTTGATTGTTTCCTTTGCTGTGCAGAGAGTTTTTATTTTGAGGAAGTCCCAGTAGTTTATTTTTTGCTTTGTTTCCCTTGTCTCAGGGGACATTTCTAGAAAAAAGTTGCTCTGATCAATGTCAGAGAATACAGTATTGTTCTTTTATGTTTAAAATATTTGTGGGTACCTTGGTAGCTCAATTGGTTGAGTATCTGACTCTTTATTGCAGCTCAGGTCATGATCTCATGCTAGTGGAAGCGGGCCCCATGTCAGGCTCTGCACTGAACATAGAGCCTGTTTGGGATTCTGTCTTTCCTGCTCTCTCTGCCCCTACTCCTCTCTCTCTCATTCTCTCAAAATAAATAAATAAATGTTTAAAAATATACTTATATATTCTTCAAAACGTAATATAGTTTAATATGCTTTGATAGTTAGATCATACAAATCCCTCCTCACTGCTGTTTGCTTTTATAATTTTCTTGACGATATCATTTGGCCTAGTTACAGAAAGACATTGGGATTTTTAATTAGAATATATTGAAGTTAGATATTAATCTGTGGAGAACTCATATATTGTAGAAGCATCCTAGAACAATTTATCAAAATGATTTACAAATCAGAAAATACTTATCAAATACCATCAAAGACCCTTTGACATCTGTACAGACGATCTGTTTTTTGCTTTTACTTTGGCCTACCCTTATAATGAATACCATTACTTTAGACAATGTAATATTTGGAAAAAGTAATCTATAAAGAACTTCTTAATAGCATCAATCATCTTAAGAAAAGATGTAGATGTCTTGTTTCACTACTCACAAAGTCTGGGTTTTAGCTTTTTTTTTTTTTTTTTTTTCAATATTTGCCTGAACGTGAGGCCTCTCCAATCAATCTTTAACCCCCACAATTCAACAATACATTATTATATTGGTATTATAAATAATACTAAGGGCCATTCTTTTGGAATCCACATGACAATTTTATGTGCTCATTCTTAGCCGCATTGTAGGGCAAAGCAAGTTTATATCATTTCCCACTTACTTAATTGGACTTTAACCACATTGACTTTATCAGTCTTACCATCTTCCTTCTTCAACTAGAAGGAATTGGAATTGGAATTGTTGGAATGCTAACGGTTTTTGCTCTTCCCCTTCACATTTCTGTTTTCAGTGATCTTATGTAATCTCAAGGTTTCATATACTTATGTCTTTGTAGTTTATTTCCCAAACCCTGAACTTCACCCTGAATCTCAGGATGAGGCACACAATGCTATTTTAAGAAACTGTCGGTTAGGCCTAGCACATGTTTTGTTTAGGGATTTTGAAAACTTTATATTCTTAACGTTGACCTCTGAGTCTTCCCATATTATATTTTAGCATGCTTGTTATTGGGAATGTATTAACTTAATGAAAAAAAGGTATTTGTTTTGTGCTCTGTATAAATTTAAGTACTTATATAAGGTACTTACCTGTTATATATACTAGTATATATTTAATAAATAAGTAACTTTCCAGGAATTATGGGTCAGTAAAATTTACTTAAGAGAAGGATAAGTTAAGAAAATAACATTTAATTATGGAATAAAGTATTATCAAAACCATTTTCTCCAAATAACTTTCTGATGTCAAGTTTAAAAATCTTCTTTAATATTTAATTAAAATGTATTAAATTGCCCATCTTGTTTTACCCACTTGAATCCATGATTGATTTGAAAGAGATGTGGCTGGAGAAAAGGTTACAAAGGGCGTTTTGAGCAATGCTAAGGCGATGAACCATTATTTTGAAAGACTTAAGAAGTCGTGAAAATTATTTAGTATCAGGATGATACAATAGATTTGCATTTTACAAAGTCTCTCCCCTCCCACAGTAAATTGGAAAGTGGACTAATATAAAAAATAAAGATCTTTTCAGGTGAGACTTAGAATTGGTCTATACATTGGCATTGGGCAGGTAAGGAGAATGATAATTTCAGAAATAATAATATATACCACTTAATAGGGGTAACTTTGAGTGTTTTACCTGCATTGTCTCATTTAGTCCACCTGAATGAGTGCTGTTACTAGTATTCCCAACTCCTAGATGAGCAGAGGGAGGCAGAAACATTTAGGTCACATTTCCCAAACCACACAATTATTGGCTAGTAGATACAGGATTAGAATCTGATCAACTTATCCCTGAGGCACGGCCCTGATGGTCATACAATGATATTTCCATATATATCTAAGCTGGCAGAGTTAAAGAATATGCAAAGAATAAGTGTAAGAGTGGAAAATGTTTAATCATTGAGAAATATTAATTGTGCATTTTTGTCATGTCAACACAGTCTAGAATTGCAAGCTTATGCTTCTTAACAGATGGCGGAACAAATCTTCAAAATAATGGAATTTAGTCAGAGAAGATGCATTACATTTTCAATGTTTATTTATTTATTTTTGAGAGAAAGAGAGCATAGTGGGGGAGGGGAAGACACACACGCGCGCGCACACACACACACACACACACACACACAGAATCTGAAACAGGCTCTAGGTTCTAAGCTGTCACTGCAGAGACTGAGGCGGGTTTGAACCCACAAACCATAAGATCATGACCTGAGCCAAAGTTGGACGCTTAACCGACTGAGCCACCCAGGTGCTCCACGTTATATTTTCAATTGTGGATCTTAGGTTATTCAGGGGAAGAGTCCATCAGGCTATTACCAACACTACTCTGAAATAGGAGAGGCTCATCCAGACTATGTAATCTAGGGAAGTGTTATCATATAAAGTGACAGCTTAATTTGTGGGCATGGATGAATTTCCATGAGAAAGAATTTAGTCTTATATTTAAAAAGAGTCATGTCAAAAAGAGTCATGTAAAGGGAATTGCAGGAAAGTAACCCATTAGGTATAACATTATGAAATGAACTGAAAGATATTGATAAATACGTTAGACAAGGAATCAAGAAGGATGTGCAAAAGAATGGTTGAGAGGAATATTCCAAGACCAGAACTAAAAAGTATACATTAAAAATGGAAAATAAGAAATATGTCCCCGCCTTAGCAAGATATGTTCAAAGGAAAACAAAAACAAAAACAAAAAAATAAAGTCATTTAATCAGTATAAGAAAGAAATAATAAGAGAAGTCAAATTGTCCCTATTTGCAGATAACATGATTCTATCATAGAAAACCCTAAAAACTCCATAGAAAAACTGTTAGCACTAATAAATGAAAATGAAAGATACAGAATACAAAATCAACATTCAATTATCAGTTGTATTCTGTGCACCGACAACAAACAATTTGAAAAGAAATCAAGAAAATAATTCCATTTATGATAACACCAAAAAGAATAAAATACTGAGTAACAAACTTAACTATGGACAGGAAAAGTACAAAACTATGTTTTGAAAATTACAAACGATGAAAAGAATTAAGGAAGACACAAATAAGTGACAAACATCCAAATTTATAGATTGGAAGGCTTAATACTGTTGAAATATTCATATTGCTCAAAATGATCTACAGATTCAGTACAATATCAGTCAAAAACCCAACAGCAATTTTTGCCAGGAATAGAAAAAAGCAGTTCACAATTGGTATGGAACCACAAAAGACCACGAAGAGTCACAACAATCTTGAGGGGGGAAAAACAAAAACAAAAACAAAAACAAAAAAACAGCTGAAGGGATTAACTTCTTGGATACAACATAAAAGGCATGGAGGACAAAACCAAAAATAAACAAGTAGGACTATATTGATTTTTTACATTTTTTAAAAAAATATTTATTTTAGAGCGAAAGAGAGCAAGTGGGGGAGGAACAGAGGGTAACAGAGGATCCAAAGTGGAATCTGTATTGACAGCAGAGAGACTGATGCATGGCTCAAACTCACAAACCATGAGATCATGAACTGAGACAAAGTTGGACACTTAACCAAATGAGCCACCACCCAGGCACCCCAGGACTACATTAAACTAAAAACTTCTGCGTAGCAAAAGAAACAACAGAGGGAAAGGCAACATGGGAATGGGAAAAAATATTGGTGAACTATATATCTAACAAAGGGCAATCTCCAACATATATTAGGAACCCCTACAACTCAATAGCAATACCCTAATGAAAAACTGAATAAGGACTTGAACAGACATTTCTCCAAATAAGACATACAAGTAGTCAACAGTTACATGGAAAAAAAAAAAAAAAAAAAAAAAAGAAAAGAAAAGAAAAGAAAAAAAGCTCTTCACTAATCAAGGAAATACAAATCAAAATTACAACGATTTCATGTAATATCTGTCAGGATAGCTGTTAAACAACAAACAAACAAACAAACAAACAACCCAGCCACCAAATGTTTGCTGGAATAACTAGAATCCATGTTCTCTAGATTGGAACCCTTTAATTGCACAATTCTCTAAATTGTACACTGTTAATGGGGATGTAAAATGGTGCAGCTGCTATAGAAAACAGTATGGAGATTCTTCAAAAACTTAAAAATAGAACAACCACATAATTCAGTAATCTTTGGTAGTATTTATCCGGCAGAATTGAAATCAGGATCTCAGATGTGTTATCACTCCCATATTTACTGCAGCACTATTCACATGGGCCCAGATGTGGAAACAACCTAAATGTCTAATGACAGACCACAGATGAATAAAGAAAGTGTGATCTATTATCTGTCCATCTATCTATCTATCTAGTCATCATCTATTTCTACTTATTTATATTTACACATATATACACAGAATACAGTTCAACCTTTAAAAAGGAAAAGACATTTTGCATTATGTGGCAACAAAACAGACTCTTGAAGACGTTATGGTAAGTGAAATAAACCAGTTACAATAAAACAAATAGAGCATAATTCCACTTACAGGAAATATCTAAAATAGTCACATTCATAGAAATCAAACAGTGGAATGGTGGTTCCCAGGGGCTGGGGGACAAGGAAATGGGAAGTTACTTATCACAGATATAAAGATTCAGTAAAGCAGGGGTGCCTGGGTGGCGCAGTCGGTTAAGCGTCCGACTTCAGCCAGGTCGCCATCTCGCGGTCCGTGAGTTCCAGCCCCGCGTCAGGCTCTGGGCTGATGGCTCAGAGCCTGGAGCCTGCTTCCGATTCTGTGTCTCCCTCTCTCTCTGCCCCTCCCCCGTTCATGCTCTGTCTCTCTCTGTCCCAAAAATAAATAAAAAACGTTGAAAAAAAATTAAAAAAAAAAAGATTCAGTAAAGCAATCTGAATAAACTCTAGGGATCTGTATGACGTTGTACCAATAGTTGATAATAATGTCTTGTACCCTTAAAAATGTAATAGGAGAGATATCATGTTAAGTGTTATTACCAAAATAAAGAACGAATAGAGTAAAATGAATTAAAGTAAAATAAAGTAAAATGAAATAAATTATACTGACAAAAAAATGTGAAAGCAAGAGTCTATGTAAAAGCGGCTAACAAATATTACTCCCCAGATATAACAGAAGAACGTTATATATAAATAAGTTTAAGGCTATGGATTACTGGGGATGACTTATTTCATGTAAGGACTAGATGTGAAAAACAAGGAAATTGTTGAGTTATTGGAAATAAGATGCAAATAGAAAGGGAGTGATATGCTTAAGAGTTATTTTAGGAACAAAAGCAGGTTGCCTGGAGATTTATTGTATTTATTATGTTCAAAAATTTGAAAGACATAGTTAAATATATTTAACAAAATCCAGAAAAAAAAGAAGAAGGAAAAAAAAATGACACTGGAGATAGGAAACCATCTTAAATTTCCTTTCCAGTAATTGTGAAAGAAAGAAACAAGTTAGGGAAATGGGTTGGAGGGACTAGTATCACGGAGAGAGTTCTGGATTTATTTATGCCTACGTTTTGTTTGTTTTAAAAGAAAAGAAAATATTAAGAGCTGGCTTTGCTAGTTGATTTTATGAACTGGAGCCTGTGACATTTCAAGTACCTGCAACTAAAGTCATTTTATTGTCCTTTCTTGCTGATAAATTATCATTTGTAGCACATTTCTCAGATTCGTAATATGTGCCGGGTTGGTTTTTAACTGCTCCCAATCCATTTAATGTTAGAATGTCACACACACAAGCAACAACAACAAAAGCAAGCAAACAGGCAAAAAGCTACCGCACAGTATTTTGCATACAAATTTATATACCAAATTGCTTATTATTTGATTTGTTCATTTATTCTACAAATACCCATTGGGTTCCCAGTGTGCCTACACTATTCTAGCTGCCACGAATACTGTTCTAAGTAAAAAACCCAAAATTCTTCTCTCTTGCTTTTATATTCAAGTGGGAGAACAGACATGGAAGAAATAGATGGGTAGAGATAAGATAGAGAGATAAGTAATTACAGGCAACATGAAGAAAACTTAAGAGGGTCAGTAGGTACAGAGTGATGGGGGGGAGGGTGTGGTTTGTTGAGGGTTGGAGAGCAGGTGACCACAGGCGCCAGGGCTGGTTATTGTAAACAAAAGGTCACCAAGGGCAAGGATCAGAGGGGATCCCAGAGAAAGCCGGGATGAATGTGAGGTAAGTGGGCAAGAACAGTGAGTAGTTACAAGCATAGGGACTGAAGGGTGAGCCAGGGACCACTCATGCCAGGCAAGGCTTCACTGCCAGTACTAGAGAATTTGTCTTTTATTCTGGCTGTGATGGAATCCAAAAATAGTGTAAATCAGGGGAAAGACTTTATAATGATATATCTTATGGGATTCTGTGGATTCTATGGATGTAAATTAGATGCCTGATTATTTAACAGGTATAGTTTTATGTTCTTGTAAACAAATGAGAATGTTAACAAGGAGTATTTTCAGCACAAATAACGATTTAAAACCTGATTTATTTTTTTGTTAGCTTATGGAAATTGAAATAGAGTTGGTATTAATTTGGGGGGAAATATGGAGCCTCCTACTTCTTCTATTTACCACATTGCTTCCACATCAGCTCTTTGAATCATCTAAGAGATTGGTGTCGACTCTTAACGAAATTAGATCATCCACAGCACAACTAAAGCTCAGTTTTTTGAATACTGTCACTGGAAGTGGTTTAAAAAAATATGTTCAAAGAAGAAGAGTTATTTTGCTATCTTTATTTCCTATAGTCTTCAGAAGACTCTACATAACTAAAAAATAACACAAAACTTACAAGAAATTCAAAAGAATATTGGATTTAGCAAGATGAAAGTCTCCCTTAGTCTCCAAAAGCTTGAAAAGTTTTCCTTAGTTTTTACTTTTATTGTGACTATATTAGGACACAGAATCACCAAGTACCGATGTTTTATCCTAGTATAAAATTTCTTTTTTGTTGTTGTTGTGACTAACAGTCTTTGCAAAGCATTTTATGACATACAGTGCAAGTGTTTCCATATCAAAATAAATGGTATTGCATCATGGATACTTTTTCTTTTGATGTATTATAAGGAACTTCTACGATGTTCCAATGAATAGCAGATGAGTTATTTCTCATAACAAATAGGTGAGGGTATATTCTCTCCTGGAGCTAAACATATTAGTTCTATTATCTATTAATCTTAATGAGTTATATTTACAATGTAGACTTTTGAAATATATTAGTCAATGTGAAATAATATGCAACAAAAATTTGTGTTTGGCGAGAAAAGTATTTGGGTTAATATAAGAGACAAGCAATGAGAATGGACTCTTGTAGTTATTTTATGCCAGAATGTGTGTGTGTGTGTGTGTGTGTGTGTGCGTGTGTGCGTGTGTGCGTGCGCGTGACTATTTTAAAAAGCTGAAGTTAGAACTGAATTATTTTCTTTAAAGAACAGCAGAAACCACATTAATAATTTATCCTTGTCTCCAATTCTGCTCCAATGTACCACTCACATGAATAGCTTTGAACAGATTTGGGACTTAACAGACGCTATAGTCCACTTTAACTTCTTAGAAAGATGTAACTTTTTTTTCCCCCACTAAAATCATCTGATGCACTTTTCATGTCATAGACAAATTCTTACTGATGGGATGTAGAAGTGCCTGTTTTCACTAACTTATTTTCCCTACTGTCTTATCAGATTACCTGAAATTCTCTTTATTAAAAAAGATTTTTATCAAAGCATTGCACCTTTAGAAGTCTCCTTTAATGAAAGGTTAATGTAAAAACTTAAGTCATTATTTAATCTGTTATATGATATTCCATATAAAAATGAAAAGCCAAAAAAAAACCCCACAAAATAAATGAAAAGCAAAAATTAAGAATTGACCCCTCAACACACATAGTGGAACTCAAAAAAACTGCACTGTTGTATGAGAAGAAGAAAGGTTGGATCATGAAGATAACAGGAGGGGGAGGAAAGATGGTGGGAAGGAGTGGATCCAAGTGAGACACTGCAATTACATTCTTAGTCAATGAAGAACCAATATTATGGTTTTTATATTTCCTATTCATACGGAGCATAATCACTCTGAGTAAGGATAGCATTTGGTGTATTTGTGGGCATATGTGTTGCAGTATTGGAGCCAGAATTTGCTTGTCCTGTATCCTCGATCTTGTCCATCTGAAGAAATGTTTGGCCATACAACTATTTGTCCTTCATCTTTGAACTGTTGAAAATGAACTGGTCGGGGCGCCTGGGTGGCTTGGTCGGTTAAGCGTCCGACTTTGGCTCAGGTCATGATCTCACGGTCCGTGGGTTCGAGCCCCACATCGGGCTCTGTGCTGACAGCTCAGAGCCTGGAGTCTGTTTCAGATTCTGTGTCTCCCTCTCTCTCTGCCCCTCCCCTGTTCATGCTCTGTCTCTCTCTGTCTCAAAAATAAATAAACGTTAAAAAAATTAAAAAAAAAAAAAAAGAAAATGAACTGGTCGAGGCCAAGTCTTCAAAATGGGATTTATGGACCCCTAAGTATAGATGAAAACTTCTCAAGGACAAAGCTCATTTTAGAACGTTTTTTGATCTCAGCCCTATTGGAATATTGGGCTGCATTATTCTTTGTTCAAGGGTGCTGTCTTGTACACTGGATATTTAACAAAAGCCTGGTCTCTACCCACTAGACTCCACCCCAAACTTTTACAAAAAAAAAAAAAAAAGGTCTCCCTCTATTTCCAAATGTCCACTGGGAGGGAGACAAATTTTCTCCTATCTGGAACCACTGTTTTAGGAAAACCAACATCTAGGTGTACCACATCCCCCATGAACTCTTTACTAGAACAGCTATGGCCAAAAACTTGGGTTGGTAGCAAAGCATCCTTTAACAAGTCAATACAAACCCACAGTTTAGCTTCATGACTCATATACTATTTCTGAAAATTCTGAAGCTTGATGTTAGGAACTGTGTATTTTCATCTGTGTCAAGACACTCCGAATTGCAAAATGAGTAGCAGGAATAATGACAGCTTTTATTTACTGAAGTCACTTTTTTAATTTGGTCTTACTAAGAAAAAAAGAAGGGAGGAAGGAAGGGAAATAAGACATTGTTTCTCTGAGATCAAAGCAGAAAAACTGATATTGAATACATTGAAGTTGATGGCACATTGTTTGATCAAGAAGATAAATATTAACAGGAGCCAGACATAATCTATCTAGTTATTTTTAAAGTTGTATTTTAGAAGTGATTTTTTCTAAATCGCAATGAGGCAAACAATCTTTCAAAATTCTTTTAGGAAGATCTTAAGGCAAAATTTAAGGATGATTTGAATTTTGCCTATGAGGAATCTTAGCTGTTTTGAATATGGAACAAATATACAGAAGAGTTTTAAAAAAATCATGCTGTCAGATTAGATGATACAGTTCACAAATTTAATCAGCAAATTTCATTATGTGCATCCTTCATATATCTTATTCACAAGAATTTTTTTTCTCTAAACTTATATATTCTTAGATTATATAAAATACCAGTTAATATAACATTACTCTGAGTATGAAAATTATTGCCAGAATCCATTTGGTAGAACATTTAAATTTGAATGTCAAATTTAGAGATGGGTTAGAAATCACTGTTCTTGTGGCGTGCCTGGGTGGCTCAGATGGTTAAACGTCTGACTCTTGATTTTGGCTCAGGTGGTGATCTCACAGTTTGTGAGTTTGAGCCCTGTGTTGGGCTCTGCTCTGACAGTGTGGAGCCTGCTTGGTATTCTCTCTCTCTCACTCTTTCTCAAAAATAAGTAATTTTTAAAAAGAAATTACTGGGGCGCCTGGGTGGCTCAGTCAGTTGAGTGTCCGACTTCGGCTCAGGTCATGATCTCACGGTCTGTGAGTTCGAGCCCCGCGACGGGCTCTATGCTGACCGCTCAGAGCCTGGAGCCTGTTTCAGATTCTGTGTCTCCCTCTCTTTCTGCCCCTCCCCCACTCATGCTCTGTCTCTGTCTCTCTCTCTCTCTCTCTCTGTCAAAAATAAATAAAAAACATTAAAAAAAATTTAAAAAAAAGAAATTACTATTTTTTTTTGGGGGGGGCAATTTCTCAAGTATGTGTTTTTAAATGCTGAAGGATATACCCTACTGTTTTCTTATATATGCAACCACTGTTTGAAACTGCTTTCAAAGTATTGCAAAACGTAATGAGTTATGCTTCCCAGACTTCCCAAGAACAAGACATATTTAAAATTGATTTTGAATTTCTTTGTTACATTTTAACACAATGTTTTCTTCTTAAGCAAAATCATCAATTAGTAAGCTTATTTTTCATTTTTGGATCTGCTAAGAAATGAGATGGAAAAGCAAGGACAAATAGATTTTTCTATAAAAAAATGTGGCTTCACAGTGTAGTCATTTTTTAAAAATTTTGTAATGACTATGACTATTATTTTTGTTAACTGTGATGGAAATAAGACAAACAGGGTAAGATTGATGATTTGGTATAGCTATCAGAATTCAGAAGTCTGTAAAGTTTATGTACCAGTGTTCAGTACTTTAAAACTTAATTTTTCCTTTGCATATGTGATTTGCAAAAATATATGTTTTCCTTTTTTCAAAACATGTGATAATATCCTGAAGTTGATTAAAAGAAAGAGAAAAGATTGCGTGTGTGTGTGTGTGTGTGTGTGTGCATGCATGAGCAATAATACAGATAAAACCTTGTCTTCCAGCTATCAATTTTGCATTTATCAAACATGAATCCTTGGTTTGGATATGTGCCTAAAATTAAAGAGTACTATGTTGAAAACACTATCAGTAGACATAATCTTTAAATAAAGGATATTCATTCTCTAAAGAAAGAATATATACTCCTAAAAATAGATTCAAACATTAACAGTTGTGGGCTAGCATACCTTATGAGCACTGAAGGCAAAAAGAAATTTCATTGTTAATTTTATCATAAAAAGAATAGCCAGCATTTTGAGCTTTGGAACAGAGAGTTTTCCATCCATATTGATGTGTAAGTTACCTATACTGAGAAAATTTAGTAATATGCTAAAAATGGGAATTCCTATCATTTTATCCCTTGGAATACTTATTTTCTGCTAATTAGGCAGAAAAGTGTACAGTAATTAAATGTAGCATTAATTTTTTTTTTTAATATTTGTTTATTCTTGAGAAAGAGAGACAGAGCATGAGAAGGGGAGAGGCAGAGAGAGAGAGAATCTGAAGCAGGCTTCAGACTCCCAGCTGTCAGCACACAGCCCAACGTGGGGCTCGAACCCACGGACCGTGAGATCATGACCTGAGGTGAAGTCAGACACCCAACCGACTGAGCCACCCCGGTGCCCCAAATATGTAGCATTTTTAAAGAGGACTATATATTTAGGGTACAAAAGAAATTAGAATTTATTATAAATCATAACCCTGAATTTGTAATAAAAAAAAAGAAGGAAGGATCGTGTGTGCATGTATATGTGTATTGTATCTTAAAAATCTCAAAAACAACTTTGTTATGATAAACTTTTACTAGAAATAAACTTTTCTCTCTTAGCTAAAATGATTACCCTTTTGAAATCAGGCTTAAGACTTATATTTCTCTTTGTTCTGTCATGAGGAAAGCTTCTCCTTTTTGGGGAGAAGGAAATAATATACTATAATTCCTGGAAGGAAATTGTATCTGATAGAACTTGACTATTAATCATAATTTGAGGATTTTCTAGCAGCAGGAGCTGAATAATTCTGACTGCTAGTACACTGTTAATGGAAAGCAGACATTCTGGAACAATAAGCTTGTGTGAAATCCTGATGTTAGTTATACAGTATTACCATCCACATTTTCCTTTGTGACACAAAGCATTGATCCTTTTGGGGTCTGCTAATTGCCCAGCTGGATCTTTTGGTTTCTGCATAACTGAATTTAATCATAAATCAGATCTGTGTTTGCTCTCAAGGGACTTTCAGTCTGGTTAGTAACTCAGAAAGGTCAACACCAGATCTTGGTTAAGAGTTGTAAGAATTACGACAAAATAGGTTTTAAAAAAATCACAGAAAGAAGAAATTACTTTTAGCTTACATGGAAGAAAAGAATTGCACAGAAAAGAAGACCCAGTGTGGAGTAGGCTGACTCTGAGCTGGATTTAGGGACAAAAGAAGTAGTTCATAATGAAAGATGCAAAAAAGATAAATTCCACACCAAGCAATAGCATGAAAAAATAAACAATAGGAAGAAATCACCACCACATACATCAAAGAGGAAATAGGATGAGACAAAGTTTATTAAAATATATATTGGGACACTTGGGTGGCAGTCAGTTAAGCGTCCAACTCTTGATTTCTGCTCAGGTCACGATCTCACCATTGGTGGGATCGAGCCCCGCACTGGGCTCTGCACTGACAGGGCAACCTCCGTGGGATTCTCTTTCTCGCTTCTCTCTCTGCCCCTCCCCCCACTCATGTGTGTGCTCTTGTGCTCTCTCTCTCTCTCTCAAAAATAAACATGAAAAAAATAATGAAGTAGAATATCTATTCAAATGATGATACTATAAGGGTCATCGTTATAGTTAATCAAAGAAATAATAGTATTTTCTATTTAAAACTAACTTATTTTCATCTTCTTGGTTTCCATTTAGTAAAAAAAAAGGCATAGGTGTTTTGATAATTTTTGGGTTAGGCCATATGAGAGCCTTATTACATATCAGATTTAATTTGTATATGAATATACAAAAACATTAATGTGGCATGTATAATTTAATACACTAACAAATAAAGTAACTTATCATGAGTACCTCACATTGTCTCCTGTCTTCCAAGTACCCATTATTTCTTAACTGTTAAATAAAAATGTGATAAATTTTATTCTTTTAAGAAAATCAACAGGGAGCGGAACTATTATGATTTTTTGTTAATGTTTAGAAGATTATGATGAGTTTAAGGATTTCTTTCTTTTTTTTAAATAAAATCATATAAACACTGCTAGACAATTATTCAGTCTGTTCCTTGCTGTTTTAGCATGTAATTGCCTGCTACCGTATTTCATAAAGAAAACATTTCAGTACACTCTTTATAAAGAGGGCATTTCTGTATGAATATGTGAGCTCAGGATGTAGTATTGTTTTAATACCTGATCATTGTTGAAAAGGCAATTACTCTTATAATGCATTTCTTTGACACATAATAGTAGATAGGACTTCTGTTTCATCTTGGGTGTATAAGTAACTAGTAAGATGTCTCCTTCAAAATAAACCACTGTAGGGCCTATCAGTCCTGAGAGAAGACAAATAATGTGAAAGATCTTATATTATTTGTGATGAGAGCTTTGAGAAGTGATTTTTTTTCCCTAGCTGATATTCCTGCTTACTAATTTGAGAGTTTTTTCAGATTACCTGTTAAAAACACCCAAAAAAATAATTATGTTTTTATGACCTTGAGTGTTCCATTGAAATGAGACAAGCTCTTTATTATTATGCATATGTGTGTGCAAGATCATATATTTATATTTCTACACCATAAGTGAGATTTGGATATAAAAAATCAAAGAGGGAATAATAAGCCCAAGATTAAAGTATTAGAATCTAATAAAATGAATCTTCTCACATTTTGCATATGCACAGAATATTTTGAATACTTAAAGTCTAAGTACATTAAGCCAACCAGGATGGGTTTCCATATCAATTTATATTTTTGAATATTGATGTCGAATTCGGGGAGAAACAGAACTCTATTGCTGATGTACAATATCATTATTTATCTCATGTAAAAGAGATTGGTAATTACATGGCAGTATATGTTTAAGATCCTTATGACCCCTATTACATGACATTGCTTGATGGCAAATGGCATAGATCTATGGTTTCCTTTATTTTCTTCTTCAAACTTTCAAATATAAATATATAGCCACGAATGCACAGATTGTTTTCTGTGTATCTAGACTGTTGGAGGACCTAAGCCATGGCTTTCACCTTCATACTAAGAATCCTTTTAGAATGTTTGTGACATAGCTAGTAGTAAATAGAAGAGTTGCTCTAATAATTCATATCCGAGAATGAACTCAAGAGCAAAATGCAATATTTGAATAAAATGTCACATATTTCTTTTTCTTTTAAATGTCCCATATTTCTAAATGCACGATCTACCAGGTAGATGCACACATGGTTAAATTGAATATATTTAAGTATATGTATATGAAATTATTGCAAGAAGAGAAAGACTGATGAATAGATACAGTGGGGAATGATCAACTCTAAGTAATTGACAGATCAATCAGATTTTGGTTTTAATTTTTTTTTAACGTTTATTTATTTTTGAGACAGAGAGAGACAGAGAATGAACGGCGGAGGGTCAGAGAGAGAGGAAACACAGAATCTGAAACAGGCTCCAGGCTCTGAGCTGTCAGCACAGCGCCTGACGCAGGGCTCGAACTCACGGACTGAGAGATCATGACCTGAGCCGAAGTCGGACGCTTAACCGACTGAGCCACCCAGGCGACCCCAGATTTTTTTTTAAATATGAGAATAGATGTTTTGAAATACACTATTGTCATACCAGATTTAAATATCAATTTTGGAACTCAGTATCTAATAATTAGAAAACACAAATAATTTATGTTCCAAGATAAAATCGTGTAACACATATATTTTATCCAATACTAGACTAGACTCCAGTGAAATCTCAAAAATAGCAACAGATTGAAATCAAATACTTTGATCTAAAAGCAATTAAATTCAAAGGCATTCATTGGGGCACCTGGGTGGCTCAGTGGGTTAAGCTTGGACTTCAGCTCAGGTCATAACCCTGCATTGGGCTCTATGCGGACAGTCCAGAGCCTGGAGACTGCTTCGGATTCTTTGTCTCCCTCTCTCTCTGCCCTCTCCCCACTTATGCTCTGTCTCTCTCTCCAAAAAATAAGTAAACATGTGAAAAAATTCAAAGGCATTCACATCAAATCTATCCAAAATATATTGGTGGGAAAATTTAGAGATAAAATGGAGATAAACATACTACGAAAAAGGGTGAAAGATCTTAAATCAAACAGTGGTAGTGTGTTAAAGAAGAGATGAGAAAAAAAAAACCCTTAGATTTAGATATATAAGAGTGATATTTTAAAATATACAAAAAAAGAGTAAAGTAATTTTAAAATAAAATTTCCTCAGAGAAACATAATATCTTTTACAAAGAACAAGGGTCAGATACATCAGATTTTTTTTTTTTAACCACTGGATATAACACAATAATGAAATAATATATTTTTTTCAAGTATTAGAGAAATAGCACATAGAATTTAGAATCTAAAAAAAATTTTTATATGTTTATTTATTTTTGAGAGAGACAGAGACAGAATGCGAGTGGGCTAGGGGCAGAGAGAGAGGGAGACACAGAATCTGAAGCAGACTCTAGGCTCTGAGCTGTCAGCACAGAGCCCGAATTAGGGCTCAAACCCATGAACTGTGAGATCATGACCTGAGCTGATGTCAGACGTTCAACAAACTGAGCCACCCAGGCACCCCAAGAATTTAGAATGTTTTAATCTAGCTATACGAATAAATCTAATAGTGTTTAAGAAGATAAAATGCCATGACCATACTGATTTTATCCTATGTATACAAAGAAGGTATCATACTAAAAAAATCTATGCATAGATGTGAAATGTATTTGATACATTTTATCATAAATTCGTGATAAAAATAATCAGAATATTAGAAATAGGAGGGATCTTATTTATGCAAAAAATATTATCTTTAAAAAACAACAAATATTATTATAAATGAGTCAATGTAAAAAGCCTCCAGTTTAAAATCAAGAATGATATAAGGAAGCATGTTTTCACAACTTGAAATCACAAATGCTTTGGTGCCCCATGCATCATAATATGCTGAGAAGGAATAAGATGCATGAGGGTGGAAAGGAAGGAGTAAAACTGACACTGTATGTATAATATGTGATGATTTACTTAGAAAAATATAAGTAGGTGCATTATTGTACATAACTCGAGAGTTTATCTAGATAAAGCACAATAATATACAAAAAATTTAAATAGGGGCGTCTGGGTGGCTCAGTCAGTTAAGTTTCCACCTCTTGATTTCAGCTCAGGTCATGATCACCCAGTCATGAGGTCAAGTCCCACACTAAGGTCTGCCCTGGGTTTGGAGCCTGCTTAAGATATTCTCTCTCTCTCCCTTCACCCCTTGCCCCTGCTCACTCTCTCCGTCTCTCAAAAAAATAAATAAAATACGTAAAATTCAAATGAATTTCTTTATACCAGCCACAAACAACTAAAAATAATTGTCACTGTTTAATGTAATACCAAGTAACTAAGTAATGTCAGTTACCAAGAACAAGTCTAACAAAATGCGTGCTGCACTTTACCAAAGCTGCAGTAAAGGCTTATTAAAATGCCCAGCACCTAAATTAAAGGAGAAACTGTTTTCAGTAAACAGTAGTATGCCATCATGAGAATGTCAATCCTTCTGAAATAAACCTATGAGTTATAAAAATAAAGAAAGACTCTCCAATTTGTTTTATACACTATTTCCTTGATTCCATAGTCTGACAATGCTGAAATAAAAGAAAATTATACACTAGTATTCCCCAAAAATACTCATCATAAATTTAATTGAGTAATATATGTCAGGAATTCAAAGCTGACATATAATTTAAGGCTGGTTAAGTTAATTAACTATATTAACATAATCAAGGAGTAAATCATACAAACAACTCAACCTAATGATCATCCATTTATGATAAAACTTATAAGCTAAGTACGAATATATTGATACTTCAATCTAATAAAGATCATCTCTGACAAATCCTACAAATAACATTGTATCTAATTACGAAAGACTAAATGTTTTCACTGTAGACTGAAAAATGAACAAAAGCCATCTATCAAGACTTCTTTTCAGGCTTGTATGGATGTTCTATTTAGTGCAAGAAAACAAGAAAAAAAAAAGATATAAAGATTGGAAATAAGTCAAACTGCCAATATTCTTAGGTAAGATATATTTTATTTATTTTTAACATTTTTTACTGTTTTATTTATTCTTGAGAGAGAGAGAGAGAGAGAGAGAGAGAGAGACAGCATGAGTAAGGGAGGGGCAGAGTGAGAGAGAGACACAAAATCTGAAGCAGACTCCAGGCTCTGAGCTGTCTGCACAGAGCCTGACATGGGGCTTGAAGTCACGAGCCATGAGATCATGACCCGAGCCGAAGTCGGACACTCAACTGACAGAGCCACCCAGGTGCCCCAATAAGACTTGTTTTAATCTAGAAAAATCCTATGGAATCTAAGAAAATAAACAAATTCTACTAGTTCTAAGAAACGCATATAGCAGGGTCCTAGGACATGGGGTCTATATCAAGAATCAATGGTATTTCTATATACTGGCTATAAGCAACTAGGAAATGAAATTAAAATATCCACTTTCAGGGAGCCCTTGGGGCTCAGTTGGTTGGGTGTCTGACTTCGGCTTAGGTCATGATCTCTTGGTCCCTGAGTTCAAGCCCTGCATCTCGCTCTGTGCTGACAGCTCAGAGCCTGGAGCCTGCCGCAGATTCTGTGTTTCTCTCTCTCTCTGCCCCTCCCCTACTCACACTCTGTCTTTCTCAGCCTCAAAAACAAATAAATGTAAATTTAAAAAATGTTTTTAAATGTCCATTTTCGATAACTCCACAAAACCTGAAATACTTAGGGAAAAACTTAATAGCGAAAGACATGTATTCTGTAAACTACAAAACCTTTCTGAGGTAATTAAAGAAAATCAAATAAATGAAGCAATGTTGTCCCCCAGAAAGACCAGAACAGTCAATGTTGCTAAAACAATAACTTTCCCAAGTTGATCTATGCAGTCAACACAATCTAAATCAAAATCTCATTAGGCTTTTGGTAGAAATGATGAGATTACTCGAAATTAGTAAATGCAAAATATTTAAAATGGTCAAAATCGTTTTGAAAAAAATAGTCCATGATTGGAAGATGTACACTACCAGATTTCACAGCTTACTCTAAAGCTGCAGACACAGTAATAGTGGAATAAGTACAGACAAACAGATCAATGCAACAGAATAGAGCATCTAGATGTAAACTAACACTATAAGTTCAATTGATTTTTCAATAAAAGTTCCGAAGCAATTCAAAGGGAAATGCAGACTTCTCAACACACGGTGATGGAACAAGTGAATATTCAAATGGAAAAATGTCAGCCTTGATTTTATATTTTACGTTGCACACAAACTTAATTGAAAAGGAACCCGGACCTAACTGTAAAAGTTAAAACGATAAGGTTTAAAGTGTAATAAATGGCTCAAAGTTGGCCGGAAGGTAAGTGAAGAATTCTTAGAATAAAACAATTACCACAAACACATTGTAAAGTATATTTCAATTTTAGAAGCTTCTGAGCATCAAAAGGCTGCAGAAAATTAGTAGGCAAACCACAGAAGGCAAACATATATCGTCTGATAACAGATATATCCAGAATATATTTTAAAAGTCTCCTGCAACTCAAGATTTAAAGTTCAAACAGTCCAATAAATGAATGAATAAAAGGTTTGAACACACATACCTAAAAGGGAATTTTTTTTTAATATTTACTTATTTTGAGAGAGAGAGAGAGAAACAGAGAGAGCGAGCATGAGTAGGGTGGGGCAGAGAGAGAGAATTCCAGGTAGGCTCCATGCTCAGCACAGGGCCCAATGAGAGGCTTGATCTCATGACTGAGAGATCACGCCTTGAGCTCCTGACAAGTCACTTAACTGACTAAGCCACTCTTGCGCCCCTAGAGGCGAACTATCTAAATGGACAAAAGTTCATGAAAACATGTTTTAAAATTATTAGTTAACGAGGAACTGCAAATTATAATTACAATGAGACATGACTATGTTTTCACTTTAGCGACCAAAAATCTTTTTAAGTAATCCCTTCACACGACGCGAGGCCCAAACTCATGACCCTGAGATCGAAGGTCAATAGTCTACTGCCTGAGCCAGCCAGGCTCCCGTTAATGACCAAAATCTTAAGGAGATGTCAATTCCAAACACTGGCATGGATGTGGAAAAACCTGAATGCGTACACATTGCTGTTCATGATGTAAAAGAGCACAACTATTTTGGAAAATATTTGGCAGTTTACTGTAAAGTTGAACAGGTAACTCCCTTTGACCTGGCAGTTCTACCTTTCGGCACTTAAGCAAAAAACAAAATAAAATAAAATAAAATAAAATAAAATAAAATAAAATGTACATCCACCAAAATAAGACGCATTTATAAATGTTCAGAGGAGATTTATTTATAATATCTCAAATCTGGAAATAAAATTCCATCAACAAGGAAATAGATACACTTTGTACTCTATATTCACAGAAAGGGATATTGCTCAGCTAAAAATAAACAAAAAAACAAAAACAAAACAAAACAAATCAAAACAAAACAAAAGCTGGTTCTTTAACAACATGTATAAATCTCAAAGATATTTTGATATAAGAAAAACGACGCAAAGAGTATATGTGACGCGATTTCTTTTATATGAAGTCTTAAAATAAGCAAAACTGTTCTGTGGTGAAAGAAAACTTGAACTGGGGTTGCTTCTGAGTCAGGGTAAATAGGGAGTTGTGATTGATTGTTGAGGCATATAAGGGGGCTTTTTGGTTTGAGGGCAATGGGTATATGATATTCATTGAACGGGTATATCCACTTAAAACACATTAAATCACAGTGTCAGTTTGTGAATATCAATATATAAATGTTACCTTGAAAAGAAATAAACAAATAGTAACCTGTAGTTAATAGTGACCTCTAGTTAATATATTGAGGATAATGGGATCCATGTTTCCTCCTGTTAAGGAAAAGTTTCAAATTGGAAAAGTGGAAAATTAGTATATACTATGTGATGTTGGCTTGGAATCGGAAGTGTCAATATGCATTTATAATATATACAGGGGTGGGAGGAGATAGAAAAATAGAACAAGAGAAAAAGAAATATAAGCACACTATTCCTTATTCAGATATTTTTCCCCCATTAAAGGATAGAGGGCTTATTAGAGAAAGGATTATTTCCAGAACTGGAATAGAACAATATGAAGCCAGAAATACTATTGCAAAACACAGGAGGAACTCAAAGAATCATGAAAATATGTCAATATGACACAAGCCAGATTGACAGAACTCCTTTCTTTTTTTTTTTTTTTTAATTTTTTTTTCAACGTTTTTTATTTATTTTTGGGACAGAGAGAGACAGAGCATGAACGGGGAAGGGGCAGAGAGAGAGGGAGACACACAGAATTGGAAACAGGCTCCAGGCTCCGAGCCATCAGCCCAGAGCCTGACGCGGGGCTCGAACTCACAGACCGCGAGATCGTGACCTGGCTGAAGTCGGACGCTTAACCGACTGCGCCACCCAGGCGCCCCAGAACTCCTTTCAGCTACATTTGGAACTACGTGAGTCTCAAAGTAAATGATGAAGGGAGCCTGCGTGTTTCAGTAGCTTAATCAGTTGGTTACTCTTGATTTAGGCTCAGGTCAAGATCTCATGTTTTGTGAATTCAAGCTCCAGGTCGGGCTGTGCACTGTCAGTGTAGAGCCTGCTTGGGATTCTTTCTCTCCCTCTGTCTGTCCTTTCCCTGTTCTTGCTCTCTCTTTCTCTCTCAAAAATAAGTAAACTTTAAAAAATAATTAAAAAATCAAAGTAAATGATGAAAGGAGTAGATTAGGAACTGTTAAATAAAATAATAATCCATGAGACCATGCTGATATACATAAATAAATGAATAAATAACTATTCCTCACAGTATAATGACAAATAATAGCAGTGATGGTAAATCTTTGACCAGGAACAGGAGGGTTATCTAGTTTCAAAATATCTCCCAACAGGATACTTACTAGCTTCAAGGGAAGAAAATAGTAATAGAGACACTGAGAACAGTGTGGAAGCCACCTGCACCATAACACCAAACCTAGCATCACCAAAATTGGGAAAAAAATAAGACACCCTGAAAAAAGAGACAGTCACCCCGGTGAATCTAATCATGAAGAGGCATCAGAAAGATCTAAGTTGGGAGACATTCTACAAAATAACTGGCCTGTCTTTGTCAAAAAGGTTAAAGTCAAAAACATAAAGAGAGACTACCACTAAAGAGATGTGACAAGTCAATGCAATATGTGATCTGTATTTGATCCTGGAAAAGGCAAACAAATAGCTATGAAGGACATTATTGTGAGAATGAATTAATTCTGAATATTGTCTGTGGATGAGGTAATTTCCCAATTGTTTAAACCTAAATGTTATTTGGTAAGAATGTGTTCTTTTCTTTAAGAAATACACATTCAAGTATTTAGGGTTAAGGAGGTGTGATGCTTCCCACTTGTTATGATTCAGAAAAATAATACTATTCATGTACATATGAAATTAAAATACAGAAATAATGGTAAAGTGAATGGTCCTAAATAGAACAATTATTGAATCTGAAAAAAGGCAGATAAAGGATATTTAAGGCATCCTGGTACAATTCTAGCACTTTCCTGTAGGCTTGAAACTATTTCAAAATATAACCTACTACAAAAACAAAAGGAAAAGAGAAGAGAAAAAAGGAAGGAAACAAATAAAGAGAGAGAGGAGAGAAAAACAGAGGGAGGGAGGAAAGAAGGAAGGAAGGAAGAGGAAGGGAGGAAGAAAGGAGAAAGGAATGAACTGGTATAATATCTGAGCCCCTTCCCCACAGCCCACCCCCATGAGTCATTAGTGCTCTCCACAACTCCTATCTACTGAAACACACACACACACACACACACACACACACACACACACTTAACCAGGTAGTCAAGGTGTAGTCTCTTGCCTAGATAAAGTATCCTCAGATTGGGAAACCCAAGACCTCATTTTTCACGGGTACCATGATATAAACTTGCGAATAAGAGTTTACATGATGAAAGTTGAGTCTCCCTGATTATCTCTTCCATACCAGCTCACTCCTCACTTTGCTTTTAAAATATTAGCATTCAAGTGAAAATGCAAGTCTAACCCTTTACCAGAAGTGAAATGGCAAAATAAGGAATTGGTAAGCATATTAGTCTCTACCATAACCTCAACATTTTGATTGCATTTGAGCATAGTAAGAATGGATAAGGTTTCTCCCCCCGCCCCCTGCTTTCCATTTCAATTAACAGCCATGCATTCTTGCAATTTCTCAGGCCAAAACCTTGAGTGACATCCTTGATTCATGGTTTCATTCCCTACCACACATGTAATTCATCAAAACATCTTATGAGTTTCAGGCTTTTTCAGTTGTCCTCTTGGACTAAATTGCTTTTTCCTGTTATTTTTTTACTACATGCAATATTTTGCAAAAATCTCTCTCATTTTTTAATGTAATGTTTCACTGTCATTTCTATTAGAGTTGCAGCCCATTTCACTTTCTAGACATGGATGTACTTTATTCTATTTTGCTTTTTATATTAGTAACTGTTTTTTTTTTTTTTTACCTTATATGATGTAATGTATCTATTTCTTATGTGAATTTGAGCTCCAAAGAGACTGGGACTTTCAATTGCTCTGGTAACTAATGTTTTCTGAGTACACAGAATAATTCTGTTGATATAGTACATTCCTAGTAACTATTTGTGAAATAAATGTTTCTTTTATTTTTTTAATTTAATTTAATTTTATTTTATTATTATTATTATTTTTTATTTTAGAGAGAGAGTGCATGTGCAAGCTGGGGAGAAGGGTAGAGGGAGAGAAAATCTTAATCAGGCTCCACACTCAGCATGGAGCCTTATGCTGGGCTTGATCCCACAACCCTAGGATCATGACTTGAGCCAAAATCAAGAGTCAGATGCTCAGCCAACTAAGCCACCCAGCCAACCCTGGAATAAGTGTTTCATTTTGTACCACAGAATTGCCATTTAAGTGACACCTATTTGTGTATTCCATTTGAGTCTAAAACATTAGATTCACTGAAAAATAGGGTTTTTAAGAAATGTTCATAGAATAACTATTTCATTTTTAAACCGAAGCTGCTAATTTATTTAGCATTTTTGTATTTGCTAAAGTTTCTGCCAAATACTTCATATTTAATGATTCCTCCAAACAACTTTATGTTCTCATAACAATTTTACATATCAAACAAATCTAGACTCACAGAGGTTAAGCAAATTGCCCAAGGATATGAAGTCAGTAAGCAAAAAAGCTTTTAACTTTTTATAGGGGTAAAATTTACATACAGACAACTAGAAAATTATAAGTATGAAGCTAAATTAATTGTTGCAGAATGAACACAGTCATAGAAGCATACCCTGGGAACAAGAGAAAGAATCCAACAAGAAACTCCTATGAACCCCTTGTGTCTTATGCAATCGCTACACCTTTTCTCCTCTCTAAAGACAAACACTAGCTTGTAAAACCATAGGATACTTTTCTTTATTTTTGAAGTTCACACCAATCTATTTGTATTGTATTTATTGTTTTGTGCCTTGATTATTATACTTAGCTTTATGCTTTCATCACTGAGTAGTATTCTACTGTGTAGATTGTTTATTCATTCATTCACCTATTGAAAGACATCTTGGATTTTTCCAGATTTTGGAAATTATGAATAAGTACTATAAATGTTTGCATGTAGGTTTTAGTGTCAACATACATTTTCAAACAACTGTGCAAATACCTAGGAACTCAAATGTTGAATCAAATTACTTAGCATTTTAAGAAACTACTAAACTGTATTGAAAAGTGACTGTAGTTTTTTTTTTTTTTTATTCCTACCTGAAGTGAATGTGATTTCTGATTGTTTTATATCACCTCTAGCAATTACTGTTGTCAGTTTTTGATCATGCTTATTCTGACTAGTGTGGATTAATACTGCAAAGTTGTCTCGATTTGCATTTTTGTAAAGACAAATGATGCTGATTATCTTTCCATATACTTATCATCTGTATATCTTCTTTGGTGAGGTGTCTGTTCAGATCATGTGACTTTTTTTTTTTAATTTTTTTTCAACGTTTTTTATTTATTTTTGGGACAGAGAGAGACAGAACATGAATGGGGGAGGGGCAGAGAGAGAGAGGGAGACACAGAATCGGAAACAGGCTCCAGGCTCCGAGCCATCAGCCCAGAGCCTGACGCGGGGCTCGAACTCACGGACCGCGAGATCGTGACCTGGCTGAAGTCGGACGCTTAACCGACTGCGCCACCCAGGCGCCCCTCATGTGACTGTTTTTTAATTGGCCTGGTGATTTCTGTTTTGGAGAAGATTAATTAATCCTATTCATTATGACTCAATTCCTTTGATAGACATTAAATTCTTTTTAAAAAAATTTTTTACATTTATTTATTTTTGAGAGACAGAGAGACAGAGCACAAGTGGGGAGAGGCAGAGAGAGAAGGAGACAGAATCCGAAGCAGGTTCTAGGCTCTGAGCTGTCAGCACAGAGCGCGACGTGTGGCTGGAACTCATGAACCGCAAGATTATGACCTGAGCCTAAGTTGGATGCTCAACCAACTGAGCCACCCAGGCGCCCCCATAGACATTAAATTCTTTTGATAGATTACCATTGGACTTTGTGTGAGTTTTGTTAGCTTGTATCATTGAAGGAATTGCTACATTTCATCAAATGTTGATATTTTGTGGATATAGATTTGTTCAGAGTATTTTATTAATATTTTAACGTCTAAGGATCAATTTAATGTCTGTTGACTATTCTTTCATTTCTAATACAGAAAACCTTGGTTTGCAAGCATAATTCATTCCAGAAACCTGCTTGTAATCCAAAGCACTTGTGTATTAAAACAAACTTCCTTGTAAGAAGTAATGGAAACTCAGATGATTCACTCCATAACCCAAAAATATTCATATAAAAATGGTTACAATAATGTAACAAAGGAAATACAAAATATAAAGAAAATTAAACACATTAACCTGCACTTACCTGTGAGGGAGACAAGAGAGAAGTGTTATTGTGTAGGATGACTTTTACTATCACTCACGGAATCTCTGCTATCTATTGGCTCAATGGAATCTTTCTCTGCATGGGTGCCACTGTATACTCTCACAAGAATGTTGACTACAGAATGGTATTAATAAACTCTCATTATATAGTGTACTTAATGGAGATGGCAATAAGGCAGCAGAGGAAAGGGTCTATATCAGCAGGCAGCCTGACCTAGAATGAAGCAAAGCCTTCCTAAGTTTAGTCTTGTATGGAAAAGCAAAGGACTGTCCATAGGTGCTTGGAAGTGACAAAAAATACACTAGTGCCTATTGTGGACATCTTCCAGTGTTCTGAAAAATCACTGATTTCTGCCAAACACCACAGTCTGAGACCAAACATCAGAACATGGGAGAAGACCAACAATCCCAGAGAGAGTGAGAGAAGAACCACAATAGGCACTAGTGTATTGAGGGTTGATGGGGGGTGGGAGGGAGGGGAGGGTGGGTGATGGGTATTGAGGAGGGCACCTTTTGGGATGAGCACTGGGTGTTGTATGGAAACCAATTTGACAATAAATTTCATATATTAAAATAAAATAAAATAAAATAAAATAAAATAAAATAAAATAAAATGGAAAGTTCAAAAAAATAAACAAATAAAATTTCAGCCGTTCTAGTGGGCATGTAAAAAAAAAAAGAAAGAAAGACATTGCTCATTTATCAAGTTAAAATTTACTAGAAATATTTGCTTGTCTTGTGGCATACTCACAAAACAAGTTACTCATAATCCAAGGTTTTACTGTATTTGAAACTTGGGTATCGTTTTTTTTAAAAAAATTCTGGATTAGCTTGGCTACTAGAGGTTTATAAATTTTATTGAGGTTTTTAATGAGCTAGCTTTAGATTTCATCAAATTCCACTACTGTTTTTCAATTTCGTTGATATCTGCTCTGATTTTTATTATTTCTTTTCTGCTACCCCTTTAACATTTTGTAATGTTACTTATGACTCCTGATAATCTTCCTTATTCTGAGGTCTGCTTTGCAATTAATAGCTATACCAGCTTTCTATTAAATGCATTGTGCATTCTTTTGCATTCCACTCCATTTAACCCATCTGAATCTTTGTAATTACAGTGGGTGTCTTGTAAACAATGTATAGTTTGGGTCTTTTCTTTTTTATCTACTCTAACACTGTCTACCTTTAAATTGGTGGAGGCCATTCACCTTTGAAATGATTATTGATACGGTTGGATTAATATCTACTATGTTTATATTTTTTAATATTCATTGCATTCTATTCTTTGTATTTTTTGTCTTGTTTTTTCCTTGATGATTTTATGTGATTCCAATTTATTTCTTTTCATAGCAATTATATTTTGAAAAATAAAATTAGCGGTTTCTCTGGAGTTTGCAATATACATTTACAACTATTTTAACTCAAAATAATGACTTGGAATTTTGCATGGAATTTTGCTTGGTTTATATGGAATCTTCAACAAAGAACAATACATTTATGGAGAAATGACATGACAGTTTGAGGTTTCCAAGGGCAGCAAATGATGGGGAAGTAACGATAAGGCAGGAAACTAATAGAACAAGATGTGTTTGTAGATTCTCTTGGTGCCACCTCTAGGCTGTTAACAGTGTGTCTCCAGTAAAAGGAGAATTGATATCCTGCCTTCAGTCAGAAAAGGGGAGGGTAGAGAGAGTTTTTCTTGTGTTTGTTGCTTCTTAATCATCTTAAGCTCAAAATAACTTTTATGTCAAAATGGCATATTTTGAGGAGACATATTGTGGTTTACTTCAATTCCTGCTCTGATGCTCTTTCTTTATGCAACTCTGAATTTCTGACCTGGATCACCTTCCTTTTCCCTGATGAATTTCTTTTAACATTTCTTGCAGAAGAGATTTTTTTTTGAATGATTAATTTCTTTAGTTGACCTTCATCTAAAACAATCTTCACTTTTCTTTTACGTCTAAAAGATAATTTTGTTGGGTATGGAATTCTAGTTTGGTGATTTTCTCTCATCACCCTAAATACTTCACTCCACTCTGTTCTCATGGTTTATTTATTTATTTATTTATTTACATTTTATTTATTTTTGTTAGAGAGAGACAGAGCACAAGAGGGGGAAAGGCAGAGAGAGACAGAGACACAGAATCCAAAGCAGGCTCCAGGCTCTGAGCTGTCAGCACAGAGCCCGACATGGGGCTCGGATTCACAAACCGTGAGATCATGACCTGAGCCGAAGTTGGATGCTTGACCGACTGAGCCACCGAGGCACCCTTGTTCTCATGGCTTTTGATAAAGAGTCCAATATAATTATTATCCTTACTCCCATATAGGTAAGATGTCCTGACACCCCAGCTTGCTTTGTGATTTTCTCTGTGTCTTTGGTCATCTGCAGTTTGAATAGGATATGCTTAGTTTGTTTTGTTTTGCTTGGGATGTGAGTAGGTATATTTATTTACCTTGGCATTCTATGAGCTTTCTTGATCCTTGGTAAGGGATCTGTCAATAATTTCAGAATTTTTCATTTATTATCGCTTCAAATATTTCCTCTGCTCTGTTCTCAACTTATCCTCTGCCTGGAATTCCACAGGTGCATGCTAAAACTTTTGAAACTGTTCCATAGTTTTTGGATTTTTTTTTTCTTTTTCTTTTTCCTTTTGCCTTTTGGTTTAGAATATTCCAATAACTTATCTTAAAGCTCACTAATTCTTCCCCCAGCCATGTTGAGTCCAACAATCAAAGGCAGTCTTCATCTCTTTTCAGGTTTTTGTTTTAATTTCTAACATTTCCTTTTGAGTGAATTCTTAGCTTCCTTCTTTCTGTATGCATTGGCCTTCTGTTGTTGCATACAGCTTACTTTTACCATTTGACCTCTTAACATATCACTCCTAGTTGTTTTAAATTTTCTGTCTGATTATTACAATTTTTATATCTCAATCTGTTTTTGATGATTGCTATTTTTCTTCAGACTCTTCCCCCACACCCCACTCTGCCTTTTGTTGTGCCTTACAACTTTTTGATATAAGTTAGACATTGTATTAGGTAATAGGAACTGAGGTAAATAAACCTTTAGTGTGAGGATTTATGGTACTTTGACTGTGAGTTGGAATATTTAATCTTTATTGTAACTATAGGTGGGAGCGGCTTCAAATTCCTCTAGAATGTTTGTCCTTGTCTCCTTTCTTTTTTTGACTGTGGGTCTCCCTAAGAACTTCTTAGGGAGATGCTGTGTTTTGTAACTCTTTCAGCTAAAACACAGCATCATGGAACCCTGCTCACATAGTGGGAAGGCATGGGAGATGATGCAGTCTATAAGTAGCTTTATTAAATCCCAGACACTCATTAGTGGGCCTGTGTCTCAGGGTTGTTTCTTTCATAAGTGTTTCACTGATGAAGTAGCTTTTTTCTCCCTGCCCCTTATTGCCATACCTGATTCCACCATTCTTAATTTATGTCCTTGATGTTCACATCCCTAATTATTATGTCCCCATATAAAACAGAAGAGTGCCGGAGCAAGAGGGAAATTATTTCCTCCATTGGGACAAGGCTCTTGCAAAATATTTTCCTCTGTAGAGTGGGTCTTTGTTATGAAAAATGTTCTGGGTGCATTTTACAATGATCATTCTGTCTCCTCTTGCCTTGGTCAAGAGAGATTCAGAAGTCTCTCATTATGGTCTGCCTCTGCCCTGAGAAAAATCTCTGAGTCACTTTGCTGGGCACTGGGCAAGGTGGTAACCTCTGTTCTAATGAGCTTGCCTTTCTTGGTGTGGAACATCTGCCCTCTGAGACTCCTGGGGTGAGAGCTAAAGTGTTCTTAGCCCACCATGACTGTGGTAGAGCCTCCCATCTGATGTGTGGGGCTGGGTGGAGGAACAGAGCCTCTTACCTCTTTGCTGTACTCAGGAAGTCAGCCTGCTCAATTCAGAGTTTGAGACAATGAGAAATGCTCATGGCCTCCTTCTCCTTGATTGTGAGCTGAAAGGAGATGAAGTTCAGTTTTTGCATCTCTACTGTCCTAGATTGGAGCTTACTTCAAGTTGAACTGGAGGCAGAAGGAGAAGTAGATCATTGGTCACATGCCAAAAGCTCATGGTATTCTCACCACGCTAGAGTAGATTTTCTTGACTAAATTATTATTCTTTTACTGTATGCTCTTGGCATAGATCCCAGTCTTTATTATTTTTTTTAATGTTTATTTATTTTTGAGAGAGAGAAAGAGACAGAGCTCAATCAGGGGAGGCGCAGAGAGAGAGCGAGACACAGAATCCGAAGCAGGCTCCAGGCTCTGAGCTGCTAGCAGAGCCCCATGCGGGGCTCGAACCCACGAGCAATGAGACCATGACCCCAGCCAAAGTCAGCCGCTCAACCCACTGAGCCACCCAGACGCCCCTAGATCCCAGTCTTTAAATCATTTTTTTTTTTTAATTCTCACTAGTTTTGCTTGTTTTGTATAGAGTGGTTCCAGGGAACTCCTCATGCTTCCATCCTAAAGAAGCAGAACACCTGCACTTATTTTTATACAATTCACATTGAATAGAGTAAATATACTTACTATAGGCAGGAGAGTGGTGATGACATATGCCATGGGAAGATGAGCTCTGTCCTTGAAACCACATGCAATGGAATGTGATACACAGCCTTGACGTGTACTGCCTGAGCAGCCTGGGGCAAATTACCATATGAGGCCCAACTTTGCAAAGCTAGCACAGAGACTTTTACAAGATTTTGTCTATCAGTTCCATTTGCTTGCATTAGTGGCATCTAAATACGTGTAATTTTTATTTAAACATTTCAGAGCTTTTAATTGAAATATCTAAAATTAAAAACAAAACACTGCTCTCTCCCTTCTTGCCGCCTAACAAATTCAGTGGCATATAGATTCTTCAAAATGAAAATCTGCTTGTTAATTAAATAGCAGTAGCACACACAGCAGCTCATTTCCTGGGATATGCATTCAAAGGGCGGGTTGAGAGGAAAGAAAAGATGAAGCAGAATGGAAGATGATTGCATACCTCCAAAACAGCATTTACCCCAAACTTTTGCGTCTACGAGAATCATCTAGGGAGCTTGTTAAATAGCAGATTCTTTTATCCAATCACCAGAGATTTTGACTCAGTGACGCTAGGATGGGTCCCAGCGATTTGAATTTTCAATAATCATCTCAAGTGATTTTGATGCAGGGGCTAAAATAAACATATGTTGAGAAGTCTAGAAGCATTTGGGTCATTAGGGTTCTAGTCCCAGTAACCGAAATGGCAGACAACGGTACTGAGGAGTGCGAGGGATTTCATATGAGAGCTGAAAATTGAACAGGTGCATCTGGTCATGATGGCTGAGTAACACCCTACTCAAAACATTTATAGTGCCTAAAACTCATGTTGAATGCCTCTGCTTTTGCGTGATTCTACCACAGTCTACATTTAGAAATTATAATATAAGGGTTTGATTTGCTTGGGAAGAGTAGAAAAGTGGTGGAGGAAAAGGTGTATAGAATGGTTCTGCCTTCAGTTTTAATATCCCATGCATAAAACCAACGGTAAAATGAAGCAAATTAAAGTTCAGGGTTAGGTAGTTTTTAAAAACTTCAAATATACCCCGTATGGGGTGCAGATGCATAATTTAAGCTTATTAAAGTACTTTTGCTCTTAAAATGTGTCATTTTGAAGAACATTTTTAATCAATAGTTTATTAAAACAATATTCCACTTGATCTGCTTTATTTCTGGAATTTTAAATTTTAATGTGACACATATTAATCTGCATTATAGTACCAATTATAATAAAACACTCCACATGAGGCATTTTCTTATTTCATTGTGTTCCATTTCATGAGACAATTTCTTATACGCTTTATATTTAAAGCTCCATAAGCACAAAATGAATGCTACTCTAAAATTTATAAAAAGTATGACATCTTTTGCCATTGATGTCTCTAGTTTTACAGTTGTATCTGTGATGACAGAAATAAGAAATTACATGACAGTTTGATGGTTAGTGCACTGCATATGTCTGTAGATTTGAATTTCCCCAATGAGAAACATCCAGAGAATTGGAATGGAAAAAAATATGTTGAACTACATATTTTCCAAGTTGTAGTTTCTCTCCTATTCTGAGAGAGAGAAAGAAATACATGTGCACGCACACAGGTGTCTATGAATACACAAACACAACACGCGTTCAGGGTTCGTGGATGTCTTTGCAAGTCATAGGTTTTGTTTTCTTTTCAAAGGGTAACTCATTCCAATTTAAGCAACTCAAAAAACTCGACCTTTTTTTTTATGGGGTGACATATCATGACAATCTAGTAGACATGGAAACTGAGTTGTGGATTAAATAAAGCAAATTATGGAGAAGACCTGTACTATATTGGAAAGCTATTTATCCATTATTATCTAAGAAGAAAATAGGAATGTGGCCTTTCAGGAATAGAAGGCGTACAAATCCTCCTTGGTCTTGCTAGGAATTCCTAACTCTTGTTGTTTTTGCTGTTGGTACTACTAATACTTTTAATAACAGACAAAAAAGTTTTTCAAATGTTTATTTATTTTTGAAGAAGAGAGACACAGAGTGTGAGCCAGGATGGCAAAGAGAGAGGGAGATACAAAAATCGGAGGCAAGTTCCAGGCTTTGAGCTGTCAGTACAGAGCCCAATGTGGGGCTCGAACTCATGGGCCATGAGATCATGGCCTGAGCCGAAGTCAGACGCTCAACCGACTGAGCCACCCCAGTACCCCAAGACACAAAAAATTTTGATGTCACATTTCTACTTGCAAAATATTCCTGTATATATATTTTTTTCTTTTGAATTAGCTCTTCCCATAGATCTCTCTCTCTCTCTCTCTCTCTCTCTGTCACACACACACACACACACGCACGTGCACACACACACACATCATATCCTCAGTTGTAGAACTTGTAGTCATTCTCTGTATCTCAGCTTAGAGCACTTCACTTTAGGTGGCTTTCATTTCCTGTGGAAGACTGGATGCTTTCCTTAGTGGGGATTTCAGTAGCATGATTGAACTCCATCATAAGCATGTATGCTTCTGTTGTTTGTTTTCTCTACTAAATCATGAGCAGTTTGGTAGCAGAGATTGCAGCAAGCTTCTTAGCATATCCATGGTGCTCAGTAGTTTATTTTAATTTTATGCAACAATTATATACAGTATATTTTACTTACCAATAATCCTGAAATCAAGGCATGTGTCCAAGATCACTCATCCAGTGGAGAATGGAACAGGTTCTGACAACGAAATAGGTGGTTCTAAATGATGTCCTCCTTGCCAATAAATGAAGAGGCTGGCCTCCTGTCTTTGCAGGAATTTTCACTCCATTCCTTTTTCATTGACTGAAGACTAACTGATTTTCAATGTTATGTACACAAACACGCTGGTTTATTTTATGGAGTTTTGTTTGGCACATACACGCACCCAGGATTGAGGGCATCATGCTCTCAAGTTCGTGGTGCATTACAATTATTGATTCATACGATACCATCATTCCTTATTCATGTATTTCCTTCAGTATGTCCCTTTCATTCCCCCCCACCTTCCCCACAAACAATATATTGAATTAAATTGTGTTATTATTACTGTGTAATTTTGTTTGTGTTAATATATTGTATAGAAATTGTTCATATTATAGGTCTCATGTATTGCTTACTTTTTTCATTCATCAAAATGTGTTTCAGATCTATTCATTTAGTTCAATATATATCAATTTTTTTTCCTTCTAATTATTGCATAAAACTCCATGGCATGATTCATCAAATTTTACAGTCCATTCCCTTCTTTTACAGTTATATTTAACCATGGTTCATGTCGCCGTGACACAAGCAAGTTGCCCCCAGTTTCTGTCTATGGTCAATGACGCTGCGATTAACATTGGTAAACATTTATTTATTAAGGTTATGTTGTCACAGGAAGAACTTTTATATCATAGGTTTGCATCATAGATATTCTTGTTGAGACTGTCTACACCACCGTCAATCCCGGCAGCAGAATCACTACAACACTTGTTGCCATTTGAAAACAAAAGAATGGTAAACTGGTCCACAGAAATCAAAGACCTTAGACAGATGTTACAACAGCAGCATCACACAGGGATGGGGAAAGCTTGAATGGGTGTTGGTTCTTCTCCCTGAGAGAAGCACTCATTCCATTGATTTCCTAAGCCTGTTGCTTCACCTGCTGGGAGGTGTTCTGCATTCATTATCATACTTAGAGAACATCTGATTAAGGCAAACTTTGGAGCCCCAAGGTTCATTTTCAGTTGCATACAGTGAGCTGTTTTAAATCATCAACTCTCACAAAATTTTTATGCTAAGAGTTATGGTTTCTTTGGTAGTATAGATCTTATAAAATAGTTGGCTTCTATGTATTTGATTCTTGTCAGCTCAGTGTACAAAGACCCATATCTGCAGTTCTCTTCCAGACATTCTTCTTAGATTTGAAACATTTCTCTGCTTCATTACCTTCAGGCTTCTATTCTTTCCTAACCAAATCATAAGTAACTAGGGCCACTTAGGTTGGAGAGTAGCCACATTATTACTCTGCTTTTTCGGAGCTGTTTTGTCTAACTGGGGGTATCTAATGGATGCCAACAGCTCATTAAAGGGTTTTACTCATGGTTGTAAAATCTCTATTCTGTATTTAATTTTTGCTTGAAGACCAATTGGAATTTGCTTTTGATGTCAAATACTTATTTCATTTTATCTTTTACTGTTTGGGATAAACAGTTGCCTTTCCGACTCGAAAGATTCCTAAATTCATGAACTATACTTTTCTTGCTTGCTTCAAACCATCAAATTTATTTCTGAGCTCAGTTTCTAAGAATACTTCCAACGTGGTCTATGGTAAATGTCAAATACTTCCAACATTCTGTTCTGGAACATCTTCCCTCAAAGTAGAAATTCATTCATTAAGATGACATTTTTACCAAATATTTCACCAATGTAGAACTTCCATCAACATCCTTCCAGGCTCTGACAATTTCCTTCCTGTCTTCCTTCTGCTCCTTAAACTAATACCAAATATCTTAGTATTTGCCTAAGAGCAGTATCCTGATTCTGGTACCAATTACTGTACCACTCAAAATGGCATTGGTTATGCTGAAGTAAAACTCATCATCAACTGCAGTGGCTAACAGAGCAACAGATGTTTATTTACAGATTATGTTATATATATTCATGGTGAATCTGCTAGAAGCTGTGCTCTGTATCTTTATGTCACATCTCAGATGGAGACACCAGTCACCATCATTGCTAATGGTGGTAGCAGAAGGAAAAACAACCTGAGGTCTTGTGCCAGCAATTTAATGTTAGCCCCGGAAATGACACTACCCATCTGCTCACAGTGTGTTGGCAAGAATGAGTTCTATGGCCCCACCTAACTATAGCACCCAGAAATGCAATTAATCCAGGTGTCCAAAAGGATGTCCATAATTATGATGAAATAATTGGCGAAGAGTCTATTACAATTACAGAGTAGGGTTTATCTCAGCAATGTAAACGTGGTTTAGCTGCATAAAAATCCAGCAGCGTATCAGGATTCTGTATAGAACACAGAAGGCGCTCTGTTTTCCAAATGAAAACTGTTCTAATGCTGGAAATTAGAAGCTTGTACAGTCATTGGAAGGGCTAAGATCAGAGAATGCTCCACCAAAAATCATAGCCAAGACTGTTGGATCAGGCGGTTCTCACAGATTTACTGATGACCTACTGTAGGAAATCTAAAGAACTGTCGAGAAGCCCTTCTATTTAACTCAAGATGCATTAAGTAACACTCAAGAATCTCACCTGAAAGCTGTTACAAACACCATAGGAGCATGTTTCTGTCTGCAAATACTTAGAATAATCATCTCTCCTCTTGTGCCTTCTGTATCTCCTATGAAATCCTTTCATTGTCAGTTTTTAACTGAGAGAAAGTTAGGTGAAGTGGATTCTGGGAGTTAATAGTTTCTAGTTTTTCCTTTGTGAGGCAGAAGAGATCTTAGAATGGCATGATGGTGATGTTTTATTGACAACAGACAATTCAGCATGTAAATAAAACTATATGATCCTATCACTAGATACAGAAAAAGCCTTTATAAATATCAACATTTGTTCATAATGTAAAAGAAAAAAAACCCTTAGTCAATAAAGAGAGGAAGAAACCTCATAAATTCAACTTATCCATTGGAAATTCATAGCAAATGTTATTCTTAACAGTGAAAAAGTAGACGTTCTCACATTAAGTAAGAAATGAGAGGAAGATATTCCCCATCATAACAATTCAATATTTCCCCTAAGGGCTTTAAACATAAATGCCTTCATGGACCAGTGATCAAATCTAAATATCTGTGCATTCCAGGCATTGTCAGTCTACTTAACATTTTCACTTGGATGGTTGATGGCTAGCTGGTATTTAACATGTGAAAAATAAATAAATAAAACTTTTAATTTACCTCTCACCCTGTTTCTCCCAGGGCTCTCGTTCTCCATTGCTGTCTAGCAAGCCATGCCAATACTTAAAGGCTTAAAATAATATTTATTTACTTATTTGTTTCCCATGGCTTTGTGTGTTTACTAGGCTCCTCTGGATATTTTCACTCAAAAACTTTCCTGCAGTTTCAGAAATGTGGTTTCTGAGGAGGAGACATTTGAAATCTTCTTCATTCATATATTTCTGGCACCTGACTTGGAATAGTCGACCGCTATGGTCTCTTTGGCTTCTCTCTTTCCATATGTCCTCTTTAGATGGCTTCCTTACATTCAGGAGGTCTCTCTGTAGTTGGACTTCTTCCATGAAGACTATCAACTCCCAGATAAGTGTCCCAAGAGGCTCAGGTAGAAGCTGCAAGACTTCTTACCTGGGCTGGGACTTCCCGATCATTTCTTGCATCACAATTTAACATTCAGTCAATCCACAGACACTTGCCCAAACTCAAGACAAGGAGACTTATAATTAACTTAAAAAAATTTTTTTTAATGTTTATTTATTTCTGAGACAGAGAGAGACAGAGCATGAGCGGGGGAGGGGCAGAGAAAGAGGGAGACACAGAATCCGAAGCAGGCTCCAGGCTCTGAGCTGTCAGCACAGAGCCTGATGCGGGGCTCGGACTCACAAACCGTGAGATCATGACCTGAGCTGAAGTCGGTCGCTCAACCGACTGAGCTACCCCGGCGCCCCTAATTCACTTCTTGAGTAGAAATAACAAAGAATTTGTGCCATGTTGAATCTATTCCACCCACAGTCTTTTCCGCTTTAAGATACAGTAGCTGCATGCAAGTCCAGATGTACTTGATCATTTTATCCTTGTGCACTTTACTAGTTTTTTAATTGCAGTAGAGTTAACATACAGCGTTAGTTTTAGGTATATGATATAGTGATTCAACAACTCTATGCATTATTCGGTGCTCATTATAAGCCATACACTTTACTTTGAATCCACCAATTAATCCTAATAACTCTACCTTTGAAAGAGACCCACTCTGACCATTTTCAGCTCTTCTACTGCTAACGCCTTGTTTCAAGCAACCATATTTTGCCTAAAGTATAGTGGCCTAACACAGATGGCCATTATGTAGTCTATGTAGTCCCCCCAACAGAATCATTCTTCTGAAATGTAATTATCATGTCTACTACCTATTAACTTCCGTGGCTTTCCATCTTAGAGACAAGCCAAACTTCTTAAATCGCTATAAGATACCACTTATCTAGCTGCTTGCTAGTTTTCTAAACTGTCTTTCCATTGTTCCCCTTGTTTATAAGACTTTGCCCGTAAATGCTTTGTATTTCCTAAAACACACCAATCCATTCTCAACTTAGAGCCTTTTTTGCACATATTATTGTCTCTGCCCAAGAGTCTTGTTCCGGATGCCCTTACATCTTTCAAGGGTTTACTTCTTCTTTTATTGTAATTTAGTCTTCTTTCCTTGTTGATTATATAAATAGTCTAACACATACTGAACATTGCATGTGTATATGTTGAAATCCCTCACTCTGAGAAGAATCATAGTCAAATTTTTGAAAAATACAATTAATTGGCCCATATTTTTTTTTTCAAAGATGTGCTTGCTGAATGGCACTGATATGAGTAAGACCATTCCCTTTGTCAAATACAACCTTTAAATTTTGTACTTATTTTAATTATTTTACTAAACAAACTTATTTTTATTCTTGGAACAATAATTATTTTGGATCATGTGTTTAAATTTTTAAGTGGTGAGTTTTAAATTCGCTTAAAATATTCTATGGTTTTAGTGGATCACTACTGGAGATTCAAACTTTGCCAATATATCCTTTTTTAATTATTTAACATGTAATATTAATATATATTTAATGGATACTGATAAATGTTTTATGGATATTTGAAAAGTTGTAATTTTTTTTAACGTTTTATTTATTTTTGAGACAGAGAGAGACAGAGCATGAATGGGGGAGGGGCAGAGAGAGAGGGAGACACAGAATCAGAAGCAGGCTCCAGGCTCTGAGCCATCAGCCCAGAGCCCGACGCGGGGCTCGAACTCACGGACTGAGAGACCGTGACCTGAGCTGAAGTCGGACGCTTAACCGACTGAGCCACCCAGGCGCCCCTGAAAAGTTGTAATTTTTAAATATATAACTCAATATAGGATATAAATATCACTTTAGGTATGCTATTAAAATCATGACCATCTTATTGTTACATGATTAGATAAATTTCCTAACTCCAAGTTAGGTGATCTTATTACAGTTGTAATTGGCAATTTCTAAAAGCATTGTCTTCTGTAATTATCCACAAATGAGTACTCAGTTTGTGATTTGTACTTTCTTCAATACAAGAACAATAAAAAATAGTTCATTCCACGTCGTACTATATTAATATCATATTTGTATTTCACTTGTCTCAAGGTGATAATTATTTTTGCTTAACATAGAGAGTGAAAGCAAAGAGACATTTCTTTAACATGTATTGTTTTTCTTAATACAAGTAATTTAAGTTTAATGCACAATCTTTATAAAATGAAGAAATGAGCAATGAGAAAGGCATGATCCATAATCACAGCTCATGTTAATTAAAATATTAAATTTTAGTATATTTTTTCCCGGAATATGTGTGCATATGTGTCTCTGAGTGTAGATACATAATTAAAGGAAATTAGGATATGTATTTGATAGTTTCTCTTATGTATTTTCATTTTCATGAATTTTATACCATTTTTAGTGTGTGAAAACTTGTGAGAAATGCATAATATAGTGTTGTATTACTGGGTTCTCTTATTTTATGGTAATTTACTAAACTATTCTTTTTATATTAGTCAGTGTGCCTGGTCCCATAAATAATGCTGCAATAAACTTTCTTATGCATAATTCATTGTGCACTTCTCTGATTATTTCCTTAGGACATATTCCTAAAATGGAATAATTGGGTCAAAGAATATGGGTATTTTAATGATTTGGATAAATGTTGCCAAGTTGCCCTCTAGAAAGTTTCCGTACATTTGTATTCCCACAAGCCGCACATTAGACTACCCATTTGCATTTCTTTAATTATAAGTAATGTTGAATATTTTAATAAGTGTATTAACCGTTTGTAGTTGAGATAATTTTCACGGGTGGAGTTGCTCCAAGTGGTAATTTACTCCTTGCTTATTTTTCTTATTTATTGAGTTAAGAATTAATTTTCTGGGGTGCCGGGGTGGCTCAGTCAGATAAGCTGTCTGACTCTAGGGTTTGGCTCAGGTCATGATCTCATGGTTTGTAAGATCAAGTCCTACTTTGGGCTTTACACTGACAGCATGGAGCCTGTTTGGGATTCTCTCTCCCTCTCTCTTTACCCCTCCATCTCTCTTTCTTTCTCTCTCTTAAAATAAATAAATAAAAAAAAATAAAAAAAAAATAAAAATAAATAAATAAATAAATAAACATTATAAAAAATTAATTTTTAAGCCACATATATAGCAAATTGTTGTCTAGTTTACTATTTGATTGTTAATATTATTTATATTTTCAAAATATACATAATTTTGTAATGTATATGTACTCAAATTTTCTCATTTTTTTCTTTTTCTTATTTTAACTTTCTATGATTCATAATTACTTCCATAGAATGAGTTTATATATCTATGTTTTCTTCTTGTTAATTTCCATTTTTATTATGTTTATTTCACCAAGCTAACATATATTTTTCTCTGTAATCTATTATTTATAAGTTCTAATATTTTATTTGCAGAATATATAGAGACATTAAGAGTTTTGATATGGCTTCTTACAAGAGTATGATATTCTCTTACATTTATGATTGAGACTGAAAGTTAGGGCGTAAACAGGGGAGAGGCAACATATCTAAGACATGGTCTTATAAGGTCAAAGATAAAACTTCCATTGTTAATTTAACAAATATTTCTTAAGTTTTGGCTTCCATTTGTGTCCAACGAAATATTTATTGGAAGTTAGACTGAGTATTGTAGCCATTTTTAAAGTGTTACCATTCTCTCAGAACATTACTGATTTTTCTAGGCATATAAAATTGAGTCTGACAAAAAAAAAGAGTATGCTAAAAATCTCAAATATAGAAGATAGGACTTTCAATAAGTTAAGTGCAGAATGCCGTGATTTTACTCCGTTGTTGGCATTCCCCATAATTTTCTAACATCTAAATGAAATCATATTGCACTTCTTTTTAAACAACCATATATCAACCAGCAGCTTCCCTTTGACCTTTACTATATACATAGAGTTATGCAGAATTTCTTTAAACATGACCAGTGCCTAGCAATGGGTTTAATCCACTGCAATAACACAAAATGCTATATGATGACTGGCAAGTCCAAATCCGCAGTGTGGGCCAGCAAGCTCAAGGCTCAAGAGAGCCAGCGATACAGTTTCATTACAAAGAATGACAGCTGGAGACCTAGGAAATCCAGTGGTTCAGATGAAGTATAAAAGCAGTCTGCTGCTGGAGAATTGTGTTTCACGTGGTAGAAGGTCAGTCTTTTTGTTCTGTTCTAACCTTCAAATGATTGGATGCAGCCCACCCAAAGTATATAGGGTAATGTATTAATGTTTAATGTGTCTAATATGTAAATTAATTTTTATCGTAGGTATGTATGCATAGGAAAAAATATGGTGTATATTTATATATGGCTTGCTATTGTCTGCGGTTTCAGGCATCCACTGATGGTCTTGCAACATATCCCCTGTGTATGATGGGAGACTATTATAATGTCATTTTTTCTTCAAAAGGCAATCGCATATTTACATTATGTATTTATATTACATATATATATATAACACATATACATATATACACATATATACATATATATACATACGTACATACATGCATACACATATATACATACATATACACAAATATATATATATAGTATACGCATGATCATCTGTCCATGCTAGTGAGACCAATGTTAAGCAGAACTTACCTAAACTATATCTTGCCCATCTCATAATATTTCTGATACACCGATGTTATCACTATATCCTTACCTTTTTTTTTTTTAAAACAAATGTTTATTGATTTATTTTGAGAGAGGAGAGAGAGAAAACAATTAGGGGAGAGGGAAAGAAGGGGAGAGAGAGAGAATCCCAAGCAGGCTCCACATTGCCAGTGCAGAGCCTCACGCAGGATATGTATCCCACAAACGGGAGATCATAATCTGAGCCGAAATCAAGAGTCTGGCACTTAACTGACTGAGCTACCCAGGGGTACCCTACCCTCTGCTAATTTTGAGTTTCAGATTCCTCTCTGATTTGAGTATTTGCCTGTTATGAAACTTGCTGTCTGTTCATCATTCCGTTTTCTAATTCTCAGAGATAGGGTTCTTAAATGTGCAAATATGCCTATGCTTAATGTGATATGACTTTGAATTTCAGCTTGAATCTCCTTATGCCAGGATGCTAGAAATACATTCTTATTAGTGTCTCTGTGATAAGAAAGACAGTAAAACGACAACATATTTATTGCCTAACTCTTACCAGCGGCTTAATTCATTAGCTAGTTTATTAGTTGTTTGCTTAGGTCAGAGACATGAAATAATTACCTCTAATGGGTGAAATGTTGGTAAATATGTGAACTGATGAAGCAGAGTATGTGGTCGCAGAGGTCTCCATGCACCATCACCTTGCATGTAATTGTCTATAGGGCAGAGAAGGATACAGAGACGAAAGAGGGTAAAGTTTTCTTCATCCTTAAAATGAACAACTACAGTGAATGATTTTGAGACAATTATTGTTTAAATAGCTTCTTAATTTATTAGTATATGACAGAGTCAGTGATGAACTTCCACTTACTTCACAGAACTTTTCCCACATGTTGCTTCTATACAGACTGGTTTTGGTGGGTCTTTAATTCAAGTGAAAGTTGCCCGAGAGCCTAGAGCTTCCGATTTTGTGTTCATGTCTGTGCGTCTTCAAAACCTACACAAACTTAAGACGTGATTTAGTCCCAGCTTAAAAGGAGCTGAGCAATGATGTCTTATGCTCTACTATGCAATCCCAAAGGAAAGACTGATCTTCCTTCTACACTGGTAAAGCGAACCATGTGGTAAGTATCCCAATTTGCCTCAACAGCTAGTGTGTCACAAACTTTTCGATAGACTTTGAACATTTCCCCATGTATAGAATTGCTTTGGGTTTAACTACCATGCTAAAAAGGTGGCATAGGTTGGGGCCTCCTTTAAAATACAAGATCTGTGAGGGGCGCCTGGGTGGCTCAGTCGGTTGAGCAGCCGACTTTGACTCAGGTCATGATCTCACGATTGGTGGGTTCGAGCCCCGCGTCGGGCTCTGTGCTGACAGCTCAGAGCCTGGATCCTGCTTTGGATTCTGAGTTTCCATCTCTCTCAGCCCCTCCCACTCATACTCTGTCTCTCTGTCTCTCTCTGTCTCAAGAATAAATAAACTTAAAAAAAATTAAAAAAAAAACGATACAAGATCTGCGAAATATCATCAAGGATTTCCTTCTTCATCAAGATGTATAATTTGGCAGGCAGCTCGCTAATTGGTCTTCATAGAGATTACTGTCTTCGGAGCTGACAGTCGACTGTGCTGTATCATTCTCAAATATAATGGGAATGTCACATCATATGAAAGGAACCACCAACTCTCAGATAAGTTTATGGACCCTGAAGCTGAAATCTGTCTAAAGCAACCTGGACTCAAACATCTTATATTTCATGGAAACAGTACTCAAAGGTGCATCATGTTCATTTTTAAATAATTAGCAGAGAAAAAAAAAAGTTGTATTTTCTTTTTAGATACATTACGGAAATAGATACAGAAAGACATACCGACCTCAGAAGTTGATGAAATTGTGAGCTTTTCAAAGTTCACCGACTTTTATGAATACATGTAAGCTTATTTGAATCCAGTATTTACTCTCATTCCATAGGATTTGGAAGGTTTATGAAACTCTTCTGCAAAAATTCCAGGCTTTCATGAGCAGGCCACAAAAATAGGTATTTTGTGATGATTATGTTGAAATCTATTTTTCTGTGTGAAATGCAATATCAGAGCTCTAACTTTATAAACTGCAATGAAGGTGTCACCGGAGAATATTCGTTATCAGCTCTGTTGGTCTTATAGCCTCTTCAAAACTCAACCTTTTTAATGATGTATATTACTGATTTTAACAAGAATCACTTATTAAGGCAAATACACATCATCTCATAAGGGATGAACGCTGAATATATGCAAAATGCCAAACGTACTGCAAGGAGCCACAGATAAACCTACAAAAAGGCTGGCTCGCCCTCTCGCTGAGGCCAACATATTACTCCTTTTTCTGTGAAAGGAGGGATGGTGAACCTTCTGAGGAGCTATTTAAATGGGGAGGTGAGTAAAAATGTTAAATTTTCATTAAAAAAGAAATGAGACAGCCGTTGGAAGACCCAGGAAAAGAATATCTGTCTTAACATATTCCAATGCAGAAGTAACAAAATAACGTCCAAGTCAATAGGTCAAATATACACTAAACATATATTGTGTTTTCCCGAAAAAAGAAACAAAAATATACAGTCACGTAAAAGAACTTTCACCCAGTTTCACAGGGATCATGGACCCAGTTTCACAGGGATCACGGACTGTCGTTTGTGATACCCTGAATTCATGAGCTCTAGTTTATTACTCTTTCATTATGTTACTTAGTGCACAATGTGCAACAATTTACACTACACTTGAATGCTATTCTAGTGAAATATACTGTCTTGAAAGTTACTTTTTTTCACTATTGCAGAGGGATCAGGGTAGCAAAATGCTGAAAAGAAACCAAGCAATTTGAATAAAGGATAAGGCATGATATCAAAGCAGAAAAATACTCCGGGGGCGCCTGGGTGGCTCTTTTGGTTAAACAACTGACTCTTGATTTCGGCTTAGATCAATGATCTCACAGTTCGTGAGATCATGCACTGACAGCAGGGAACCTGCTTGGGATTCTCTCTCTCCCCTCTCTCTGCTCCTCCTCTCTCCTTCTCTCCCTCTCTCTCTCTCAAAATAAAATAAACTTTTAAGAGAAACATAAAAATATTCTAAGCAAGAGTGTAAGATCAGCAAAAATATAGACCAATGGAGCACAATAGGAAACAGAGAAACTATCCAACAACATACAAAACATGTGCTTACAATGTGTAATAGCAGGTTCCAATTCCATTCCCTTTCCCCTCGAATAACTGTTGGTTAAAACTCTCTTCACTGAATAGCTGTCCTTTTCTTGATCGTATGCATACCACCTGTCATCTGTCAGTTTTCCGCACACATGTAGGTCTATTTCCCTTGGTCGGTTATTCTCTCCTCTTAACCAATACTACTCTATGCTACTTTAAGAGTCAACCTGATAACTTCGTAAGTGCCTCTGTGTTTTGGTCATTTGTCAAGCTATCTTAGTCATATACTTATTAAAAAAATAAAATGCATGGCACTTTGCGAAATGTCACAGAAATCCCTTTGAAGAGAGTTATTACAGGTGTTTTATTACTCACTTATGGTGTTCTATGATCAGTGGGGGTAAATGATACTGTGTAGCATTAAGTTTTCTGAATGTAGGGTATCTCTCCATTTTTTGAGGTCTTCTCTATTGCCCTTTATGACAGTGTCATTTTTCATTACGGAAAATTCTTATACATTATTTGCTAAATGTATTGCCAAATAAAATACAGTTTTATTGCTATTGTAAAATACATCGTACAATTTATATATATGATACATATATATATATATATATGATACATATATCATATAATCATATAACAAGTTGTTCATATATTTTTTGTTCATGTTCAGAAATAAAATTGGCTTTTTAAGTCATAGCCAGTAAGCTTTTTAATATTCTCAATTACTTATAATAAAATGTCCACGTATCTCTTTTGTGTTCCCATGTAGAAAATCATTAATGACAAATAATGACAGTTTTATTTTCCTCTTTCAATTTCCTATGCACTTATTTAATTCTATTTTCTTATTGGAGCATCTAAAGATTCAGTGCAAAACTGACTAGAAATGGAGACAGAAGGTATCATTCTCTGTTTTAAAGACACGCTTCTAATATTTACCTATTTAAGTAGTTGTTTCTTGATATTTTTAAGTTGCATAGGCACTGTTCATCAAATTTGAAAGTTTATTTTACTTGTTCAATGAAGAGTTAATATATTGGGGCACCTGGGTGGCTCATTCAGTTAAGCATCTGACGTTGGCTCAGGTCATGAGCTCGCGGTTCATGAGTTTGAGCCCTGCCTGGAACTCTGTATTGACAACTCCGAACCTGGAGCCTGCTTCAGATTCTGTGTCTCCCTCTCTCTCTGCTCCTTCCCTACTTGCTGTCCTGTGTCTCTCAAAAATAAATAAACATTAACAAAAATTAAAAAGAAAAGAAGCTAATTTATGATTATCTTCTCTACGTGAGGAACTGTTCTCGGTGCCTGAGATATACCAGTGAAAAGAATAAGGTAATACCCTGTCTTCATGAAGCTTACCTTCCCGAGTTCCTAGATCACTTATAGTATTTGCTTTCTTCTCTAATTATGAGTACATATTAAATCTTACAAAAACCTTCTTCTATATCTATTGAGATGATATATTCCCCTTTTGATCTTGTAATGGAGATAATGATGTCTAAAATGTAATATTTAAACATCTTTGTATATAGAAGACAATTCCAGTATAGTAAGTATTGAATTTTGAATTTTTAAAAATACAGTGCAGGGGCTCCTGGGTGACTCAGTCAATTAAGCATCTGATGTCAGCTCAGGTCATGACCTCATGGTTCATGAGTTTGAGCCCTGAGTTGGGCTCTGTGCTGTCATCTCAGATTCTGGAGCCTGCTTTAGATTCTGTGTCTCCTTCTTTCTCTCTGCCCACCCACCCCCCCTCTCAAAAATATACATTAAAAAATACATTGCAAAATTCAACTTGCTAATACAATGAAATTAAGAAAATGACATAAGCATATTAGAATATAGGGTCACAGAGGGATCTTCCTGCATCATTACAGTGCAGACCAAATCCATTGGCAACATATGATAGTTGTGTGTGCGTGCGTGTGTGTGTGTGTGTGTGTGTGTGTGTGTAATTTCTGTCATTTAAAAATGACAAACTCTTGGACTTCTAAGACAATGTCTAACATTTCAGAAAGAGCCTGGTTCATTAAAACCAATATTTTTGGCCTAATTAAAAGTTCTTGAGCTGGGAAAACTCTAAGATCAGAAAGGTTTGATCTCAATGCCCTGACCATCAAAGTAGGATTTTGGGCCATTTGTCCAGTAAACCATTTTCCTACTCCTCTTTGATAAGATACAGTTTTAACCTTTTGTTCACAAAGAAGGGATGCTCATGGTAAGATGAATTAACTCACCAAGTGCCTTATTTTTTAATTTGTGTTATTGGATATTTTCCTGAATTTATGTAGGATGTATGCATCTATACTTATGGATCAAGTAAGCCTATAGTCATTATTTCTCACACTTTCTTTGTCTAGTATTGGTAATTGAGGTTATATATTAGCCATATAAAATGAGGCATTGAATATACATTCTTTTTCTTTTTTTTTTTTAACGTTTTTTATTATTTTTGAGACAGAGCATGAACAGGGGAGGGGTAGAGAGAGAGGGAGACCCAGAATCGGAAGCTGGCTCCAGGCTCTGAGCCATCAGCCCAGAGCCCGACGCGGGGCTTGAACTCACGGAGCGTGAGATGGTGACCTGAGCTGAAGTCGGAAGCTTAACCGACTGAGCCACCCAGGCACCCCAATACATTCTTCTTCTGAAAAAGATCAAATTGTCATCGGCCTTGAAAATTTAGCAGAAGTATTCTTTAAAGCAAGAGGCTTGAGGGGCGCCTGGGTGGCTCAGTCGGTTAAGCGTCCGACTTTGGCTCAGGTCACGATCTCATGGCTTATGAGTTCGAGCCCCGTGTCGTGCTCCCTGATGGCTCAGAGCCTGTAGCCTGTTTCGGATTCTGTGTCTCCCTCTCTCTGCCCCTCCCCTGTTCACACTCTTTCTCTGTCTCTCTCAAAAATAAATAAAACATTAAAACAAATGAAATTAAAAAAATAAAGCAAAAGGCTTATTGTCTCCTTTGTAGAAAGATGTTAAAGTATCACTCCAATGTGTTTAATACAGAGAACAATATTATTTAAGCCTTCATTTCATCTTGTGCCAGATTAGATGATAGCAAGTTAGATTTTCTTAAAAATATTAGAGTTTTATGTAATATGTCTATTTCTAGCCATAAGTTGTTGATAGTATTCTTTTGTTATCCTCATAATGTCTGATACCCTGCTGTTATGACTTCCTTTTTGCCCATCATGCTACTGATTTGTGAACCCCCCCCCCTTTTTTTTCTTTTTCTTGGTTGGTGTTTTCAGAGGTTTGTCCATTGTTTTTACTCTTGCCAAGAAAAATCAACTTTTGCCTTGATTAATCCTCCTTGCACTTTTTAAATTTCATATTGCATCTTCTAATTTTATCTTTATTATTTTTCTTTACAGTGGTCTGGTACTTATCCGTTCTGTTCCACCAAACAGAAACCTGAAGTTACCTTTGGTTCCTCCTCATGATCCCTCCATGTGCAAACTTTTAGCTCATAGACATCTGTCAAATCTATACATTGCTGCCTCTCATAGGAAAAGGAATTTCTTAAGTGCTGTTTCTCTGCACTGACTTCTTTTTTCGTTTGCTCTGTTAATGTCTCTTCAGCTCCTAAAGCTCCTAGCACCTAAATTACTTCTTCAGAGTGTTTCTTACTGTTGTAATTTCTCATTCTTTTGTGACTTATTTGATCAATACTCTCTTGCTAGACTGACATCTCCAGGCAAACAGGAACCCAGTTTGTCTTGCTTACCAATATGATCCCAGGTCTTAGGAATCAGCAATTATGTTTTTTAATGATTAAATACAAGAAACCATGGACAAATGAACTTGGCTACTGGATAAAATTAAGGACACTCAGATTTTGACTCAATAAAATACATTTTAATTCGGATAAGTAAAAAAATTACTGCATTTGGGAAGTAGTTTATCATCAGTATGTTGGCAGAAATATTGCAGAGAAGATTCAAGAACCAACACAGATTACATGGGTTTGTTTTAGGATTATTCCAATTTGAAAGTACCAGGCTTAGCAGTGGGTAAAAAAAAAATTAAATAATAAATAACTAATAATAGATTTTAGATAATCAATAAATAGTGGCATTTATTGATTTAAGAGTGGTTCAATTCATTCCATATTAAGAGAACTTATATGACCTATATTTTTGTCATCTTGTTGATAAAGTAATTATACCCAGTTTATATGTGTTGAGTGAAATGTGCAATCCTTTAGTGAAGTCTATTAATTTATTTCATTTTTTTTTTCTGATTCAAGCACTGTAATCAGTAGGTAGATGACAAGTGACAAACTGTTGATAGGGTCTGTATGGTTTGGCTGTGAATTTTGCAAAATAAAGAAGAAAAAAATGCCAGTAGAAATATCTGAGCTGATACAACAAGGGAACTAGACACACTCTACTTCATGAAAAGAGCAGAGGATACTTTTTTTTTAATAATTTAATTTAATTATTTAGTTTAATTTAATTTAATAATTTAATTTAATTTAATTTTTACTACTACTATTATTATTAATATAATATTTATCATTAAGTCATTCTTAAGATGGTTGAAAAATAAAATCAAGAGAAACCGTCAGAGTGGAGGGCATAACAGACAGTGGGAATGATGGATAACATTTAGAAAATCTCTGAATGTTTGTTTTGATTTCATGATTTCTGCCCTAGCCTTTGGGAAGAGTCTTTAAAACTCTCATAGGTATCATGATGCAAGTGAAATAAACTCCTGTGCTTTAAAATGTTGTGAATGAAATTTTTAGTCAGGTTGCCTCTCTAAGAAAAATCAATAAACCCTTTTAATAATGTGGGGTCAGGCTATTTCCACACTAGGGTTTGAGAAAAATAATGTTACCTTAAGGGAGTACTTGTTTTTTTTTTTTTTTTTGTTTGTTTGTTTGTTTTTCTATTCTGAAGGTATTTGAAATAACATACCCTGGCTCTTCATATCCTTCTCCCTATCAAATGCTGTCCCTTGAACTAGGGAAACTTGCCAGTACAGCAACACAATTTATTTATGAAAAGAGGTGAAGACTATATTTCAGGTAATCAGACTACATGCAGATATTGAACCGATTAGCTCATTGAATAACCAATGACACTTTTTTTTTTTAGCAGCAGAGAATGTGACTTCATTTTGTGAACACGACATCTTATTTACCACATAGAAATTACTCCCTCAACAGGAGAAATTATCATTGCATTTTGGGCCCTAAGTCATGGATGAATCATGATATCTCTGTAATTTCATTTAGTGAAACCATTTGTTATCTTGAAGTCCATGCCACGACTGGTAATTCCATGAAACTAATTCCATGGGCTACTGCTCCCATAGAAAATATAACCTAGACAGAGGGAGACACGTAAACAACTACAATGAGATTCTTTTCTGAAGAATGGGGAAGGACACTCAACAAAAGGTGAACGTGATAAAACAGAGTTGGAAACTTCATTGTGGAATAGCTTTGTAAGTGATTGGCTCAAGGGGATAATTAAGAACGGAAAGTCTAAAGATAGTCTAGACAGCTTTCATAGTTTGAACCTAAATTGTATTCTTGGGCTTTTTTTTAAATGTTTATTTCTTTTTGAGAGAGAGAGAGAGAGAGAGAGCACAAGGTGGGGTAGAGGGGTCTAGGGAGAGGGAGAGAATCTCAAACAAGCACCACACTCAGTGTGGAGCCCAACACAGGGCTTGATCTCATGATCACAAGATCATGACCTGAGCTGAAATCAAGAGTGGTATGCTCAACCTATTGAGCCACCCAGGCATCTCTGGGCTTTTGAACTTTATCACACTCCCCAGGAAAATTAGAACTAAGCAACAAAACATATACTTTTAATATTTGACTATTTCATTAGAATGTAAGCCTAAGCTGGGGCGCCTGGGTGGCTCAGTTGGTTAAGCATCCAACTTCGGCTCAGGTCATGATCTCAAGGCTCATGGGTTTGAGCCTCACCTCGGGCTCTGTGCTGACAGCTCAGAGCCTGGACCTGCTTTGGATTCTGTGTCTCCCTTTCTCTCTGTCCCTCCCCCACTCATGCTCTGTCTCTGTCTTTGTCTCTCTCTCTCTCTCAAAAAGAAATAAATATTAAAAAATATTTAAAATATTTTAATATTTAAAAAATATTAAAAAAATATTCAATGAGAAAATAGATGGAGAAATTATAGTACCCTCACTGTCTCACACACATTTTAGACCAATAAATATTGAATCACAGAATGAAGCTCATGTCTCAAATTTTTAAAAGAAAAATTACTGATTAAAAATGTCTAATCAATAAAAGTATATAATTGTTATGACAATTTGGGGTTTATTTATTTGCAAGTCACCCATATGTTGATTTATTATAAACATATTATAGAAATCAGCAAACAAATCTATCAATTATAGGAATATTTACATGCCTTCACACACACACACACACACACACACATACATATACACGCACATACACACACATACACACATACACACACATACACGTACACACATACACATACACACATACACACACACAACTCATGAATGTTGTCTATTGTGGTTGTTTTAAGAAGTCACCTCCTCTGGTATAATGGTGATAAAAATTAATTTCGGTTATTGTAAATGTAAGTAGTACTTTACATTGTTTGGAGTCGTCATTATATTTCTGGTATTCTAGAATTTTATATCTCTCACCTTAATTTAGTACTCAAACAACTGTGTATAATTTGATGATACGACGATTCCCATGTGATAGATGAGAAAAGAGATACAGATGACTTAAATTATCTCTTGTTACCAGCTATTTAGTGACTGAACTAGGATTGACACACAGAGTGGTGGATTCCAAAGTTTTACTGAGTGTTATTGTATCATAGAACCTTCTAATTAAAGTAATTCTGATTATGATGACAATGGTGGCAGATATTGTGTTTACTGAGCATTCATTTTTTTTTTTTTGCGTGAGGAATCATGCAAAGTGCTGCTGTTTTGCAAAATTTGCCAAATTAAAACCTCATAAAAAACTTAAAATAGTATTATTCTTATTGTCCCCAGTTCACTACCGAAGAAACTGAAAGTGTGCTTACATTTACACATCCAGTAAACTCCAAACCCAAAAGTTTGAGTTAATGCCAACATGTTTTTTTTTTTTATTTAGCAAATATATTGCTCCTGGGGGACTAAAAGTATTATTATCTTTTTAATTTTTTAACATTTTTATTCATTTCTGAGAGACAGAGACAGACAGAGCAGTAGTGGGGGAGGGGCAGAGAGAGAGGGAGACAGAATCCGAAGCAGGCTCCAGGCTCTGAGCTGTCAGCACAGAGTCTGACACAGGTCTCAAGCCCATGAACCATGAGATCAGGACCTGAGCTGAAGTTGCATCCTTAACCTACTGAGCCACCCAGGTGCCCCAGATTAGAAGTATTCTTAAAACTGCACAAAAATACTGTATCTTATCTGGAAATCAAGTGCTAACCTAAATAAATCCATCCTGGTGAAAGTATTGCTTGATATGAACAGCAAAATCATAACCCTTTTAAAATGGAATGTACCCAAAGCCCTATGAGGATGGGTATTCCATATACAGTTCCTCCCAGTGTCTTATACCTCTACACGCACACACACACACACACACGCACACACACATATACACGTAGGCTGATGAATGCATCTCTAAGCAACATATATATGAAACACACAGTGTTGGTTTGTATTTATTCCTACTGATAACAGCAGACATGAGGGGAAAGAAAATATATTCTATATTTTAACTTAAGTTTTGATGTAGTGAGAAAAGCCCAATGAGTAAAGTAGATTAAAAAATGAAGGGACAAGACGTAGAACCAAAGAATTTTGTAATTATAAAAGGTCTTAAAAGTCTTCTCCGTTCAACACCTCTGATTTTTAGTCATTCTACATCTTCCTCCATTTTTTACAAGTCAGGCTGTTCTACTTTCAAAAGGTTGTAATTGTTACAAATGTCTTTTGTACGATACATTTAAACCTTGATTCCTTATCTTCCAGTCTCTGTTAAAATTCTTCCTTTTGGGATAATACAGAATAAGATTATTCCCTCTCAAATAACTATCATCTTGTAGCTAAGATTTTCCTTTTGAACTAAACACTCCCAGTTTTTCAGCCATGAATTTGAGCCTTCACTTTTACTACTCTTTGCTGTGACTGGAGATTCAGTGACTTTTCTCTTCTGGCCTCCATATTTTAATTCTACACTGAGGTAACACCTTTGTTTACTGATGTATTTTAACAGATGAATAACCCTTCAGGCATGGAACAACTGACCAACAAGAAATATAAGCCCCAGAGTGACATTACACAACATATAAAAGGTCGACAGTTCCTCCATTAAGAGAAGTCTCTTTCTCTCCCCCTTAAATCTTACATCACCTCTCCTTAAATCTCCTCAAATTTAGGATGGTCTTGTGACTTAGACGGACAGCAAAGTCAACATTATGTGAGTTTCAAACCTAGGTCTCCATAGGCTTTGTGTTTCATTTTTGCTCATAGAAGCCCTGTCCAGAGCTCAGCTGAGCTGGAGAGACCTGAATTGAGCTGTCAGGTACAGGATGAGCCAATTAAGACAATAAGCCCAAATAACAGCCTCAACTTGTTATAATTGTAATCAATTCCTGAAATAATGAGAGGAAGAGGCTAACCTGGAGAAAGTGTGGACTCCTCTCATTTCCCTGAAGGAGAGGAGTGAGGGTGGAGGGCCAGGTAGACAGCAAAGATGTTAGCAATCATCTCACTGGTCGAGCTCCAAACAAAAGGATATTGCAGTTTTTCTGGGCCTAGCGACAAAGGAGAGGGATAAAGGGGGTGAGGTAGGTCTAGAAAAGTGTAGAGGTATTAAGTCAAAGTGGAAAAGATGTCCTCAGATAGGCCACTTCCCATCCCCTGGTATCAGGAGCAGAGACCTCTGTGCCTGGCCTCTGTGAAAGAGGACTCTGAATGGACATACCTGGGCGAGGAACACAGATGAGCATTAGAGATGGTGGGGCCTGTGTCCTTGACTGCAATTCCTTTCAAGGACTGAAATGCACTGGCTATGCATGAAGTCTGGGGTAAGGAGGAAAGCTTCTCCCCTTGAGGCCTGGCAGGAAAAGTCTTTGGAATTGCCTGTGGTGGCACTTGAAAAATCATACATAAATTTCTGGCTGGGAGCTGGACTCTTCACCCCTGTTGGTAATTAAATAAGTCCAAGATGGCCCAGTAAGTCATGAGAGATGCTATTGAGCATTAAGGCTGCAGACGACGCTCATGCCTGAGTGAGTGTAGCTGAAATCAGCTAAGTCTGACCCAGATCAGTAGAATATTCCAGCTGAGCTCAGTCTAGATTATCAGCCCATAGAATGAGTTACACAAATGTGTAGTTTTAACCCATTCAGTTTTGGTTTGCTTTGCTTTGTTAACATACACACAAAAAGCTAACTTACACAGATATTAACCAAAACCCATTAAATATAATTCAGTGATATATTTGAAACCACCTAATCATACTGTTGTCTAGGGCCTTTTGGTTGTATATTCCCAGAGGTATTTCAAAGTTGGTGCTACATGCTTGTCATGTATTGTTCTTTTGGATTTCAATGGTTATTACTTATTTCAACATCATTTTAGATACCCTCTGAATTTGGGTTAATTTTGCTGTTGGATTCTCGTATTTAACTTCTGTAAAATTTCCTACCCATCATCAACTTTTCCTACTTCTTCATATTTTGGTCTCTATGTCTCAGAGAAAGAGATCAGCTAAATAGTAAAACATTATACAATATATATTTCCAAAGTTATAGAGCATTGGTCTAAATTTTCATTAATATATAAACATTTCACATACTTACATATCAAATACTTGTAAAGATGAAAAAGTAGCCAAAAAAAATCACTTCACAGTTTTTTAGAACAATCAAGTTGTTTTTTTTAGTATGAGAAAACTGAGGTCCAAGAAGAAAAGAGAAATGATAAATCTTTCCTATAAGTGAAAAAACTGTGACTTCAACCTTGGTCTTCTGAACATAAGTCAACCAAAAAAGGAGACTAAACTAAATTAAATACAAAAGCATTTATTTGGGGTCTCAGAATTGCAATTCAAGGAACACACATTTGGGCTGCAACCCAAAGCTGTGCCTTCCGCTTCCCAGAGAACAAAAATCAAGGGTTTTTAAAGACGAGAGAATGCTTGTATATGTTCTTTACCCAAAAAAATTTGATTGGTGTTGGCAGAAAACCAATCTTGGAGGAATCTATTTGGTTACTAAGGTTATCACTAAGCATAGTCTCTACTATAGCAAGTTGCAGTTGTTTGGGCTTAATCTTTGAAATATTAGCGGTTTGGTCAGTTCAAAAGTTCAGGGTTTCACTGAGTGAGGATATGCATAAGGCCCATCTCTTTAATGACTTCCCGTGTCCCTTTTAAAACCACCTGACATAAGTGACCCCATTTCATTTCACCTTTCACAGGTATATCAGCACATTTTTACCATTTGTAATTACGACGGTAAGACATTTCCAGTAAGTTGTTAAATGTGCTAACACTGTCGCTATGGAAAAGCTATGAGAGCAATGAGATGGAATTCAGTAGAAATGACAAGATCATACATTACTCTATTGATTACCCGTTGTTCTGAATCCATTTACTAGTTGTGAAAGTTTGGAGGTGTTCATAGTATGATATCTATAGATTTTCTGGGCTTAGTCCCTGTTTTGATACTCATTGTTGGTGGAATATTGGTAAGTTCTTTATCTTCCTTCATTTTAGTTATTCTAATTTGTAAACTGGAAGTGAATTTAGTACAGATCTCCTAGGGTCATTGCAATGATTATCTGCGATGATATATTTATAGAGACAGACTGTAAGAAGTACTCAGTCTTACTCCAGTCTTCCTGCTGTTTCGGACCAGGCTGCAAGATTCTTTCTTTTCTTTTTTTTTTTTTTTTTCAATTTATTTATTTACTTTGAGAGAGAGCATGAAGGGGGAGGGGCAGAGAGAGAGGGAGAGAAAGAATCCCAAACAGGCTTGGTGCCCTCAGCGCAGAGCCCCATGTGGGGCTCAAACTCATGAGCCCTGAGATCATAACCTGAGCTGAAATCAAGAGTCGAATGCTTAACCTACTGAGCCACGCACACACACCCAGGCTGTAAGATTCTTGAGGGTAGGATTGCCTTCTGTTTAGTTTTAAGTCCTCAGGACCCCTGTCGAACATTACATGCTCCATAAGTACCCGTGGAAGGAGTAAAGAAGAGAAAGAAAAGGGAAGAAAAGAAGGGAAGAGGGAAGAAAGGAACTGAAGAATGAAGGGTGGGGGATGAAGAAAAGAAAGAAAAATTGAGTCCAGGATGATTTCATGAGAAACATCACCAGGTTTATTCAAGGGCCTGAAGTCAGTTAGTAAAAATATTGTAAACCATTGATGAAATAATTGAAGAGAAAGAGAAAGAACTCCATATATGGTAGATGCCTATAATTGTTCTTAAATAATCATTTGGCATAAACATAAGAACTTGGTTTGAGATTCTATTTTTTATGTTTATTAATTTATGCTATTTATTACTATTTTCTTCCTTTTTCTTTCAAATTAATTTGCTATTATTTTATTAGCTTCTTCCAATGAACGTTGAGACAAGTGATTTTTATTTTTTTCTTCTCTTTAAATATATGTATCTAAAGGCAAATATTTTTTGTTTTTATGACCATAAAGCTTTTCCACAGTTATTGCATATTTTTTATTACCTTGTATCCAAAAATACTTACTAGTTTCAGTTATGTCTAAGCCTCCAATGTAATTGTAACCTATTTGACTCATGGGTTATTTAGAAATGTATTACTTAGTTTCCAAATATTTATGAAAGAATTTTCCAACTATCCACTTATTATTGACTTTGTTAGGTAAATGTTTTGGTGTCAGAGATTCTGGGCTAATGATTTCAGGTTTTAAAAACTGTTTGAGACATTCTTTATGACTCAGTATGAGTCGATTTTTAAGATGTTCTAAGTGTATTTTAAAATAAAATATTTTGGCAGTTATTGAGTAGAGTCATTGAATTTTCCTGCCAATTTAATGAGGAAAATATTATTCTAATAATCTGATCATTCTCATTTTGCAGGAGAGAACATTGAGACAGATAGGTTAAATATTTTGCCCCAAATCAGATAGCTTCTAAGCAGTGAAGTTCTCAGGGAATTAAGTCCAGAGTATGTCCGCTTAAACCCAAGCTAAGTTGTTTTCTTTGTTATATAATAGCCATACAAGTATTGCATTAAAGTTTAAAGTACAAATAAAAGAAAACTTTTAGGTTAGGTTAGATGAAGACTCAGTGGTAAAATTATATGTAATCATGGGAAGAAGAATTAGATTTCCCCCCTGTGTGACACCAAGAGGTATGTTAGGAGTAATAAAAGGAAGTTGCAAAGAAGTAAAAAGAAATCACATTAAAAAACCATTCCAACATACAGAGCTATCCAGAGAAAAGAGACTTCTTTAAGAATCCTGCAACTCCCCTAACCAAAGACTTTCAACATTGCTGAGGAACCACTAAGTGTAGTAAAGAGAACACTGAGAGCAATGGTGCTTGTGAGTCACATGCATTTTAATCGCTATCACCAACATCTCCTCCAGCCAGTCCTATCGATGCTGGCACAGTAGCTAATGTTTCATATTCTTACCGATCCCTTATATTGCCCTTGAAATCTTGTTTTTTTCTGAGGAAACTGTATTTGAGGGGGTAGCATAATAGTAGATCATCAAATGGTAAGTGCAAGAAATATTGTATTTGCATCTTTGGTTTTTTAGTCAATATCAAAACCCATAAAAACGATTAAACCTTAGGAAAAAAAAAAAAGAGTCCCTGAAGAAAGATGAAAAATAATGTATATGTAAGAAGAGACCAAGCTGAGGAAAAGCATGAGGAAAGTATTAAATATTCACAAATAGAGCAAAAACTCATAAAGAAATACTAAAAGAATTCCATGTTTGGCCTACCCATTCCTTTCCTGTAGTCACAGGTAATTCAGGTGGTAACTGGACTTAGAAATAAGGGTTTGGTATCTGAAAAGGTTGGTAAACATCTGACAAGGGCAAATTCGAGGTGAATTATTATACACCCTAATAGCTGATAACAAAGAGAATATAAAGGGCTTACAAGAAAATCAAACTAATTTGCCTTGCAAAAATGAGAAAATCATCTATAACAGGTCACAAGTAGCTATTAATTCTAAATATCACTCTTTTTCCTTCACAGCATCCTGGCTCCAAAGGGAACAGGAAAAATTTCTATGTGTTTGTGTTTTGGGGGGGCAAGATGGTTGTGGTCACTGAGACTCAGAAGGTGTCAGAAACCACCCAGATTTGAGGAATCATGGAGGAATAGAGTTAATCCACGTACCCTACACTATGCACCCTGCACAGTCTCTTCAGCTCTGGCCAAATTTCACCATCTCGATTGATCAGGAGATACCTGGGATTATCGATACTGTTCTCAGTATTAGAGTCAGCCACACGACCTACTCATTGTCTTAAATGGGAACAAGTGATTATCACCCAACTGTTCCAAAGTATATCAAAAACATGGCTGGATGTGGATAGCTCAGATGGTCCTCTGCCTAGCTAGCTGTGTAGACTTGACCTAGCCATTTTACAGAGCCCAGATTGAAAAACAAATCAAAACAAAAAACTCATTTTGGGGACTGAAAATTTGAAGACCACTGGTCACGTCAGCATGAAGTTACCCTGTGCTAACACTGGAGGCCTGAAAGAGAGGTCACAGGCACAATCTTTCATGCCTTAGTGGTCTTTCCCTCTTTAAATGTACTGTTTTAAACTTTGCTCCCCAGACAGCAGGAGAGGAGAGCAATAACATGAAAAATTACATTGGTCAACAATTGCGCTTTTAGTCTTTTATTACGTTAATATTTTCAGTTCTGGGGGCAAAGAGGTTACTTGAAGGCTTTTGTTGTGATGGGTTAAAAAAAAGCTGATTGGTGATTTTTCAGTTAATGTTTATGTAATTCAAGAGTGTGCCAATATAACTACAAAGTATTGCAACCCCACACTACATTATTCAGATATATTTTCTTGATATACTGAAATAACAGTCTCCCTATATCTGAGAACTCTTCTGGTAAATAGTACTTTATATTATCGAACCCTGTGACAAACTTAAGAATCTCTGGAAGGTTAATCAGCAAGGAAAAAACTTAAGATCCAGTGGCTTATAATGAGATTCAGCGGAAGAATTTAAGGGACTTTAGCTTGGGAATATACTAAGTGATTTCAAATCACTGAAGTTCCCTTGTACAGAGGAATGACTTATGTTTTGACTCAGATTGGAAAAGCCATGATCAGTAGGCAGATACTCCAGGGAACCAGATTTTGGTTCAAAATAAGGAGGAACTAAATATTAGAACTCATTGAAAATACAAGTCACCAGAGGCTGAAGTTTAATTGCAACTTATTAGAGGCAATTATGCTGCTGTGGGTTTGGGGTTGAACCAGTTTTCCACCATTATCCTGTTTAACTCCAAGTTTTTCTGAGGGATGTTTTATAATGGAACTGGAATTAAAGTAGCTAAATCTACTCAAATACACCTGGGGGGTGGGGATGTATATAAACAGCATTTTACTTTCCCTGAAGTCAATACAAAAGAAAAACAAAACTCTGTGAGAGCTGCGTTAAAAAATAGCACTATATAAAGTCGCAAGACTTGTATTTTGCTTTCATAAAACAAGAAAGTAAAATACGATTCTTTCTAAGCCTCATAGCTGCAGAAGTTGATAAAACACTTTTTGACAATTAAGTTAACAATGTTAGCATTTGCTCAGTTTATACAAGAGGAACATAAATTTGCATGAGGGTGAAAATCACAGATTTTTTTTTGGGGGGGATGGAATGCTCAACTTATAGCAATGGTTTGAAATGTAAAGGTTCAATTTGAATGTGGAGGGTCCTGTATTCCCATGTAGAGATTGGGACATATTTCTGTAGATAAAGAGATCTTGTGAAGATTACTGAATATCATGGCTAATTATCCATCAGATACTTAGCTAATAGCCCAGGATTGCTGCCCTCCTATCACCATGTCAGGTGAAAATAATTGTTCAGTGAGTGATCAGAACGATTAGAGAACCAAAGGCAATTTGTTTCAGCTGCAACTTAATCATAATCCTACAGATTGTATTTGAGAAAATTAAATCACTTCCATTTCTTTAAAAAATGCACATAGTAATAGTCTCTGTCCACAACAAATTGTAAATACCAAATGAAATAATTCAAGTAAACACACATTGCTTATTATCTTCATTATTATTAATGCAACTGCTCTAAATTATTATTTATAAAATAATTTAGTATTCACTACAACAAAATTTCCTCCTAATATCATTGAAATGTCTATCACATCTATCTACCAATTTCAAATGACTTCAGTAATAAAAACATGGATAAAATGTGGTTCCTGGAATGGAAAACAGCAATCCTTAAACTTCCACATTATAGGTGTCTCTCTCTCTCTCTCTCTCTCTTTCTCTCCTTCTCTCTCTCTGTCTGTTTGAACTTAACAGAAACTGAACTATTGTAGCCCCTTGATAAATATTTATTGAATGAACATTAAATAGACAAATTCAGGGTTTTTTTTTTGTTGTTGTTTTTTGCAGCAGTGCTTGAAATAAACAAAATATAGTCTTATCAGGCAAATTATTTGAGGGAAAAAAACAAACTAAATTATATATTTTAAGTCAAATAACCCATTTTAGTTTCCACATAGCCCTATTCTAAACTTTTAGGCCATAACAATTCTCAATGAATTTTATCGTATACTCAGTGCTCTATGACAATGAAGGGATTTTCTGTTCTTTCGGTGTTGTTTTATCTTGTCATCGTCTTTATGGTGGGATACTCTTTTGCCAACTTTTGCTTAAATAATAATGCCAAAATCTCACTGGCTTATAACAACACACATTCAGTTCTCATCCCCAGACTTGTGTATCAGCTGCACAAGCTCTGCTCCAGGCTGCAGGTTTGATTCAGGTCTGTTCATACATCCTCATTTACCCAGCCAGGTGGAAAAGGCAGCTGCTCCATGGAGCACGCCCGTCTTGTTGCAGGTGAGAGTGGCCAAGAGTCTAGCAACACTGAGCAAGAGCCCACACTAGATATATGCCATGTCCACTCACATTTCACTTGCTCAAAACAAGTCACAAGGCCAAGTACAGTATCTACAAGGTGATACACATATTCCTCCCATGGAGGCTGGGGGAAGGTGAATAGTTGCTTCCCATTCATTAAGAGCCATCTATTAGAGTCACACGTCATAGGCTCTCCATGCTATTCCCATAATGCAATAGTTCACAAACTTGGAAAAGATGTTTTTACAGGATTGAAGTAGAAAAAAATATTCCTGGTATTAAGCTATTAGGATATGGGACTTATTTGAATCGTATTTTATATTATGTGTCATGTAATATCTGGTAAGCAGTGGGAGGGAAAAATTATCCCTTAGAATTAGTATGTGAATATTATGTGAAATTTAAGTGCTACTTTTCACCTGGAACTCCAAAACTCATTTGACATGAAAGTTGTGACAGAGCCTTTAATTTTCAAATTTAATTTTTAAAATTTATACTACACGGTAGTGAAAATTTTTGATCATCAGTTTTGATACTTTGCAGTACTTAATAACTCAGCATCAAAACATTTGGGGCAAGTGGGGTTGCACAAAGCTAAGAATATTAACTAAGAAGTTAGCTGCCAGCTGGGTCATAACATGTCCCTCCAAACATGGTGATGAATTCCAGGTGGCATTTGGGCAGCAGAAATAGTTAGATTCCAAGAAACAACAAGTAGGAATACAAATACCAAAATATTAATAACCTCTTCAATATTTTGAAAGTGTATGGGCTCAGCACGCTTCTGCTGCATGACTCTGCTACTATTTTTAAGCTTTAAATATCTGGAAACTTATTATTATAAATTTTAAAATTATTAGACTTTCAATCTGTAACTTTTATTGATAGTATGTCCTATATGTACAGATCTGTTATGGTATGCCAGTCCTATATATATTATAATGTATAACTCTACTATATACAACTTTAAAATGCTCTCTGCTCATAATCAAGTGATTGAAAGTTTTCAACAGCTTTTGAATGACTTAAAAATAATATTAATTTGATTCCTTTCCAATGACATGAGAATTTAAGTCAATGCCTTATTTGAAAACATAAGCATTAATGATTTATTATGTATGAGTAGAGATATTAGCAACTTCATTTGCAGAGTAATTGAATGATAAAAATCAAGAGAGAAAGAGAAATTCTATGAAATAATTTAATAAATATTAAAGGAACATTTCAAAAACAAGCCTGGCACAACTCTTAAGGTTTGCTCCAGGGATAGAGCTAATGGCTTATAGAATATCGTCTCATTTAATCCTTTGTTTTAATACTTGATGTGTTGCAAGAGAAGTTGGACAGGATTGGTGATCTTAGGATCCAGATATATAAGATGAGGCTCTCAGGTATAAATATTGCTTTTGGTGGAACTGAACAAATCCTTCCTTAACCTCTGATTGACCTTTAAGAGATGAGAGTGTATTCAGGGTATTAGAGTTATGTTGTATACATGAAAATAGGACTCATATAAAAATGCAATCATGGTGGAGTTTGACATTAAGGCTACGCCTAGACAAAAATAGCTGCACAACAGTCTTGAATGTGCTATTTCTACTATCTTAATAGTCCATTTGACTTTCTGTAATAAGAAGGATTATTTAATAATCAAATAAAGCAATGTCACAGTATGGACTGTATGTGAATCGACATAACTGACAACTGGGTTTGAATTAAATGTTTAAGTAAAGACTCCATAACTCTTGATGGCTTGAGAGCATTTTAGAGAAGAGTTTTTTTTTTTTTTCTTTCTTTCTTTCTTAGTGTCAATATTTGTTGTATGACTTTCTTCTAGGTTTTTTTTTGTTGTTGTTGTTGTTCCAATTTGATTTGTGTTGACTTTAGAAATCAATGGTGTAGGCATAACCACTTAATGATGGGCACATTTAGCAATGCGAACTTAAGAATACCTGAAAAACACAGTTGTCATAATTGTTGTAAAGGAATAATTCATGTGTCAGAAGAATAAGAAGGGGGGAAACATGCGAGAAATGCAACTAAGCACCAATATAACTGTTTAATATTAGTATATTCCTATGGCCGTTTTTGCTTCTACGTCATCCATTTCTAGATTTTAATTACTCAAAGGATACCTGTGTAAATACCCTAGATAATATTATCTTTATTATGAGAATACTAGTATGTAATTTGCTTAGAAACTTCCTTGCTTTAGAAAAAAGTGTACCTGGATTACAACTTTTTTTTTTTTTTTTCTGCCAGTAGTTATATTTTAAATTTTTGGGCAGACACTCTGATTTTCCTTGAAATTTCACCACACTGAAGTAACAAGAAAAACATATTTTCCTTGGACTTCTTTATGTCTTTCACAGAAAGGTGGCGATAATGGTGCCAACTAATTTGCTCAAATATTTACCTCTTCTCTCTATTATTAGATTATACTTCGCTACCCTGTTGACATAATATTTGCTCATATAATTTGTTGGGTCATAGATTATGAGAAAAACAGCATGTGGCTCTTTCTCATGGAAGTTTTTAATGGCCACTCTGCATTCACACATTTCTTTTTTTCCACTGGGCATCATAAGTTCATGGTCCTTGGAGGGGCTGTTTTTTCAGTTCAGGTCCCAGTACAAATAAGAAACACAAAGCAAGGCTTGCCAATTTATGGTATAAACAAAACATAATCATGTGTTATTATAAATCAGGGAGATTTAGGGATTGTTTGTCACCACAACATAACTTAGTAAAAGAGCATTGATACACAATACCTCTGTCTAAGATGTTTAAAACGATTTTAAATCCATCTTTATCCTAGATATGCATCGTCCGTGATTTTTAGAAAATTATCAGATTTCATACAATTTCTAAGCTAAGATGGTGAATTAGGAGGTCTTGAATTCATTTCTTTCTATGGGCACACAGACTCTCCAGCTACCCATGAAACAATCCCCTTTAAAAGAAACCCAGAAGGACACCTGGGTGGCTCAGTCGGTTGGGCGACTGGCTTCAGCTCGGGTCATAATCTCACAGTCTGTGAGTTAGGGTCCCACATCCGGCTCTGTGCTGACGCTCAAGAGCCTGGAGCCTGCTTCCGATTCTGTGTCTCCCTCTCTGTCTCTCTCTGCCCTTCCTGTGCGCACATGTGCGCTCTCACTCTCAAAAGTAAATAAACATTAAAAATTTTTTTAAAAATTAAAAAAAAATAAAAGAAACCCAGAAACTAGTTGAGTGACTTTTATACATTGGGAGAATGAGAAAATACTCACATAGAAATGGGTGTTGACGCAACCTCAACTATAGGGAGCCAAGAACAAAGAAGGAGGCTTGGAAAACCACAGAGGTTTGAGAGACAACTTATAGATCCAGCTGAGCTGAATGATAAAGTTCATCTCCAACACAAGACCACTCCATCAAGACTGGGAGAGGAGGCTGTGCTAGCTAATACATACACACCAACAATGAGAGTCAAGGAAAATAAAGAAATAGAGGAATATATTCCAAATTAAAGGACAAGATAAAATAAAAAAAAAATAAAAAAATAAAAAGAACAATAGTTTAGGGGCACCTGGATGGCTCAGTCAGTTAAGGGTTTGACTTCAGCTCAGGTCATGATCTCCTAGTCCGTGAGTTTGAGCCCTGCATTGGGCTCTGTGCTGACAGCTCAGGGCCTGGATCCTGCTTCAGATTTTGTGTCTCCTTCTCACTCTGCCTCTCCCCTGCTTATATGTATATGTGTATGTATATATATATATATATATATATATATATATATATGTGTGTGTGTGTGTGTGTGTGTGTGTGTGTGTGTGTAAGGAAGTTTAGTGATTTACTTGATAAAGTGTTCAAACTAATGGTCATAAAGGCACTCATTGAAGTCAAGAAAAAAAATTAGTGGACAAAATGAGAATTTCAACAGAAAGAAAATATAAGAATCTGCAATTCAGACCCGAAAGAGCTAAAGAATACAACCATTGAACTAAAAAATCCAATAGACACAGAACAGATGAACACAAGAGAAGGAAAGCAAAAATAATACAAAAAATGGGGAGGGGGACAGACATAAAAGACTCCTAAAGATGGAGAACAAACAGAGGGTTACTTGAGTGTTGTGGGAGGGGGATGGGCTAAATGGCTAAGGGGCATTAAGGAATCTACTCCTGAAATCATTGTTGCAGGATATGCTAGCTAACTTGAATGTAAATTGTAAAAAAATCCAATTGAGGCCTTCAGTATCAATTAGATCAAACAAAAGATCAGTAATCACAAAGTCATGGAGATAAGATAGTGGAATTAATCTCATCAGAGGAGTAAAAAGAAAAAAAAAAACAATGATAAGAGTGAAGATAGCTTAAGATACTGATATGACACCATCAAACATATCAATATTCACATGATAGGGATCCCAGAAGGAAGGAAGAGAGAAAAGGGGGCAGAAAAGTTATTCAAAGAAACAATGGCTGAAAAGTTTCCAAACTGGGGAGAGAAACACACATCCAGATCCAGGAGGACCAGGGAGTTTCAAATAAGATGATCCACACTGAGACACATTATAATTAAACTGTCAAAAGTTAAAGATAAAGAAAGAATTTTAAAGCAGCAAGAGGAACAATTTCTTACCTGCAAGAAAACTCCCATAAGATCGTTAACAGATTTTTCAGCAGAGACTTTGCAGGCCAGAAAGAAGTGGGTATTTTCAAAGCTTTGAAGAACAACACAAAGAACTGCCAACCAAGGATACTCTGCCTGATAAAGCTGTCTTCAAAATTGAAGGAGAGATGAATGCTTTTTCAAGCAAAAGCTGAAGGAATTCATCATCACCAGATCAGCCTTACAAGAAATGCTAAATAAACTTCTTCAAGTTTCTTCAAGCCAAAATAAAAGGATGCTAATCAGTAACAAGTAAGTGTATGACAGTATAAATCTCACTGGTAAAGGTAAATACATAGGTCAATTCAGAATACTCTAATGTAATGGTGATGGATAAATCACTTATAAATCTAGTATGAAGGTTCAAAGACAGATATGAAAAAAACTATAACTACAATAATTTATTAATGGATATACAAGGCAAAAAGATGTTAATTGTGACATAAAATAAACCCACAAAATGTGAAGGGAGGAAGAGTAAAAATGTAGACGTTTAGTACTTGTCTGAAGTTACATTATAAAGTAAAACTAGACTGTTATGAGGCATTTTATGTAAGCTTCATGGTAACTACCAAGCAAAAACCTATAGTAGATACACAAAGATAAAAAGAACGGTATCTAAGCATACCACTATGGAAAATAATGAAATCACAAAGGGAAAGAGCAAGAGAAGAAAAAAGCAAATAGATTACAAAACAGCACGAAAACAATGAAGGAAATGGAAATACCTGTCAATAATAATTTTAAATATAAATGGAGTAATTCTTCAATCAATAGGGAGTGGCTCAATGGATAAAAAATGAAAACAAAACAAAAACAAACAAACAAACAAAACACAAGAAGACCCAACTCTATGCTGCCTAGAAGAGACTCACTTTAACCTTAAGGACATACAGATAAAAAGTGAAGGGGTTAAGGGGCACCTGGGTGGCTCAGTCGGTTGAGGCTCTGACTTTGGCTCAGGTCATGATCTCACAGTTTGTGAGTTTGAGCCCTGCGTCAGGCTCTGTGCTGACAGCTTGCTCCGAGCCTGCAGCCGGCTTCAGATTCTGTGTCTCCTTCTCTCTCTCTGCCCCTCCCCAGCTTATGCTCTGTCTCTCTCTGTCTTTCAAAAATAAATAAATGTTAAAAAAAAAAATTGTTAAAAAGAGAAGGGGTTAAGAATATCTTTAAAATAAAAAAAAACATCCTACAAAATATAAATATAACTGCACAAAACAACAATAAGGAAAAAGTAGAATTAAAAGACTAGGACACACATGAAAAAATTATGGCATTAACATAGAAGATGATTTAATCAATACAAAACATATATTATAGTGGATTAATAGATAATATAAATTCTAAGCAATTGAATAGATGTGAAAAATTAGAAAGAAAAGATTAACATAAAACCATCAACCTCACCGATGACAGATATGTATAAAATATTTATAATATATAATATATATACATGTTTTAAATGGCAGTGTTTACCTGCCCAATTGATGTCCAAGTATTAAAATAATAATACACATATTTTGTGGAGTCTAGTAATTGGATAATTTTATTAAGACATGTTAGGGATGTAATAGGATCCTAATTATAGGAGGGTGATCAAAGACCATATACATAAAGTGTTGAAATTGTTCATAGTAGTGTTTTGTTTTGTTTTGTTTTGTTTTGTTTGCCTGACTTTATTTTTTGGAGCAGTTTTAGGTTCACAGAAAAACTGAACACAACATACAGAGATTTCCCATTTACCCCTGCCCCCCAAATTCAAAACCTCCTCCAATCATCAATATGTCTCATCAGAGTGGTACATCTGTTACATTTGATGAACCTACATTGAGATATCATCCAAAACAGTTTGCATTACAGTTCCCTCCTGCTATTGTACATTTTATGTATTTGGATCTAAACGTATAATAACATGTACCCACCATTATATTATCATATAGAGAAGTTTCATTGCCCTAAAATTACTCTGTGCTCCAACTATTTACTCCCCACTAATCCCCAATCCCAGACAACCACTGATATTTTAACTGTCTCTAGAGTAGTGCCTTTTCCAGAATGTCATATATTTGGAATCATACAGTATGTAGATGTCTCAACTGGCCACTTTCACTTAGTAATATGCATTTTATTTTTTCCATGTCTGTTTATGGCTTGATAACTCATTTCTTCTTAGTAATTAACAATATTCTATGGTATGAATGTACCACAGTTTATCCATTCACCTACTGAATTACTTACACGTCACAAAACTTGGAAGCAACCAAGATGTCAAACAGTTACAAATGTCCGTGTGCAGGATTTGCTGTAGACATAAGTTTTCGGCACCTCTGGGTAAATACCAAGGAGCAGAACTGCTATGTATAGATAGTTTTTCAAAAAACCACCGAAATGTCTTCCAAAGTGGCTATATCATTTTGCATTCCCACCCACAATAAATGAGAGTTCCTATTGTTCCACACACTTACTAGAATTAGTATTGTCAGTGACCTGGAATTTGGCCATTCTAATAAATATGTAGTAATATCCCACTGTTTTAATTTGCAATTTGCTAGGTGGCATATATTGTAAGCATCTTTTCTTATGCTTATTTGCCATCTGTATGTCTTGTTCAATGAGGTGTTTGTTAAGGTCCTCAGCCTTTTATTTAATTGGGTTGTTTATTTTCATATTGTTAAAGTTTAAGTGTTCTTTGTATATTTTGCACAGCAATCTTTAATCAATCTTTGCAAATATTTTCTCCCAGTCTGAGGCTAACCTACCTATTTAAAAAAAAATAATGTTTATTTATTATTGAGAGACAGAGAGAGACAGAGCATGAGCATGGGAGGGGCAGAGAGAGGAGGAGACACAGAATCTGAAGGAGGCGCCAAGCTCCGAGCTGTTCACACAGAGACCGATACGGGGCTTGAACTCACAAACCCAGCGAAATCATGACCTGAATCCAAGTCAGATGCTTAACCGGCTGAGCCACCCAAGCGTCTACCTATTTTTTTTTTTTTTTGACGTCATCCTTCACAAAGCAGAAAATTTTAAATTATGAAAGTCTAGTTTATCGGGCGCCTGGATGGCTCAGGTCATTATTCGCAGTTTGTGAGTTCGAGCCCCACATAATGCTCTGTGCTGACAGCTCAGAGCCTGAAGCCTGCTTCAGATTCTGTGTCTCCCTCTTTCTTTGCTCCTTGCCCATTCACACTCTGTCTCTCTTTGTCTCTCAAACAAATAAACATTTAAAAAGAAATTAAAAAAAGAGTCCAGTTTATCAATTATTTCTTTCATAGATTGTACTTTGGTGTTGCATTTAAAAAGTTATTTCCAGGGGCGCCTGGGTGGCTCAGTCGGTTAGGCGGCTGACTTCGGCTCAGGTCATGATCTCGTGGTCCGTGAGTTCGAGCCCCGCGTCGGGCTCTCTGCTGACAGCTCAGAGCCTGGAGCCTGTTTCGGATTCTGTGTCTCCCTCTCTCTCTGACCCTCCCCCATTCATGCTCTGTCTCTCTCTGTCTCCAAAATAAATAAACGTTAAAAAAAAATTAAAAAAAAAAAAAACAAAAAAAACAAATAAAAAGTTATTTCCATACCCAAGACCATTTAGGATTCATCCTTTGTTATTTTCCAGGAGTTTTGTAGTTTTTTTAATTTAAAAAAAAAAATGTTTTATTATTTATTTTTGAAAGAGAGAGAGAGTGCAAGAGGGGGAGGGGCAGAGAGAGAGGGAGATACAATCTGAAGCAGGCTCCAGGTTCTGAGTTGTCAGCCCAAGGCCTGGCATGGTTCTTGAACTCACAAACTGCAAGATCATGACCTGAGCTGAAGTCAGATACTTAACCAACTGAGCCGCTCAGGCGTCCCACGTAGATTTGCATTTTATATTTATGCACTATAATACATTTTCAGTTAATTTTTGTGAAATGTATAAAGTCTGTGACTAGATTTTTTTTTCATGTAGATGTATAGTTGTTCCAGCACCATTTTTCTGTTTTTGTTTATTTGATTTTGTTTTTTGTTTAGAGGGAGAGAGAGAAAAGGGAAGGGAGAAGAGAGAGAGAGACAGAGAGACAGACACAGAGAGAGAATCTTAAGCTTGTTCCACCTCAGCATGGAGCCCAATGTGGGACTTGATCCCACGGTCCTGGGATCATGACCTGAGCCAAAATCAAGAGCTAGATGCTCAACCAATTAAGCCATCCAGGCACCCTAGCGCCATTTGTTGAAGAGATATCGTTACTATATTGACTTTTCTTTTTGGTCAAAATTCTTTTGGAGTCTATTTACATTTATTAAAGTCTACTTCTGGGCTTTATATTCTGTTCTGTACATCTATTTGTCTACTCTTTCACCAATACCACATTGTCTTGATTACTATAGCTTTGCACTAAGTCTTGAAGTTGCGTGGTGTCATTCCTCCAACTTTGGTCTTATCCTTTAATATTATGTTGGATATCCTGGGTCTTTGGCCTCTCCACTTAAACTTTAAAATCATTTTGTTGAGGGGCGCCTGGGTGGCTCAGTCGGTTAAGCATCTGACTTCGGGTCAGGTCATGATCTCACAGTTCTTGGAGCCCAAGCCCCGCATTGGGCTCTGTGCCGACAGCTCAGAGCCTGGAGCCTGTTTCAGATTCTGTGTCTCCCTCTCTCTCTGCCCCTCCCCCATTCACGCTCTGTCTCTCTCTATCTCAAAAATAAATACACATTAAAAAAATTTAAAAAAATAAAATAAAATAAAATCATTTTGTTGACATCCACAAAGTAACAGGTGATTTTGATGAAGATTACATTGACCCCATAGTTCAATTTGGGAAGCAACGGCACTTTGAACATACCGAATCTTCCTTTCTGTAAACACAGAACTTTTCTCCATTTATGTAGTTCTTTAATTATATTCACCAGGGTTTTGTAATTTCCGCCATAGAGATTTTACATATTTTGTTAGATTTATACCTAAGTATTTCATTTTGGAGGTTCCTAATGTAAAAGGTATTTTGCTTTTAATTTAAAAGCCCACTTGTTCACTGCTGGATATAAGAGAGCATGATTTTTGTATATTAATCTTGTATTCTGTAACCTTGCTATAATTGCTTATTAGTTCTCAGAGATAGTTTCTGAATTCTTTAGAATTTTCTACATAGATGATCATGCCATCTGAAAACTGACAGGATTTCTTCCTTCCCAATCTGTACACCTTTTTTTCTTATCTTACTGCATTAACAAGTCCTTGCAGCATGATTTTCTTACAAGTTATTTTATATGACCATATAATTTTAAAATTTGAAGAGATATGGAATAACTTGGACCAGTATTTATATTTGTATAAACCGAGCGATAAAGTTGCTAACAGATTTGACCAAAATCGTCCAAATGCATCTCATATGTTGATATTGAGGCAATGTATATAAGAAATTATTTCTACTGTATTATATATATTTTGATAGACAGAGGATTAAGTATTATTAGATTTTAATTTTGATTATGATTATCTTTTCATAAGTTCTTATAAAACTCCTGTCTTTATTTATACATTCACAGATTTTATATTCTGTTATATATTATTTTCTCTGTTTTTATTTAAAAAGTAACTCAGAAACTTGATAAATCTATATAATTGCCAAATATCTCAACTTTAGAAAGTTCCCTCAGAGTGAAATCAAATATAGAAAGAGAGGTAGTGCAAAATTTAAACTGTTATTCTATCTTTGTAGTTTTGTATTGATGTTTTGTTGTTTTTCTCTTTCTTTGCAATGTAGAACATTAATTCTAACTTACCGAAGCACATTGATAGAATCACAAAGAAGTTTTATTCTGTTCTTATTTTGTTCTCATTCTTGAATTTCCTTCATGGACAACATAATATGTACTTCATAATTTTACCCAAACAAGCATATTCATGATGAGTGCATTTTCTTCTCTCCCATCTATCATAATATTTCCACCTAATGTAAAGTTCAATTAAAAGAATTCTATTTGGCGGTGGTGGGGGGGTGGTGTGGATTAAGAAACTGGAGTTTAATTCCAGCTGCATGACTTTGGCATAGAAAATTAACTTCTGAGACCATGTTTCCTCTTGTACACAAAAATTTTACAGTGTCTGTCGTACCTTCCCCAAATGTTCAGAGCAAATAAAAGGTCTTTAGAAATGTAAGATTGTTAGCGTAAACATGTTCAGAATCCAACATTCCAAATTGCTAGACATTTTTTTAGGAAATGAAATGGATAACTTCTCTCACTTCTTAATGAAATAGAAAACACATCCAAGGTTATCCCAGTATATTAAGAGCGACAGTACCAGAAGTATTTCTCTGGCTTTGCCGTGGTTGTTAGTTGTATGCAGAAGCTATTTATGTTAAGGGAAGGATAAGTACTTTTAAATGAGAATGAAGTAAAGGAGATAACAGGGAATTGAAAAAGAAAATCATACCATGACCTGATTTAAAACATTAAGTAACTGATGGAAGTTAGAGTCATATGTAAATCTACTACTTAATTTTGAGGCAGGTCCTGCATACGAAAGAAACCTCCATGAGATGAGAGCAAATACAGAGGAAAGAGCCATCCTTCACAACCGTCCAATCTCCACTGGTACCATTTCAATTCCCTTTGTCATATCACTTGTTTAAGAGCCTATTTCACATGTTTTGAATACAAGATTTTGCATATGCAGAGCTCTAAATGCAGAAGTACAGAATTAACCTTGATAACCAGAACCCATGTAACCTGACATGCATCCTCCTTTTGCTTTTATGCCATCTGTTCATTGGTCAATTCTTCACCTTTCTTGATCATGCACTCTGACCTTAGGCCCCATTGGCTTGCTACTTGTCTTCATTTCACTAATTATAAGCTTCAACGGCTTATTAATTGGTGTATTGACTTGTATAAAATTCAATCATTTCGATGTGTTGCAAGCACTATGACTGAAAAGCCATGTTGGCTTTTTTATTATCTTTGGTCCACTATGTAGGACAGTAATCTGGAACAAGCAGGCATCAAATAAATAAATGTGCAATAAAATTTAAAAAAAATAGTCCTACAATTTTGAATATTTTTAGGTACTATTCACTCATTCATTTATTAAATAGATATTTATTAAGCACATACTAGGCAATTGGAATACATCAAAAAATAAGGTCTATAAAAAGTTTATTGTATTTGCATTGCCTAAGGGGAAACAAACCATAATAATAAGCAATAAATAAGTAATTTTATAGTCTGTTAGAAAGTAATAAGTGATTATAAGGGGGAGAAAAAAGAAATATATGCCTAGGACAATGGGAATTAGGAATTTTGGACCAGGGCCCAGGGAGAGTTATTATATTTAAAGATATGGATGCGAGGGGCACCTGGGTGGCTCAGTGGTTGAGCATCCGAGTTCAGTTCAGGTCATGATCTCACAGCTCATTGCGTTGGGCTGTGTGCTGACGGCTGCGAGCCTGGATCCTGTTCGGATTCTGTGTCTCCCTCCCTCTCTGCCCTTCCCCTGTTCATGTTCTGTCTCTCTGTCTCTCTCAAAAAAAAAAAAAAAAAAAAAAATTAAAGAAAATTAAAAGATAGAAAAACCATGTTCATTTCTGGGCTTTACTACTGACTAGCTTCATGACTTCATTTTTCTAAGGTACTTCTGCATAATTAGATATTTGAGGATTTACTCAGGGATACTTAAAACTATGCTATTCCATGACTCTATGTCTAAGCTAAGCAACTCTCCTAAAGAGGATAAATCAATTACATTAATGATAGTTACAACCTAAAAAAAATAAATGGGGGCACCAGATTAAACTTTTTGAAAACCTTGGCTTTGATAACATATGAACAAAACACGTTTGTTATTGTTTGTGATTCAGTACTAATTTTATCCATAACCCAAAATATCTGCATATGAAAATATAAGTTAACCATGTCATAGAATTTTTGCCGTTATTCAAAATAATACAGTGATAAACACAAAAGAAATCATTTCACAGTAGAACATGAATAAAGTAACACTTTATAATGTTATGTAATACGACACTATGTTATATTTATGATGTTATATAATGCCAGGTTTGCTTGGTCTTTTGGAATACAAAATTGTGATGTAAAAAATGTTAGATATTCATAGTCTGGGTTTAATGTGCTGGATGTACTGCCTGTCTGCACTTTTCCAGGTGGTTCTTCAAACTAAAGCTTAACTACTTAAGAATTTCAAATATGACAAATAGCTCTTTGAAGTTGACTTTTGTGTGTGTGTCAGAGAAACACAAGATGGAACATAAATAAAAACAACTCACAGAAACAAGGTTGAAGATGTGACATTTCTAAGCAGCAGGTTTCTTCTGTCCCCAGGGAGATAAACAAAACTATTGAAAACCCCATTAGGTATATTTATAGCCCAGGTTTAATGTCTAGGATGTAAACTAAGATGCCAGACGGCCAGCTACCAACTTGGAACGGAAGAAAGCAGCTTCTCAGAGTGAACTTTTTTATCATTTTGTCACCAACATTCCAAAGACATGGCACCTAATCTTTTATACAGTGCAGGGGGAGCCTTTTTTTTCGATTACTTCCCATGAAAATGTTTATTTTAGTTTTTCATAAAACGTTGTCCGGGGAAAATTCACTAACCAGTTTTCCATTATATTTACTTGTTCTTGGATATGGGGAGAGAGGGCCAGAAATGCAGTCTTCAGAACTTTTCATGGCTCCTCCAATGGAAAAGAAACATGTGAATCAATAACTTATCCTGAAGGAAATATACCAATGAGCTGTTCTTAGAAGCAGCTACTGGGAGGTGTGTGAAAGCCAAAGAATATCTGATAAGATGTTTTAAAAATTGAGGTTATAGAGACTCTGAAACAGACTTTTTCATATAATGCCAAGGGGTCAAACCGGTATGTTATGGACTGAAAGTTTGTGTACCTGAAAATTCGTATGCTAAAACTCCGATCACCAGCGTGGTTATATTTGGAGTAATTGATATTAGATGAGGTGATAAATGTGGGACCCTGATGATATGGAATTGGTATCTTTGTAAGAAGAGACACCAGAAAGCTCACTCTCTCTCTCTCTCTCTCTCTCTCTCTCTCTGCCGCCATGCACATAAAGAAGAGGCCATGTGAGCACACAGTGAGATGGCAGTTATGCATAAGTCAAGAGAAGAGGCCTGAGAATGAGATCCGCTTGCCGGATCACCTTGGACTTGGACTTCCAGGCTCTAGAAATGTGAGCATTAAATGGTTTAAGTCACTCAGCCTATAGTATTTTGCTATGGCCACACAATCACACTAAGATGGCAGATGAAATACAGGAAGAATAATTTAATTGCTATATAAGCAAACTTTCTATATCAGTATCATAAGGGGGAATTGACTGTTTCAAGGAAAACTCTTGAGTTCACTGTTATAAGAGGTCAAGAAAAAGCCAAAGAATTCCTGGAGTCTGTTTTTGGTATGGATGGGAATCTGGCACCAACCATATCATTGGATTAAATTGTAGAGTTCTATTCCAAATTGGATAAAATTCTCTAATTCTGTGGATTGAATTGGCAGGTTATTTTGTAAGTTTCTTTCTTTCTTTTTGAGAGGTAGAGCACAAGCGGTGAAGGGACAGAGAGAGAGAGAGAGAGAGAGGAAGAGAGAGAATTCCAAATGGGTTCCATGCTCAGTGTGAAGCTGGTTGTGGGGTTCAATTTCTCAACGGGGAGATTATGACTTGAGCCAGTATTAAGATATCGAATGCTTAACCGACTGAGCCATCCAGGTGTCCTTGAATTGGCAATGTTGTCCAGGGGATATATTTATGAGACAAGTGTAGTCACTGTGATTGTGTAGTTTTAAAATGTAAGAAGGATAAAAGAAACTGTAAAGGAGACTCAGGAAAAGCAACGAGTTCCAATGTTGGTGGAAGAGATGGTTTAGAAAGACAGTAAGAAGTAACACTGAAATATGAAAAAACAAAACAAAAACAGAACTATAAGATATTTTGTGGTAGAAGCAGGATTGTCTGAATTTCTATGATGTTGCTAATTAACAATTGACCACAATAATGATGGGGGGGGGGGACAAAAATTACTATTACTTTTATTTTGCTATTTCATATAAACCTACATTTTTTTCTGTTTCTTTTCACTTTTTTTTTTTTTTTATAAAAGGTGAGGGTTCCATGTATCTATTTAAAGGAACCCTTTGAGAAAGTGATCAAGTCCCATGGGTACAGACAGATTATAAGACGCTTATCTCAAACTAGAAATGGTTTTTAAATATTTTTAATAATCGTTGAACTAGAAGAGATTCACTTAAAAATATTTGGTCACTTTTAAAGGCTGACTCTATAAGTAATAGCCTTGCCCAAGCTGTAATACATTTTATCTATGTTTTCCAAATCCACTAGAAATTTAACAATTTTTTCTCTTCCATCCAAACATTTTTTTTTAATGTACTTACTCCTTGGAATCATTATCTTTATGCTGAATTAGTATTTGTCTCAGGAACACTCTTAATATAGCAAGAAAAATAGCCTAGAGAATTCTACTACCCTATGGATTAAACTAACAGTCCAAGAATCTTCGTAAGTAAGCAAAATTCACATTCAGACAAAATTTACATATTTATTAGCCTTTGTATAAGCAAATACCTTTAAGTCTCAAGTTCTTATGCACAAGTTGCCAGTTACTTAAAATTCTTTGCAGCTGTTATGTGACAACTAAGAAATAAAATATTTGACCTTTTGTTTAGAAAGCTGTGAATAAGAATATAGCATAACAAGACATTTTTCAGCTGAGATGTTCAACAGGCAAAATTTGGCTCAAACGAATGTTTGGCAAAGGTTTTTACATTCTGTCTTTACATTGGCAAAGGCAGAAATCAGAGAACTGGTTTCTACAGATCTATATGCCAAGCAAGCCCTTAGCAAGTGAGTGTGAAATCTGGTATAGAAAACTATCAAGTGTACTTCTCCGTTTAAGAGAACAAAGCATTTGGTTACTACTACATCTGTCTAGAACAAAGCTAATTGGATTTTTAAAGTTTTGGGCTTTTTCCTCTGATATTCTTATGATCAGGTTTATCAGGACTGTTTCAATCGCCATCTACAATTTTGGTTTGTGATTTTACATTCCTTTAATGCAACTTTCACCTGCTGCCATGGAAGTCTTTCAAAAGCACAAGTGTAATTGTTTTATTGCCATTTTCCAACAATTCAGTATCACCATGGGAAAAAGCCTACAGTCTTTAGCCCATGGTTTAACTGTGTGTGTGTGTGTGTGTGTGTGTGTGTGTGCGTATGTGTGTGTGTGTGCGTGCGTGTACAACCTGGCTCATGTCTATTTCTTTATTCTCTTTAATAGCTGCTTTTTACTCAGGCTAGCCTACTTATGGTTCTTAGAAAGTACCACATTGTTTCATATTATTTTTTGCTCAGGCAGCATCACTCTTGCTCCTAAATGCCTTTCCTTTCTCAACATGAATAATCCTAAAACATGGCTAGTATGTTTTATTTTCCTTTCAAATTTCATTTCAAAGGCCCATTTATTTATTTCAGGTATGTTGAACACCTTCCTTCTGCAAGATAAAATTATTCAAACTGACACCTGTGACCCTGCTGAACTTTGGAAGGTTTTCTGTCAATATACCTCTAGCATTTTATTACATTGGTTTTCATTGTCTAGGTACCACTTCTAAGCCGGTGACTCTCAAGAGTTGAGGGTTATAGAAGAATATTTATGTTAATGGGAGGTGAGGGATATGGGGGAAGGGTGTCAAACTGAGAGGTTTAATTTTCTTTACTGATACATGTGCCCCTTGTGTGAAATCAATGTGAGCCAAGGGCAGGGTTTTTTTGTTTTTTTTTTTTTTTTTTTTTTTTTTTTGTGTGTGTGTGTGTGTTTGTGTGTGTGTGTCTTTATAACCAGTACTCAGCAAAATACCTAGAAATTATAAGCTGCATAAAAACAATTTCTGCACAAATGAATGGATGCTTTCTCATGAGAAGCTTCCAAAAACATCCCGCGTGTGTGCAAACATTTTATTTCTCTCTCCTTTCCTTTTCCTTAAATTTTAAGTTGTGAGATGGAAAGTAATCTTTACATTAATTTGCATAAACATGGAGGAAAGGCTTGTGTGTAATTATAACTGCAATTATACAATTATACATTATTTTATATGGGTGCATGTTTATGTAACGTATATTCATAGACTTGGTAGAGTCTGAACTCTCAAAGGGTGGAGTAATGACTATTTTACTTACCTTCGTATCTTCCATTTTTTCATCTGAACATCAAATGGGTGCTCAACAAATACCTGCTGATTAAATGAATGCATTTGTTGATATGGATGAGAAAGAAATAATGTTTTAAAAGCTGCCTCTATTTTCATCAGTTGCTCTAGGAATGGACATAACATCCATCCTTGGAAAGATAGCTTCCATTATTAAATCAATGAAAGAAATCACTCACACATGCATAAACATATACACATACACACATATACACAATCACATGTTCATTTCCGGTATATAGAGGTAAAGCCCAGGATCTAGGTTTTATGGTCTAGATAGAAGAGATAAATTTCTCCGCATTTTAAAGTAAAATGAGTTTTTACCAAGACTGTGAGTTCAAGGGAATTTTGCTCATCTTTATATAGCCCTGACCATAATTTTTGGCATTTCATGCTTGTTCTATAAATTTCTGTTATATTGAACTAAATGCATTGTCTTGAACTGATTTAGGGTCCAACAAACAACAACATCACCTTGTATATTTCTAAGTTTATATTTGCATTATCATACAGTTTTTTAATTGTTTTAAATGTTTATTTATTTTCGAGAGACAGAGAAAGATAGAGAGGGGGAGGCGCAGAGAAAGAGGGGGAGACACAGAATCCAAAGCAGGCTCCAGGCTCTGAGCTGTCAGCACAGAGCCCAATGTGGGGCTCGAATTCACAAGCCGTGAGATCTGACCTAAGCTGAAGTCGGATGCTTAAGCCACTGAGCCACCCAGGCACCCCTGCATTATCACACAATTAAAAAAAAACGACATAAAGCCTTTTTGATACATCAAACCATAAGGGCTTACACAATAGCAGAAGTATTAAAACCAAAAGATTATTTTTATATCCGGATTGAAATTATTTGGAAAGCCACATAACCGAAGCTTCCTGTCAATTACTATCTGCCAAAACATGGTCCTAAAAATAGTTTATAAACATCATCACATTTTATCTTAGAAGTCAATGTTATTCCCATTTTACAGGTAAGGAAATTGAGGCTTATGAAGGGTAAGAGTCTATCTCAAGATGGAACCTCTAGGAGATTTGCCCAATTCAATACCATACTGCCTTTCTTCTAGGTTGGTAATACCTTGCAGTGCTAGGTTGAAAATAAACACCCAAATTTAGTGTCTGGACACTGGTGAAGATCCTCTCTCCTCTGCTATTGAAACTACGCATTGCCTGTTCTAATTCAGAAGCAAGGGGGAAAATGGATTTTAAACGATTTATGTATATTTAATACTTTATGTTTGACTCAATGTTTGGATTCTGAATAATAACAAAAGCATAATTGTGCTTTATATGTATTTTACATTTCTATAGGATAATTGCTTCTTCATCATAAAATATGAAGACGTTTCAGAAATTTTGATCACTATTGTTTCTCCAATTAGTCAAGCCCCAACAGATGTTTTCAAAATGATAAAACTGGCTTCATCAACCTCATTAACATTAGTATTTGAGAAATTACTGCCTTTAATATATCTAAGGCTAAAGCACAGCTAATTGCTGTATTATACAAAATTGCTAGGCCCTCCAAAATCCTACCAGCTTTAGGAAAATAGCAGTATGCTTAGAACTCTGTCCAAGAATTTTTAAGGCAATATTTGGTCCTATTTTTTTCTGCAATATTAATATGAAGTACATGATTTTCCCCCTCAAATAAGTAACTTCATTCTTCTTTTTAAATTTATTTCTTTATTTTTGAGAGAGAAAGAGGGAGAGAGAGAGAGAGAGAGAGAGAGAGAGAGAGAGAGAGAGAGAATGAGCTGGGGAGGGGCAGAGAGAGAGGGAGAGAGAAAATCCCAAGCAGGCTTCATGCTGTCAACGCAAAGCCCAACACAGGGATCTATCTCAGGAATCGTGATATCATGACCTGAGCCAAAATGGGGAGTCAGGCACTTAAATGACTGAGCCACCCTGGTGCCCCAAAAGTCATTTCATTCCTAAGTTATCTCTCTTTCTTTCCCTTTCTCTCCCTTTCTCACTTCATATGGAATTTAGTTATTGGTGAATAAATGCATATGATAGTTTATGTCTTATCTATTTATACACCTTAATCTTAAAAGGCACAGAATAACACTTAGCAAATTTAGCTTAGCTGGTTGAAATTACAACCCTGTGTTATGTCTTAATGAATGATAACATTAATTCTAGTAAGAGCTTAACTACTTATTAAGCATATTAATGTTAAGAGCTTTAGTTTTCTTTTAGTGAACACAACCTTTTAAGCAAGGTAATGTTGCCTGCTGAACAATTTATAATGTCTAACTGGACAGTGTGCCTAATCAATAATATCATATGCGACTATGTCAACTCCATCTGTTGTTGTCTTTCATAGATTCATTCATTCACTCTAGACATACCATGGAACAGTCGTCCAGCTACCGTTTCTAGGTTTGAGAGTTACGGCAAAGAGGGAAACAGATGAAGGCTCTGCCTTGGAGTTTCCGTGATCTTCTTTGATAGTAACACGAACAGGAGCAACCCTCATCTTATCACTTGCTTCTATCATTTCATCCTTATGCCACAGATGTTTTTCTCACTCAATTAAAACCGACCTCAGCAGGCATTCTTGTTATTTCAATCATCTTAAATTGCAGGATAGCTTACCAAGGAAGTTTTAACATGGCTCAAACCAAAGTGAATGAGCCGCAAAAGAGCAAATTTGCATCTCCGTGGACCACATGTACACGTAGAAGTGTGAAGGGCATGCATCTCATGTATCCATAAGTATCTTCTGTCAGACGAAATATTTTGAACCAGAATTGCTCCGGTAGTTAAGTATTGAGTCAATAGCTTTTGAAACAGGATCATACAACAGAAGGCTTTTTCACGGTCTGTTCTCAAGCAATCAAATGTATCAGCAGATAGATTAGCCAGAAACGTCTGTTACACACTGAATAAAGTGCAACTAATTTAAACATCTCCACATGTGTCATCTGTTTGTTTGCTTTGTTTGCCGCAATTATCTAACTCAAAGAGAAGGAGGATCTGGCCTGAATTATCCTGATGATTAAATCAGTTATATTGTTAAGCCTTATATCTGGATAAATGGTTCTTAAGTGGGGCTGGTTTGCTTCCAGGGGAGATGAGGCAACATCTGTAGACATTGTGGGACTGCCACAACTGGGGGGATGCTAGTGGCATCTAGTGGGTAGAGACCAGGAATACCGCTCCATATTCGACAACATAGTATATAGTCCCCCACTTCCCAACGAAGAATTATCTGGCCAAAAATTTCGATAGCTTTGAGGCTGAGATACCATGATCTAGATAGTGTGAAGGAAAAGTAAAAATTCACCTTTCTGACATAATGTCATTCATTTGTGGATAGGGTTGCCTGGTTTAGAAAATAAAAATATAGGATGCCAGTTAAATTTTCATTTCAAATAAATAACTTTTTTTAGCATAAATTAATTGAAATTTAACTGCATATAGGGGCGCCTGGGTGGCTCAGTCGGTTAAACATCCAACTTCAGCTCAGGTCATGATCTCGCGGTCCTTGAGTTCGAGCCCTGCGACAGGCTCTGTGCTGACAGCTCAGAGCCTGGAACCTGTTTCAGATTCTGTGTCTCCCTCTCTCTCTGACCCTCCCCCATTCTTGCTCTGTCTCTCTCTGTCTCAAAAATGAATAAATGTTTAAAAACAATTTTAAAAAAATTTAAAAAAAAGAAATTTAACTGCATATCCCATATTTAATCTTACACCCTATTTGTGAAGCAGTCAATAATTACAGACAATAGCATTTGGATGCACTTGTGAAGCTCTTACCATTTTATTTGTCTATCAATGCTGCATTTAACACATCTCAGTCATATATATGCTTCACCTAGACATAATGCAACCTGAGGTATAATTTTGGCTCAGAAAATAATTGTGGGCAAAGATGGCCATTTGGAATTAGCAAAATTAGCAATAATTAATAAAAGCAGCAAATTTTTCTTTTCTTTTTTTTTTAATGTTTATTTTATTTTTGAGACAGAGAGAGACAGAGCATGAAGGGGGAGGGTCAGAGAGAGGGAGACACAGAATCTGAAGCAGGCTCCAGGCTCTGATCTGTCAGCACAGAGCCCGACGCGGGGCTTGAACCCACAAACTGTGAGATCATGACCTGAGCCGAAGTTGGACGCTTAACCGACTGAGCCACCCAGGCGCCCCAGCAGCAAATTTTTCATGATGAAGAAGCATCTCTCAAATATTCAGATAACTTTCATTGGAAATAAGCAGTAGTTCCATGAATTATGATGAATTCCATTACAATAGAGTTTATGACAGTTTGTGATCTACATAATTTTGCTAAATTTGTATGATCGCGATGAGTGATACCACAATGGAATACCCCTCTTTCAATAGTTATTATATAAAAATGAGATAGATGATCAGTATTAGTTGGAACCTGCAGACCACATTACAATCCTAGAGGAGCTATTTCCAGCATTTGCTCTGTGAAACAAGTATTCATGTTTTCCTGGTTCTTGGGATTTGCATGTTGCTGTTCTGAGATACCCTTTACCTCTTTTATGACTGGAACAGAATTTCTTGGGTTTTGGAGACTGTTGGATCCAGATGGCTCTAAGCTAAGTTCCTCTTGGAAGACTACCTTGAAGAGATCTGGCCCAATTTCAGTGATTCATCCTGGAGGCATTCAACCATGGTGTGAAGTCTGGTCCCTTTTCCTCTGTGGGACCGTGAGGAGCGGCTTTGCAGCTCTAAGACCCTGGAGAATCAGCAAAATTCTCCCTCCCAATGGCACTGCAGTCCAACCTCCCTCTGCTTATTCTGACTTCCTTTCCTTCGCAGCTTCTCACAGAGCTGATCCCAAGAGATTTCTCAATATAAACCTCCTGCTTGAAAATTCCCATCTCGGGTTATGTTTCCCCTGGCGGCCAAATTAGGGATCAGATGTGTTGTTTATCTGTTGTCAAAGGCCCCAACTAGTAAAATGTGGAACTTTGTATACTTTTCACTGTAAATTTTTTAGTAAAATGTGTTCTGTGTGCATACAGACACAGACACACACACACACATACACGCACACACACACGCATTTTTGCTTGCATGTCACAGAGATACTTCTCTGTTTTTATTGAGTGTAGAAAAGAGGTTTGAGCAGGTCTTCATCCTCTCTGTGTAACAGAAAATAGAGGATTTTAACCTCCATTTGATTTCCCAGTGAACTAAACCCTTCTTATTGTGCGTTAAGCACACGCTTCATGTACTTTACCAGGCACTCTGTAAGATCCAAAGTATGGATGGCCCAAATAATAATTGAAAGAAAAAAAACAAACATTTTCATTGTATCATTAAGTTTATGTATGATAATATATTTATGATGTATTGTGGTTAACAGCTGCTTTCCAATGCTTTTTCTCATTGTGCTCTCATAAAATCATGGGAGCTGGCGAGTGTTACCATTCTCCTTTACAGAAGAGTAAAATGAGACTTGGTAAGACTGATTATGTGGCCGAAGATTACCCAGGTGACAAGTCCTGGAACCAGGTGGCTCTGGACTTCTGGTCTTTCCACTGTAAACCCAGCACAGAACAGGCTACTGTAGAATTGAATCTTCTGCCAGGCTGGGGACTTTAGAGCTGACTCTGTTACTGAAGTGTGGAATGTTTTTATTTAGGGAGATACCTGGTGTTTGAAAAGGGAAAATAAGACAGGGCAGCTTTGAAAAGGCTTAATTACATGGCCAAACTTAGCATATAGAATGTTATAGGGCTATACCATCTGACAGGCAATATCTCAGCTTATGAGTCAAGACTGTGAGAAACGTGAAGCACAGAATATGACATAACAAGAGATGATCTACGGGCCTCGTACCTAACAGGACTCCATAAGTATCTGTAGAAATAATCAGTGAATAAATCTACAGTAGGTGCACAGATCTAGCCTGATCTGGCCATCTGGTGAGGTCCTGTGTCCTTCAGTGTCTAAAAGAGTGAGTCTTATGGATGCCCATATTATTACACAATGAGGTGTTTCTTTGGCATCAATGATTTGAGTCTCCTGGTAATGGGTCCACACTTGAGTCTCAAAGGTACAGGGGTTGTGCTGCAATGAGTTGGGTGAAAGGAAGTGACATTGGCACTGGATTTATAACATTAGGGGCAGTTTTGGGCAAGGCACTCGGTGCCCATGTGTCTAACATCCTGCCCAGAGCATAGACCTTCTGGCTGCTGGGATAGAGCCACTCCCATACACACAGATTTGTCTTGCCATCACTTCCATGTCACAGAATTCCTTCATCACAAAATTCTAAGTATTAGCAAACTCACTGATTTCTTCTTTTGATTTACTCAGATTTAACTATAAGATCCTTGAAGACAAGGAGAATATTTAAGTGTGCTGTCGCTTTCATATACTAGTTACTTAATAAATCTCTTTAAAAAGGTCTAGGGGTGCCTGGGTGGCTCAGTCGGTTGAGTGTCCGACTTTGGCTCAGGTCATGATCTCGCGGTCTGTGAGTTCGAGCCCCGCATCGGGCTCTGTGCTGACAGCTCAGAGCCTGGAGCCTGCTTCGGATTCTGTGTCTCCCTCTCTCTCTCCCCCTCCCCTGCTCATGCTCTGTCTCTCTCTGTCTCAAAAATAAATAAAAACATTAAAAAAAATTAAAAAAAAAAGGTCTAATGTGAGGTGCCTTGGTGGCTCAGTCGGTTGAGCGTGTGATTCTTGGTTTTGGCTCAGGTCATGAACTTACCTTTCATGGGTTCAAGCCCCGTGATGAGCACATCAGTCTCTGTGCTCACAGTGTGGGACCTGCTTGGGATTCTCTCCTTTTCTCTCTGTCCCTCTCCCACTTGTGCTCGCTCACTCTCTCGGTCTCTCTCTCAAAACAAATAAATAAACTTAAGAAATAAATTAAAAAGACCTACTGAAACAGAACTAGGTCTTGAATAATTGAAAGAATGCAGATAGTAGGGACCAGTGGAATAAGTGTCTGTGATGGCCAAATGCAAAGTGGGTTTGACCTGTACTGAACATGGCATAGGAAATAATCTGATTGGAAATCATGTAAATGGTAAAGACTTGAGGGAGGCAAAAATTAATTAGGGAACATGTGACCATATTATATAGGGTTTTGATTATCAGAAAGAGGGTTCAGTGTAGTTGGACAAGAGCTCCAGATTAGTGACTGGGCAGAGCAACCATATTAATCAGGAAACATGTGACTATGAAAGGGAGCTTTAGGAAAAGCAATCATTGGTTTTAAGTAAAATAAGACGAGTCAAGAAATATCAGCACAGAGCACCCAAACACTGTGGGAGCCATTTATTACTAATGAAAAGTGCATATTATAACATGCAAAAGGCAGAAAATGTTTCCTGTTCTTTAGCATTAAGTTCCAAATTTCACATGACCCTTCTAAAAAGCTACAATTCAGTTCTATGAGATTGGCTACAGTTTTATAAAGTATATGAAGTCTTCAAAAGATAGAACATACCTCTGACTAATAAATCTTCAAAGATAAATCAGAAGAAGACCTGGCACATAGTTAAGCAAGGTCCTGAAATGCTTCCAAGGTCCTTAAATTGTCAAGTATTCAGCCACCCAATAATTCCTGATTTATGCTCAATTTTTCAAAAACATGTATTTCTGCCTCATGGTTAAGAAAAGATAAATGACTATGGATTTTACAATGATGTCTATTAAAATTAGGCTTCCAATGATGTCAGATAAAAGTCTCCTTTCACTTCTAGCAGAAAAAGGCAGATCTGAGATAAAGAGTTCCTATGATTTATGTTTCAAGGCAATCACGTAGCTGTGTATTTTGGTTGGCATAATATTTTGTTGACAATTGTTAACAATTTATACCGTATCTATATAATTTAAATTTTTCTCTTGAAATGGGCACTCATGCTATTTTATGTGTCTTCTCCCACATGCATATGTCTGTAGCTAGCGATCAAAACACTTCTCTTTCCCACTCAAGTACTAACCAGCCCTGACGGTGTTTAGCTTCCGACTAGCTTCTGAGATCACATGAGATTGCACACGTTCAGAGTAGTACAGTTGTAAATGATGAGCAGAGTAATATATAGAACTATATTATACACCTGAAACTAATATGACACTGTATATTAATTACACTGGAATTTAAAAAAAAATCCTCTCAAGGCTTATACTATGCTCTTTACTCAACACGCCTTCTGCAATTCAATGGATAGATGATGTGGTGGTGAATTATCTGAGTATAATCTCAAATCTCTGAAGTTTGCCCTTGAGTCAAGCCCTTGAACAATTCCCTGCACATCCTGTATCCTTTATCTTCCTGTCTACATTTGTATCATTTCAATGTCATTATCAAATACTACCTGACCCAAGACACTCCCCACATCACTTTCATCAGACTAAATTTCTCATTTATATCTCCTCACTCCTATAGCACTTCGTGTGAACATTTATTGTACTATTTGTACAAACTTGCTTTATATTATCAGCAATTTATAAATAATTACTTCATCTATTAACTTATGAGTCTCTGTGATATTAGAGAAGTGGAGATATTAGATATTAGAGAAGTGATTTTTAATTTATCACAGTGTCTTAGACATCCAAGTTGAACATCCTAAGCTATCAATACATATTTACTGAATTAAATAAAATGTCTTAAAGTCAATTTCAAAAATTCTGTTTTGAAAAAAGTGTTGATTTTCACAGAAGAAATCCTGTCATAGATATGATTTCAAGAAAAATTGCATATGGTGGACAGCAAGAGATCAACTTATAATTCCTGTCACTTGATTCGCCCCCTTGGCAAAGTTTCTCCGGGCACACAAAACACTGACACTGGATCCTGCCTATTTTTGTTAGCTCCCATCTTGAAAATATCTGATATTTAAAAGTGACTACCTGTGGATAGCACTTTTGCCATTGCAAAAAAAAAAAAAAAAAAAAAAAAAATTACAATATCTAGTTTTCTTTTCTTCAGGTCAACGTGAGTGCCGGCTAGGACGAAATGAGTGGAACCACAGGTATTATAACATTTGAAGTTATCGTTAGTACTGTTTTCCATTTTATGATCTACTGTGTTGGATTAATCTTCCTTGCCTTACGCAAATTTCAAGAAGATTAGCATAACAATGGTCTCTGAGTGTTTTATAATCTGTAAATCGTGCTTGTGTATATTACCCACCCAGTAGACTTGGAAGGAAGGGTGGCACCAACTACACACTCCTAAAAACGTGTTATAAAACAAAACTTTGATATCTTGTCTCTGTGTGTGGGTTTTGCTTTTCCTCCCTTTTGCCCTGAAAAGTTTATATTATATGGTGGCTTCTTTTGAGTTGATTTTATTTGTTCTTCATAATACTTTATTATTATTATTATTATTATTATTATTATCAATTTTTGAGAGAGAGCGCATGAAAGAGAGTGGGGGAGGGCCAGAGCGAGAGGGGTACAGCGGATCCAAACCTGGCTCTACACCTACAGCAGCAAGCCCTATGGGGGCCGGGGGGGAAGGGGGGGCTCTAACTCACAAACCGGGAGATCATGACCTGAGCCGAAGTCGGATGCTCAACCGATTGAGCCACCCAGGGCCCCTTTATCATAGTCCTTAAATATGGTGCAACAAGTATGGAAATATATGATACGTAAATAGAAAATACTTATCACATAATTTCTATTCCAAGCAAAAAGAAATGGAATAAATAGAATGACTCAACATAACGGCCGCCAGTCATCATCACCCCTTGGATATTATCATTGAGAAACAAGTACGGGGCCACATCTATTGTTTTTGAGTAACTACAAGATCTCATAGGATGAAATGACGCCTCAATGCTGCTCTTGAATATCTTCAGAAAGCTGCACATTTGTGTAAGCATACCTTTCTAAAAATGTTAAGGTTACTACTGTTCAAAATGGAAGAATAATTCCAAACCTTTAGGCTTATTGCATACATCATAGCATACACGCGGTAAGGATTCCTCTGTTTTCCCATAAGCCATTGCTAATGGTCTTTGAACAACTTTCAGAAAGTCCGAGTGATGCTCTTTATTGAGCAAAACTGATCACTCATTGCACAAAACCTTTAATTGCTGAAATAATCGATGCTTTTTTTCCGACTTTGAAAATCAACTTTTTAAATTCTCATTGCCGGTCTCTATTTCTCCGTTTGACCATTATTTGAAACCATCCCAAAATAAATAATAAATAAATAAATAAGATTAAATAATAATAATTGAAGATAATATTATAAAACAATAAGATGCTAAAACATAAAACATAGCCCACACCGCTCTCAGCCATGTCTAATTGACATTGATCCCTGAGGCAGCATGACCTAGTCCGATATCACCTTCCAGTGACCCATCTGAGGGCCCCGTGTCCAAGCATGATAGCAAAGAGAGCCCTGGCTCCGGCAAGCTCACTGACATTCCCCAGCAGCCTTTGTCTCCAGCCACCAACATTCCCAGCTCAGCCTCAGCCTCACCCATCACCTGGTTTTCAGCTGCCATGCAACCTCTGGTGCATCTGTGCTACAGTTGTGTTTGCCTTGAGGTCATGCTTCAGTCTCCAATGGCACCCATGGTCCGATTGCCCCTTGCTGTATGATCACCCCCTGCGCCGCCCATCATCCAAACACCCAGGATCCATGTGGTGCCCGTGTCTCCTTTGCCCCCTCTGCCCAAGCCCCCATTCTACTTGTGCCAAAAGCCTTTTTGCCCACTTGACCTTTGGCACTGGTCCCGGCTCCAGCCCCCAAGCCCACTGTGCATCCTCGCGTCTCATGGAAGGTGTGCCTGCCTCCGAGACACTGAAGAGAAAAAAGAGGCTCATGTCGCAAGAAGAGCTCTTCACGCAAAACAAGGTCTGGTGTTCTTCAAAGTCCAGGTGCCTAATACACGGGGTGAGAAAGAATGGAAACTGAGAAGGCAGGTGCTGGTGTTCACCCTCCTGCTCACAGATAAAGTCTCTGGCATCATGGAGAAGACTTATGAAACCAGCAAGGGAACCGAAGCCGCCCTAGGAGGGCATTTTCGCCAAGGATTCCAACTTACTGGCTTACTCCAACATGGCCAATGGTGCAATCATCTCCTGGCTCTCAAGGAGAGAGGCAGGGGAAGGAAGTGGGTGAGAAAAAGCTGCTGTCAGGCCCCAGCCACTGCCATTTTTCTTCTCTTGTTCTCCCCACACCCTGCCCCAGCCCCAGGAGACCCCGCCTGCACATTTATTTCCCTCTTACCAAGTTTGGAAATTCAAACGGTCCCGCAGAGTTTCCTCCTCCACCCACCCCTGTAAGGATAAAAAAGCAGGAGTTTCTAAGTACTCTGCTCCCCAGGGGTCTTGATTTGAAGGAATTAATTTCTTGGTAGCTTATTAGGAAACGTGAGCCCAGGGAATCTTGCAGGATTCTATCATTGTGCCAAGTGGCACCTGACTGAAAGAATATGATTGTTATAGTCACTAAGCATTCTGTATCTTGCCATGGGCTATCTAATAAACCTCTTGAACCCTTCTTGTGAAAAAAAAAACCATATCATTTCTCTAATTGACAAACGTCATGATTTCCTGTTACTTTTCAGCTTAATATAAAGCCTTACATTGGCAACCCATGGTCCATAACATTGATTTAATTTATCCGACTGAATTTGTTTCCTAGTGCACTTGTATATATCATCTATGTCATACAAAACTAGATCATTTGCTGTTTCCTGAACACCGCTTGTGAGTCTATGGTCATAACAGTTCTCTTTCTAATTCATCATCACCACCCATCTGCATCTGTCAAAGCCGATCTCAAGTGCCATCCTCTCTAAAGATTGCTTTTGGACTTCCCTGAACTCTGCGCTGTCTCTCTTCCGAGATAGGCCCATAAATCTTTATTTTTATATTTCTCTCTGAATTTATCATAATCTAGGATTTTCAAACTGAACTTTAGGGAGCTGAGGGTTTCCTCAGAAGTGCTTCAGGCATTATGTTGGAGTTTCAGGCAGAGGAGTAAGTGAATATCGGTTTCAATTTTAAGATCCAAGCCTGAATCAAAGGCATAGGTTTGTTTTTAATATGGTGTTTTTCTGCATGACATTTATCTTTGTTATTTTTTTTAATGTTTATTTATTTTTGACAGAGAAAGACGCAGAGCATGAGCAGGGGAGGGGTAGAGAGAGAGGGAGACACAGAATCAGAAACGGCCTCCAGGCTCTGAGCTGTCAGCACAGAGCCCCACATGGGGCTTGAACTCACGAGATCAGGACCTGAGTCGAAGTCAGGCGCTTAACCGACTGAACCACCAGGCGCTCCTGCGTTGCATATATTTTGAAGGAAATATTTCTGTTTCTTAAAAATCAAAGCCCTCATTTGATTTATATTGTGTACTCATTTAGGACGAATGCATTTATATCGTAAGCTTGTTAAGAGATGGAGTTCTATTGCATTCACTTTTGCTTCCTACTCCCTCCCCAGCATCAAACCCAACCCCTGGAGGAGTAAAATAATGGAATGCTATATATCCGGCTATTTTTCAGGGAGTATGACTACCAGAAACAGCATAATTCTTTTAAAAAATTTAAAAACAACTTTTTCTAACGTTTATTTATTTTTGAGAGAAAGAGACAGAACATGAGTGGGAGAGGGGCAGAGAGAGAGGGAGACACTGAATCTGAAGTAGGCTCCGGGCTCTGAGCTGTCAGCGCAGAGCCGATGTCGGGCTTGAACCCATGAACCGTGAGATCATGACCTGAGCCAAAGTTGAACGCTCAACGTACTGAGCCACCCAGGCACCTCAGAAACAGCGTATTTGTAAGTATGGATCAGATCCATCCAGGAGAGCTGAGTTGAATCAAAAGACCTTTGCTATTCATAGGGAGGGTGGGCAGCATAGCCGTGGTTCCACATGGTCTCCAGAACCACTCTGTTTTCAAATCCTAGCCACTATCACTAGCTAAGTGATCATGGGAATTTTACATTATCTCTCTGGAAAACAGTGGGTGATGAGAAAAGTACCCACTTCACACATAGTTCAGGCAAAGAAGAGGCGAGTTAAAATAACCCAAGGCTCTTGAAACAGGGTCTTCTTTTCTACGTGGTAGGAAATGTACATATTAGTTATTATCATTTTAGTATACATTTATATTTACATACATATAGTATATACCTCTATCATATATTTTGTATTTATTTATTAGTGTATATTTGTCATCTTTATCCTCCCAGCACCCGAGTCCTTTTTATATGTGTGAGGATCTCTTACTTGATATGGACCAAAAGCTGACTCCTAATACAAGACAGTGAAAGGCTTCGTATTTACACATTCTGCTTGGGCAGGCATGTAACGTAAGCTCAGACAATCAGATGAGTCATTCAGTGCTTTGCAATGGGAGCTAATGATATAAACAGGGAAAATGGAGAATCTTTTTGGATATTGGTGCTGATGACAGAAGGCCTTGTGTATAATATCCAGAAGAACTGGTAATGGTGGGGCAGATTTTAGTAGCCAGGCATTGATAGCCTCAAATTTAGGAATTCATTTCAGCTTGGTTCCAGTAGCCTGGCTTTCATTTCTTCCCAATCTTTTTCAGAGCCCATTTTTCTAGTCATCCCAGTGATAATGGGAACGACCAAATGTGTACTTAATGGTATTTACATAACAACATTATTGACACAGAATTCACATATTATGCAGTTCACTGCTTTAAAGTATACAATTCAGCGTTTTTTAGTATATTCACAGAATGGTTCAATAACCACCACATCAGTTTTAGAATATTTTTCAGGGGCGCCTGAGTGGCTGAGTCGGTTAAACGTCCGACTTCGGCTCAGGTCATGATCTCACGGTTCGTGGGTTCGAGCCCTGCATGGGGCTCTGCGCTGACAGCTCAGAGCCTGGAGCCTGCTTCGGATTCTGTGTCTCCTTCTCTCTCTGCCCCTCCCCTGCTCGCACTCTGCCTCTCTCTCTCTCTCTCTCTCTCTCTCTCTCTCTCTCAAAAATAAATAAATAAACATTAAAAAAAAATTTAGAATATTTCTCATCCCCCCCCAAAAGAAATCTTGTACCTAATAGCAGCTGCTCCCCACTCTTCCCCAGTCCTAACACCTGCAACCTTAGGCATCCACGAATCTGCTCTCTGTGTCTACAGACTTGTCTATCCTCGATATTTCATGTACATGCAATGCATGCTATTTTGTGACTTGCTTCTTTCATGTAGCATCATGTTCGTAACGTTCATCCGTGTCATGGCACGTATTATTTCTTCGTTCCTTTTTTGTTGCAAACTGATATGCTATTTGGAGAACATACATTTATTTTCTACTTCTCAGTTAATAGACTTGTCGGCTCCCACTTTTGAGGGTTAGTTTTGAGAGCACTCTGAGATTGGTTCAGATTCCAGGACTGCCCTTCTCTACGGCTGGCCTACGGCTTGCGCTCAGACAGCGAGCAAGTTCCTCGTCATGGCTCACCACCAAAACCTCTCCTGTTTTTGATGCCGCCTTTAGATTTGAATTTCTCATACTCTGTTCAGAATACAGTCAGTTCCTTGGGAGAGAGAGTGAGAATTCTCTGTTCTTAGGGCCTCTTTCTCTTGCACGAGCAAAATCTCTGAGGTGGAACAGCGACAGTGGTCTACCTCTCTCAAAGTGAACCCTGCTGTACCGGTAGGTGCCCAGGGTGCGGTGGGGGGTGCGGGGTGGGGGGCAGCCTCTGGTATTCTCTGCTTGTCTCTTCCAGGATACAACTGCCACCCTACGTGTTGGCTGGATATTCCCTGGCCCCAGGAGTCTAGGCCTCCTACGGCTGGCTTGGAACCTTCATCTTAGAAACCCTGACCTCTCAGAGGCATTCGCTTGGAGTCCAGTTTTCTAGGACACAGAGATGAAGGGCCAGGGTGAATGCTGGTGCATGCCGCTTTCAAGTTGTCATCATCTCCCTTGATTAGGAATGAGGGGCAAAGAAAGCCTTCCTCTTAGCAACACGTGCCCAGACTGGTGTCTCCATCACGCTGAGCTGTGGTGAAGGCAGAGGGTGGGGAGAATGGGCTGTGCTCAACGACCAGAGACTCTTCTGAAATTCAGTTTCTTCTCGAATTACATGCCCTTAGGACCATTTCTAAAGACTTTATTGTCTTCCCTGTGATTTTCCCCACGGGTGATTATTTCACCAGGGGACCGTTTGCAGAGCTCCTCATGCAATTCTGAAGTCCTACCTCTCCGCGTCCTATCAATAAATAAATACCCCTTCTACTTATATAATCAAAATTGAGTTTCAATTTTTTTATGTATGTATGTATGCATGGATGTATTTACTTACCTACTGTATCTCAGAACATAGCTAGTATGTTGCAACTCTGGGATCGGATATCCAGATAGCCAGACCTGCTCCGGACCTGGCCTGTGTTTCTCACCCTCGAAAAAGGTGAACGTGAGACGTACAGGAAGGTACAGGATGTCATGAAATTTCACCCTGAGCCTGCAAAGTTGAAGCCCTTTGGAGCATTTTCTTCCAGTGACATAGTTCATACTTACATATATGGATATATTGAAAGAAATCCTCTCTCAGCCCTCCCTTGTATTCTGCGAGTGAAGGTATGTCATCTACACTTAGTGATACTGAAACTCTTTTTGACAAGGTCAGAATTCGAATGGGATTTTGTCTTCATTTTTACATTGATAGGTACCTGCCTGTAATTAAAATTATTTGAGTTAAGCTGCATTCAAAATTCTCTAATCCCTATGAATCCCTCAGCCCTTGATACGATGTCAAAATATCTCTTCTATGACATTAGTTAAAATTTGGATGATAAACAAAAAGTAATAACATGAGTATTTGTTTATTCCCATAGTACAATGCTATTCCTTAAAATGCCAGGTTTTTTAAACATAATGTTTATTTATATTTATGTATTTATTTTGAGCGAGAGAGAGAGAGAGAGAGAGAGAGAGCATGATGGGGGGAGGGGCAGAGAGAGAGGGAGACACAGAATCCGAAGCAGGCTCCGGGCCCTGAGCTGTCAGCACAGAGCCCGACGCAGGGCTTGAACTCACGGACCGCGAGATCGTGACCTGAGCTGAAGTCAGACGCTTAACCGACTGAGCCACCCAGGCACTCTGCCAGGTTTTTCTAAAAAGAACATTGAGGACAAGGCATTCGGGAAGTGTTTTCTCATTGAACGCAATTTAAAGTTAATTGTGAGAAGATTTTGAACCAGTCTGTATGTTGTGGTGAAATTATCTTGCTACATGAATCCACACTCATTCTGAACACAGGTTCTGGGTAGACCATGGATGTAAAGGGCAAGGGCATCTATCAGTGTCCGTTGTAGCTAGACACAGCTAGCCCCTTGTCAGAGGTCTCTATCACCACCCATTCCTCGTGGTTAGGTGACAGTGTGATAGAATGAAAATTCACCCGACCAAAGTCCCACATCTTAGATGTTGTATTCTAATTATTACTGTCCCTGCGCTTTTCCCACTAAGTGATAAGCTCTTTGCGCTCTTTGTGGGCAGAGACCCTGTTTTATCTGATGTCATGTTTTTAGTATGGATCGTAGGATATTTTTCCCAGATTTTTTTTTTGTGGTAAGATAAAAATAACATAAAATCGACCATCTTTTTTTTTTTTTAAGCCAAAGCCTTTTTTTTGGTTTGTTTTTGTTTGTTTTTTTTTTTTTTATTTGAAAGAGAGACAGAGAGAGAGCATGAGTGGGGCAGAAGGGCGGAGGGAGAGAGAGAGAATCTCCAGCAGGTCTCATGGTCATCATGCACCCTGATGCAGGGCTCGATCCCATGACCCTGGGATCATGACCTGGGCCCAGATCAAGAGGAGGATGTTCAACTGACTGAGGCACCCAGGCATCCCAAAATTTATCATCTTAACTACTTTTAAGGGTACAGTTTAGTGGTATTAAATACACTCATAATGCTATGTAAACGTCATCACCATCCATCCATGTAACTCTTTCATCTTGTAAAATTGAAGCCCTACACTCATTAGGAAATAATTCCTCATTCTTCCCTCCCCCTAGCTCCTGGTGACCACCATTATACTTTTGTCTCCATGATTTTGGCTTCTCTAAATACTCACATAAGGACAATTGTACAGTATTTGCCTTTTTGGGTGCCTGGTTTATTTCACTCAGAGTGCATCCATGTTGTGGCATGTGTCTGAATTCCCTTCCTTTTTAAGGCAGAATAACATTCCATTGCATGTATATGCCACATTTCACTTATCCATTCATTTGTGGATGGATTTCTTCCAAATTTTAGCTGTCAGGAATAATGAATGCTACCATAAATATGCATGTACAAGTATCTCTTTGAGACCTTGCCTACAATTCTTTAGGGTATATACCCGGAAGTGAAATTGTTGGATTCAGTGGTCGTCCACTATATTTAATTTTTTGAGAAACCACCATACCATTTTCTGCAACAACTGTCCCATTTTTGCATTTCCACCAACAGTACGTAAGGGATCCAATTTCTCCACATCGCCAACAAAACTTGCTATTTTCTGTTTTTTGGTTTGTGTTATTTATTTTGTTTTGTTTTCTTTTGATAGAAGCTGTCCCAATAGGTGTGAGGTGGCATCTCATCGTAGTTTGGGTTTGCATCACTCTAATATTAATTGCAATGAGCATCTTTTTGTATGTTCATTGGCTATTTGTCAGTTTTCTTTGGAGAAATGTCTACTCGCACATCATAGGATCTCGTATGTGTATAACCCTCTACAAGTGAATAAATGACTCCTTAAAATTCTACTCCTAATTTGCTGAATAGAGTGGTGGAAAATTTTCTTATGTCTGGTCTTTACATGCCAAGAGTGGAAGAGAAAGGTATTATTCAGTATAGAAGTCTAATATGTAACTCATGTGGCATTTCAGTGTGGGAAATAGATCCTAACCCGCTCATTTTCTTTTTGTATACTTCATCTCTCTCCTACCTATGTAAAAAAAGAACCGCTTTTCTTAATTATTTGATCACCATCTTGAGAAGTTATGCCTGATACAGACTGCTGATAAAGGAAAAACCCAACTTTAAATAAACTTTTCTAACTTTACCAACCTTTTCCAGAAGGGAAGAGACTGTGGGTTTTTGCCATAACATTCTTCCATGACGCTGTGTTGATCTCAGAATGTCTTGTGCCACTAATCAACTCACAAAACAGCACTCTGTATGACTATATCTGCTTTGTACTCTTTTCACTATTATAACAAAGGCATTTCTACAAAAAAGTATATTCAATTATTTACTAAATCCATGTATATTTGTTATATTTTTGTTTTATATTATCTTTTTACAGAAAGAAAATAAGGTTGTTCAACCACTGCTTATTTTCTCAATTTTGTTTTTGCTCATATGTTACTGCCCAAAGAAGGTCTAAATATGCAGACTTTATTAATATCACAGGGCAGTTTTAAGGGAATTACTCTATTTGCTTAAAACATCCTGTTTAGATCATAAATTGTGCAATGTGCCATGAATTTTACACATTTAAATATCCAGCTAATTTTCATGTTGATTGTAGTCACGTAATGTTCTTCCCTTCCTGGTCTTTTTTCAAAGTCTGTTAATGTAGAAAGATGCTTTTTAAATAATTATCACACAGAACATGTTCCATTAGCAGGATCAAGGTGTTCTGCGTCTGTAATGGAATAATGAGTCTTTTCCCAATTTGTAGGGAAGGAAAACACCTAATGGAGACATTTTTTTTTTAACTTTATGTTTTTCCTCCAAATACGTTTGTCTTAGAACATTGACCCTTATTGTATGTTATTGACCTTGTATGTGGGTAAGATGATATCTGGTTTGCCTCAAAATTGTGTATGTGGAATTTAAAGATGTCTTGTACCCAGTATCTCAGTATTCCAACGGCCTTCCACAAACAGCACTGTGACTTCCAGCTGCTAAACCAACTGAATAATTCTGGGAACCACTGGTCTAAGTACTTAAGGAAAACAAAGGAAAATTATAAAAATGGAAAAATGAAGTTAATATTCCTGAATAGCAAACCTTTTTGAGTGCTATAAAAGGTGCTAACCCATCTACCTTATATACTAAATCACTCCCTGATTACCCTTAACAATTTTCCGGTAGGAATTTTTTTTCTTTCGAAATTGCCAGCCAAACAGAATGGATATTAAAGCTTAGTCCCTCCTCGTTTGGATGAAAAGGCTCCTTAGGAAGAACCTTAACACATTTATAAAAATCTCATTTACCAAAAGTAATGGCAATTCACATACAGAAGCAAATTTTACTTGAATATTTACATTAGAAAAAGAGGCTTATTTTGATAGCCATAGTGCTGCAGAGGAAGAGATGGAAATTTACTTTCAGTGTTGGGGATAAGGATTTGTTTCCAGGCTGTAGAGTTAAAATTGAGAAAGAGAGAGAGAGAGAGAGAGAAGGAGAGAGAGAAGGGGAGAGAGAAGGGGGGAGGGAGAGAAGAAGGAAGGAAAGAAGAAAGGCAGGAAGGAAGGCAGGAAGAAAGGAAGGAAGGGAGGAAAGAAGGAAGGAAGGAAAAGAAAGTCAGGTGTATAGAATTACATGGGATGGGAGTGCTAGAATATGAGTCATTATTATCCATATTGCACAATAATGTCTAAACAAACGGTTTTTTAAAGATTTTAAGCATTCTCCTTTTATTAGCTTGATTTTCACCCACTATTTAGAAGATTCTAAGGAAACAATGTCATTATTTGCATAATCAAGAAATAGAATATTCTTTTCTTTTCCACAAGTCACTATGTTTGACAAAGACATATACTTTCAAAAGTACAGACATCTGTAGAAATTTCCTTATAATAGGGAATGCCAATAATATTAAATATATTTCTGTATTTATTTGGCATCTAAAATAAAGGTTTCCTTTCGTATGTAGCATATTAATTTTTGAGAACATTACTGTTACTATTTTACTATTAATGTCACAATTAATAATTAGTAATTTTTTCTATGAATCAATTCCACCTATTACTCTATCATATTTTTTAAAAAAGTAACTTGAGGTTAAATTGTTCACCTCTTATGAATAGTTGGTGTGTATATTATCTTGGATTTTACCCGAGCATGGTCAGGGATATCTACCTTTGCTTTCCATATGACACAATTTCTTTGTGAATGAGAGATTTACAAAATTCGTTACCCCAATAGGTAAAATGGGCCATTGTCATAGACTCTAGGTAAATATTAGAGGCGGCTATGGTGTTAAACAAGCTTTCATGCTCAGTGATCTTCCTCTTCACACCGTCCAGTCTCCCTTTATCACAGCACGATGTGCATCTACGCAATGAAAGTCATGGCCGTCTTGCTAAGATGTATTGTTTGGGGTCACGGAGCAGCAAGAGCAATCTGGAAGAGATTGAAATCTGCCTGAAGAAAAATGATGCTAGATTCCGAAGAAAAGCATCCATGAGGCTATTTCACAACTCAGTGTTTGAAGGACCGGAATTAGGCATTACCGCCATAGGTCTTTACTGGAAGGTTTTTTGCCCTAAAATCCTAACAGGGATCTAATTTTTCTTCAGTTAAATGAGAAATATTATAAAGTGTTACATGTGTATCTAAAGCGCTCAAACAATATCCAGAGAGGTAACTAAACTTTGTATAATACTGAAAAAGCCGTGTCAGACTATCAGGTAAAAAAGAAAATTGCTTTGACATCTTGTTACTCGGTCTCCAAAATATTAATATGGTCAACGGGGGGCGCCTGGGTGGCTCAGTCGGTTAAGCGTCCGACTTCAGCTCAGGTCATGATCCCACAGTCCATGAGTTCGAGGCCCGCGTCGGGCTCTGTGCTGACAGCTTAGAGCCTGGAGCCTGTTTCGGATTCTGTGTCTCCCTCTCTCTCTGCACGTCCCCTGCTCTTGCTCTCTCTCTGTCAAAAAAAAAAAAAAAAAAAAAAAAAAAATTAAAATATTAACGTGGTTATTAACAAATAGTTATTTTATAGGCAGACGCATGTTCTCCCTGACCCTTTTCCCATCTGCTCTACTTACTTTTGTACAATTTTCTTCGATACTTTCTCAACTGTTTTGGCTTCTATTGTACTGTCAGACAAAATAAAGACTAAATAGAAGTCACATTGAAATCATGCTCAGGTGAGAACGATATGGGAGAGAAAGGATCATCTGGCATATTCTGACAGGATCTCAGAACATGCAAACCACACTTTCTGACTGTTGGGAATCCATGGGTTTTTCAAGATTTCTGTAGGTAAGTATAACATTCTACTAATTATACCTAAAATGCAACTCAAGAGCTTTGTCTCATATCATACAGTTTTTTTTTTTTTAAATGTAGTTTGGGGGAAGCAAATATAAATACTTGCTATTTAAGCATTGTCTGAAAACATTGTGTGGGGAGATACGTACATGAGAGAAATTTTAGAGTTAAAAAACCCAAAGATGCTTTATAGGGGAAATGTTAACCTATAGAGACTCTGCAGACGGCTGTCCAAATTCATATTTGGGTAACAGAAAATGAGCTGAATCTTTTCAGCTTACGTACTGTAGACCCCTCATAAAATTCTACGTTTTCTCTGCAACATGGAGGGTATGAAGACAATTATTTTGTGACTGAAGCAGGCAAAGATACAATCTTAAAATATTTGTTCCAGATTTCAGAATTCCGAAATATTTTTTTCTGAACAAATGCATTCATGTTGTAGTTGTTTGAATTTATTATCTATCCTTTACGTCATTGATCAAAGAAGTGAGGGACACCACTGTTTCAAATTCTTAATCAATGCTATGACCACTTCACCCATGTCGACTTCACTAAGAGCAGCAACTTCTCTATTCTAGGTTTTTAGCCTTGTTCCATGATTAATCATCCTGCCATACCAACACAATAGCAGCTTAGTTTAATTAGCTATATGGCTTTACAGACAGCTGAATCAAGACCTTCATTTTTCTGCTTAGAATTTATGCCCTTAGAGAGGCAAGTTTTCTCGAGATAAAAATATTCCTGGCCATTGCAAGAAAAAGAGCGTCTAGACAAATAGGAACAAAAAATATACATAAAGCATCTCATAATTTCTTTTAAAATCTTCAAATGATGATCGAATGAACACAAGTATGTTAGCCTTAATTGATGAAGACATTAACTGAATTGTCATTCAAGCAAAATTGTTCAACTGGTTGGATTAGCTACTGCCATCGTTTATATTTAGGGATATTTGAGAAAGGAAAGAAAACACAGGTAGGTCAGCATGCATTTGGAAATAGTCATCCATCTACTGAGTAACTTTATTGGTGACCCATTATTGTATCATGTATGTAGCTACCAAAATAATACACAAATTATTCTCAATTCAGCAAGTTATTATATATATGAATGGTGACAAAATGACAACAGAAAAACAAACGAATGCTGATAGATATAACATACAGGTTATAGGTAACTACATATGTGCACATTATATACACACATATGTGACCTCTGTATGTTATGCTATGTATATGACCTATAAACGTAATGATTTTAAAACATTAGATTAAGCTTTTATATCATAATTTCACAACCATTCAGTGCTTCTAAAACTTTTGATTTGAGGACTCCTTTGAAAACAATGGTGACAGCGATGGCCCCTGTTCTTCAGTTTGTTCACGGCGGTGACTTATTGATAAATCTTCAAGCTCGCTATATCCAAAGCGCATCCATAGAAACCTCAGATTAATAACCTCCTGATTGAATCGCTTGGGAGACAAGATACAGAGTTTATGGTGTTTCAGTAATAGAGGTGCTGGGGATACCGTCATGCTTCTCAGAATGTGAGGGTTGTCACTCTCTTTCTCTGTAGTGTGGCTCAAAAGGGTTTGATCTTTGTCTGTTATGCCACCTTCGAGAAATCCAGGGTCAAATCAGTACTTGTCTTATGCAAACTCTAAACTGCATAAAATAAAACCTCCTCCTACATGTCCCAGTCAAGGTTTATAATGAATTCTTTTTTATTTTTCTTAACCAGAAATCCTTCCATTCTTTTGCATAAAATTGCTAACTGAGGTCATTCTGATTTTTCTTGGCTTGCCCAATTCATGTTATTTGCCTGGTTATTGTTTTTATTGTACATTATAAAGAACATGTTCAAGTCAATTTGTACTCTTAGATAACTTGTAAATCAGGATATGGGCAGTTTTTTGTTTTTTTTTTTTTTTTTTTTTTTTTAATGTTCTCTCCCTGTATCTGATCTTTGTCTTGCTCTAAACCACATTGTTTTATCCTTCCAATGTATTCACTTTCCCCTTGCTGGTTATTTGCATGGATTTAAAAGCATTTCAGCCTCTTGCCAAATCTCTTTTTATCTTAGTTTCTCTCAACCTTAATCTATTTTCCTGTACTAAGTCTGTAATTCTGCCTCCACATTCTTTTATTCCCCATGAACTTATCTCTAATCACAGGCATTTTTTTTTCCTGCATAAAACTTGAAATAGCCCATGTTACTATTCATTCTGCGTGGCTCTCACAGATTCAGTAGATCAGCATTGATATTAGCATTCTGAGCAACACAGACCCATTTTCCCAGCCAGCAATTCTTCCTACAGGTGTCTCAGCCGAAGAGAGAGTGTCTGTACAAAAGTTTGTCACTGTTAATACGTTATTCTTTTAGTCATTTGTGGAAGATATCATTTGCTGAGAGAACAAATTGGACTAGATTGCAAGAATTTGCTACTCTTTCTACCTGAATCACTTGATTCTAGGTTTTGTGGTTTTGAGAAATACATAAACCAACAATTCTGAACACATCAAGTACATATTGGTCTGTCTCTGGCTTTGTTTCTTCATTCTGATTCGACTGGCTGCAGATTTACCCTCCTGACAGAATTCTCATAGTAGCAACATGTACAATATCTTTTTTTTTTTTTTTTTCTCTAGAACTTTGAGTTTCACCTCATTGCCTAACCTTGCTCATTTTTGTTAAGGAGCAGAGTGCTGATAACAAAACCCAGCTTGTTAAAATTAGGACCATATATCCCAATGGCAGTGTTTCTAATAGATAATTCCTGCTCTTTCATTTGCCAGAACCCTGCTGTAACACCTGTGGCAAGATACTGAAGCATCGCATTGACCTTCTAGATGCTACTGCTATGTTACATAAGCGTGCCTCGCCTCTTTGCCCAGCCACCTATGAGTGCACGTATGATCTGTTTATGTGGACCCCTCACACTTCATTCAGCTGTTTCCCCAGAGCCGATGCAGTTACAAGGTAGGAAGATACATTCCAAGCACTGGCATACTGAATTTAAAAGACCTTTGACTGTAGGGGCGCCTGTGTGGCTCAGTTGGTTAAGCGACCAACTTTGACTCAGGTCATGATCTCAGGGGTTTATGAGTTCAAGCCCTGCATCAGGCTCTGTGCTGACAGCTCAGAGCCTGGAGCCTGCTTCAGATTCTGTGTCTCCCCCTCTGTGTGCCCCTCCCCTGATCGCTCTTTCTCTCTCTCTGTCTCTCTCCAAAATAAACATTAAACAGTTAAAAAAAAAATTAAAGATCCTTGACTGTAAATATGGCCATTTGGAAACTAGCGATGTCTCCATTTTTTCTATCTATCTTGTTGATATGTGTGACACTCATGCTTTCCTTAGTCAATTATCTCCCCTCTGCTTATTCTCCCTGTTGGCTCTAGCATCTCAGTTGCTTTCTATTTCATTTTTCTTCTCATGTTACTTAGGCTTTAGTGAATCATTCACTCATTCATTCATTCATTCATTCAGTAAAAGTTTAACAAACCCAGTGCCCGAACGGTTCATAGCATTGGGGATGCAAAGGTAAATAAAACAGACACTCTCACTGATGGAACAGACTATCAAAAGTAAATAGATAAGAATTATCATTAATTTATTATCGCAACAGGTGTCAAGAAGGAAATAAAACGGCATGATGTGATAGAACATAGAGAATGATGAGAGTGTGGAAGGGAGCCAACTTACAGTGTATGGTCAGGACCAATCTCCCTATAGAATTCTTTAAACCAAAACCTCGATGAAGTCAGGAGGTGAGCTATTCTAATATACAGGAGATCAGTGTTCCAGGAAAGGAAAGAGAAAGCAAAAGCCCTGTGGTAGGAAAGAGGTGAATTGTTCGAAGAACAAAAAATTTATGTGACAAAGCAGAGTGACTACATAGAAACATGGGTACACAATGACTCTGCAGATGTTATCAAGATGAAAGATGTTGTAAAGACCTTGTGAGATGTAAACGCATATTGTATTTTATTTTTGATGATATTAGGAATCAAAAGAGAATTTTAAACAGGAAGTTCGGTTGGCTGCTTATGTTTACAATGAGTATAGCCAATGACATAGTCCAAGGGAGAAATGATGATGTTTTGGACCTGAGTAGTATTAATGACATTAACAGAAATAGACATATTTGGGTATACTGGTAGGCTTAGCTGACCTATCATCCTGTGGTTCTTTGGCATTTGCCATTCATATCTCAATATTACTTTATAACTTTTACATCTCCAAAAGATATCCAAAGGTTTTATTTTATATGCAGAATGATCCCACTAAGATGTTCAAGGTGCCTTCAGGGGCTAGTTTTGACTGGGCGGAATATGATTATTTAGGAAAGGAAAACAACAGCCACAAACAGCTACCATTAACAATGAGCGAACCGAATAATAGGACAATGGGAGATGTGGTTGTTGGAAAGAATCATTGGAGTTAGCAATAAAAAGACCAACATTATAAAGAAGGAAGTAAACACTGTATAATGATGGATGACCTTGAAAATGACTACACAATATTTGACTTTGATATAAAAGATGCTATTGGGGAAATGCATTTTAAATATTACTTTCTTAAACCAAAATAAAGAAGATCTCCCAGAATGTAAAACACATTCCCTCTTGGCTCTTTGTTGCTTATAGCATATACTATGTAAACTTCCGCAATCTACCTTGTTCGCCTTTATTGGTCGTTATTCTGAACGCATGGCTTATGCTTTTCTCACACTTGATTTTTAAACTATTCTTTTAATATATATTTTTTAGTAAAAGTACTTATCCTTGCGATCGTCCCTACTTGGAATGTTTTCCTCTTGTTTAGCCAATTCTAAAATTACTATGTCAAGTACCTCTCCAAATATAACCTTTATGAAAACTACTTTATGAAAATTCCTCTGTAATCCCATCGCACTTACTATACATGTTTAGTTTAGCAGAGGCTAATCTTTATATAGATAAGTTTATATCTCTGTCTCTTCCACTGTTAGAAGCTGCTGCTTGAAACCATTGTTTTTTCTCCTTTACACACTGACTCTACAGAGCAGGAGGCTACCGATAAATATGTGGGGAATTGAATAAAATCCCACTTCGCATAACCATAATCTAACCACAAACCACAACAACTGAACTGATGTACAATTTGGACTGAAAACAGCAACGATTGTGCTATGGTCTTCCTAGGGTGACCCATCTTGATGGGCTAGATGTGTAATTCGACAGGGGCTACAGTTATGTTCTCATGACACGCTTACTTACATGTTCTTGGTCTCACAAAATAGTGCATCATGTGCCTAGAAGTTTTATCATCATGGAGGCCAAGTCTTAGTAGATACTTTGCTAGTTGTTCCCCTGCATTATCTCAGTGAACCCCACGACATTGGTCTAGGTAGATAATTGCTAATTCCATTTTGGGGAGAGGAAAATAAAAAAAAAGGTGAAAGGGGTTAAGCAAATTTCCTTAGGTCTTACAGCAGGAAAATATAATTCCAGATCGGTTGGACCCCACAGTACTTGCCCTTTCCTCTGCAATTACATGGAGACATGTACATGACATGTACGTGTAAGTGACATAGAGAAGTACAACAGCATCTGGAAAAGGGTAGGCATGCCCATTAAGTCTCTGTTGCCTGCACTAAGAGACAGAGAGGCAGGCCTGCACGTTCTACTTACCTATAAACCTGCGCTTTTTGGTAGGTGTTAAGGTTTGCTGTTGGCCAACCACTAAGGGGCGGTGATACACAACAATCCACTCATTGTGGATCTGGGCAGTGAGTCATGGAAGCTGCAGGTTCATTGCAAGGAAAAGAATTGCATCCTCGGTTTTATTTCTCAGTCGAGAACTGGAGCAGAAACAAAGCAAAACGCTTTGTCTCCCTCCAGGATCTAGTTATACCTTTTACTAAGACAAACACATCATATTCAATTCTTCTCTCCCACTGCTGATGAGAGAGAAATACATTCAAAGAACCATCCGGAGCGGCTAGATTACTCTCCCAGAAAAATAAACGGTAGCTTTGTTTACAGAACTCTGTCTCATCTTTACCCACTGCCCTGTGCTCCTAGAGGCAAGCACGTTAACATCTAGTATGAAAAGAGAATTGTTTCATGGCTGACGTCTAAGATTCCAAACGGGCTATAATGTCTGAATGCTCAGCCCCCAGCAATTAGTGTCCTGGTAGCTAATGTTCCCGGGCTCTATCAACTCCAGATACTTTGCATAATATCCTCAGATATTGCTTTTACGCTGGGCAAGCCTGGATGCAGGGAAATTGCTATTAGAAAGGTTGGGGGAAAATCCTTGCACTGGAGTTGACATGCCGTATTGATCTAGTTTGAAATCCATCTATTCCTGAGACAGATGGGGGAGCTCTGAGACTCTCCATCCAAAACTTGCAACAGCTTATTGCTGCTGCTGCTGCACATGCTGACAATAGCTACAGTCTGAAAAGCAGGGTTTACATGCCTGAAATAAATTGTTTTGATTAGAACCTTTAGGAGAGAAAGTCATAAGGTACAGTTTTATTGACTACTTGCCAAACAACACAGACCCATGCACTGGAAGCTTGTTTTGCTCGTGTAAGTCAAGCACCAACGAGGCTTTTATTTTCTAAGGAATTGGAGTATAATATATTATCATTTACTCTGAATTATTGCACACACGTCATATGAGGAAGTAGAATTAATTCTCGAGTATTGCTGACCTCTGTGTACGTGTCTGTTTGTTTATGACCTTGTTTCCTTGCAGCAGGTATATCCTAATTTGGGGTAATGAAGGTTGCTTTGGTTACTTGGTAATCCATAAGTGTTGTGGCCAACAAAGTGAGCTCAAAAAGCTGCCACGGGGCTCTAAAGAAACAAATTGTGAAGAGAATAATCATATAACTAGCTGTATTAATAATGCCTTCTCTCCTTTTCTGCCCTTCTTCCCTGAAGCATATTTTTTCTCCTGCAGAGAGCTTCCTTTTAAGCTGTTGCTGTTTTTCAAAAACAAGACAATTCAGTGCAATCAACCAAACAAAATTTGGACAAATCGTTGTAAAATGCAAAATTAGAAGCCAGCGTGCTTTTTTTTCCCCCCTGAAGCTGGACCTGTGTTACATTATCCCCCAAGAAAGCAATTGATGGTGATGCTCTTTTCCCAGCAACGTGCATGGAGATTACTTTCTTTCTTACTTTCTTAGCCTGTTTATATGAGTTTCAGAGTTGGCTATTACAGATAGAATTTTATCGTGTACAAAGTTTATCGTATTAATGCCTGTGACGACACCTTCTTGCTCTATTGTGCCTACACGAAAACAAACATCTTGCTGAGAGAGAAAATCGTGTGTGCATGTCTCCATACATATGCTTTTATGAGAACACGAGATGAATGGTAGGAATAAAAGGAAACCATATATATTATCTATTTTATTATAGACACTATATTGCATGTTTCACACATACCATTTCATTTTATGTCAATTCACTCCCCCAAAATACAACTAACAAACATATACTAATGTACCTATTAAGCATAAACTTTGGTTAATCAATCATCCGGTATTTACTAATCCTGCTACATTCTAACTTTGTGTCACGTTAATTAATCAATTAATAAAATGAATGTAGAACATAATGACTTCCTCTAGGATTTTATAATCCATTCAAGAGATATGAATCATTGCATTTCGTTGTTAGCTCAGAAATGCTAAATGTCAAATGATTATAAAAGCTATGTAATAAGATATCAATAAGGGCCAGATATTGCTGGTTGAACAGAACAATAATTTATTTCATACAATAAATGCCTATTAAAAAAAGGACACGTATTAATTAAAGTGGCAACAACAGTATATAGGGCTAACATTTGACCAATAGGTCTCCACGTTTCATAAATTGTTCTTAACATGTGCTGACACCACCAGATTCTAAAGTGGTGAGATCCAGGGTCTCAATTTTTAATAACTCATTTGAATGACAAGTTGCCTAGCTCTCAATTTATATGCTGCAGGAGAGCTATAAAGGTGGAATTAAATCTGCTAGAATCCGCACCTTGGATTTTGGGGGTGAGCTCTGAAATATAGGACCACATATTGTAAATTTCATCATGCAATTTGCATTATCAGAAAGTCACAAATGCTAATTGCAAAGTGCTTGTCATTTTTCTGAATGACGCGAACACAGTATTGCTGTCATTTATACCATGGAGATTTTTACCATCATTATCATTACAAGATAAAATGATTTCCACATGAAATTTGTAAACATTTCTTTATATGCCAGAAATAAGAGGTGTGATTTAATGGGGCTCACTTCTCCAGACAACTCCTCTCATTCAGTTATGCTCTGAGAATGTGAGGCTGTCGGAGGCTGCAGGGATATGTAGTTCAAGCACACTGAAAGAGTTAAATGTTGTTCCTGTGCTCTTAGCCAGGAGGGTCATAAGCATTGCAGTAAATGGAGCATCATTTATTACCTCTGTCTCTTCCACTGTGTTTTTGAGAGGAAGTATTGGCACTTACTTTGCAACAGATTTGATCTTCTGTTCTCTGAGGAAATGCTGTCACTGGTATTATTTACTCTCTGAGCAACAAATCCTCATAAATTATAATGGTTCTCCAGACAGCCATTTGCAAATTTAATCAGGGATGATTTCCTTGCCTTTTTCAATTAGCCCCAAATTGTATTCAGGCACTGTAATATACTAAGTCCTTTTCTATATTCATTCCAGAAATATGACTGCAATAAGCTTCCAATCTAAAAGAAAGGGTATAGACGAAGGCACATCTAGCCTATAGCCTATTAAAAAAAAAACAAAAACAAAAACAAAAAAACAAAAAAAAAAACACGTTACTCTTTTTGCTTTAAAGTATATAAGTACCGCAAAAGATTCTAGGTCACCTGTCTGCCAAATTACTGTATTGTTTCTCAAAGACAACACGCACCGCCCAAATAACCAATAGTCATAGGACGTTAACATGAACTAAAGCCTTATCCCTATAGCACAAAGATCTAAATTTGAAGAGAGAGCTAAATTTGTCTTCTGCCTCCACCATTTCCTAGGTATATGCCCACGAGGATATTTCAGCTTTTCTAACATTCAGTTTCTTCACCTATAAAATGGAATAATGTTAATACATCTCTCACACAATTTTTAAACGATTACATGATATCATGGAAATAATGTAAAGAAATTGAGATATAGTACTCAATAAATAATAGCTATTTTAAACAGCTCACCTCTCCTTTCTTTTGAAATGAAATAGCCAATGTGACCAGAACACATTTCAATAACTACCCAGGATCATATTAAGAGTTGGGATAGCCTCGGGTTTTGAACATGTGTCTCCAGTTTTGGATCTCTTTTTATTAAACTCTCCACTACAGCAGTTTATATTATATGGGAGACTCAACTGTAGATAATTCCCTGAGCAGTTTGCTCACTGTTTAGTGAAGGTCCTACCATTTTATCAAGTAATGATATAGAGGAGTAGTGGCCAGTCACCTCTGGATATTGCCTTAGAGATTTCAATGACAATTTAAGCTTATTTCAAACTGTTCTTACATTTGGACATGGCACTCTTGGACACTGATGCTGGATAGAGTTGAGATGCCTCAAAAATCAATACTCAGCAAGTCTGGGTTGCCCGGGTGGCTCAGTCGATTAATGGTCCGACTTCGGCTCAGGTCATGATCTCACAGTTTGTGAGTTCGAGCCCCGAGTCGGGCTCTGTGCTGACAGCTCAGAGCTGGAGCCTGCTTCAGATTCTATGTCTCCCTCTCCCTCTGCCCCTCCCTTGCTCACGCTCTGTTTCACTCTGTCTCTCAATAATAAATAAATGTTAAAAATACATGCATACATACATACACACATACATACATACATACATAAAATACTCAGCAAGTCTGAACTGATGTTAATAAGCTAAACAAAGTGCCCTGGAGCAAGGGCCGAGTGTAGGGGAGCCTCAACAAATTGAAAGAATGACATTTCTATTCAAGAGATGGAGCATGAGGAGAGGGTTACATGGGAGACACCAAGGGAATATGTAAACAGACTAAACAGGTGGACTGAAAGCCAAGCACGCACAACTACACAAAGATATTTCTTTTTAAACAATGAGATTAAATACTGGCCAAAACTGTGACAGGAAGACAATAACAATGTCCTTAAAAATAAAGGTAATAATTTATAATTTTAGTATCAGTGACCCTCCCAAATTTTATGGATTTCAAGATTTAGGAAATCACATAGATAAACTTTTTAGAAATAGGCCCAAGCCAAGAAAATATTAACAATGAAAAAATGTTTACAAAAAAAATCATTAGTTTTAACATATCACAGTATCACATGAGATTAAATTGGACAAAACATTAGAATAATTGCATTCTACTCTTGTGTTGTTAATTTTGGCTCTAGGATTTCATTATATTTTGACTCCATCTTGTAGATTAGAAAAAAATGTAACATTCAATCTTTACCTCCGAAAGACATTATCCAAAATACACAGACTTTTAATGTCTGAAGTCACTTTTTTTTAATTTACGAAAAATACGTGTTTGTAAGTAAGTACGTATTTGTATGCGTGAGTTGAGGAATACTGGCAGGTATCAAAAACAGTATGGGGAAAGTGTAGATACATGAAGAATTGGAGCCATCCTAACAAATTACACTTCTCTTGCCCAGATTTTTAAAATTGATGTCTTAAAAACAAGACGGAGCCATCTCATCTACTGATAAAGACTAAGCTGGAAAATGTCAGTTGGTGTTGGAATAACTGGTTCTGTTGAGTATCCCCCAACACAGGATAGATACAAAATAGAATAGAGGTGTGACTCCATCCCCGTGGTGCCCTTTGGTCTCATTACAACTCTAATGATTCTATCTCAGAGACCTGGTTCTTTCTAAATCTTTACCCCCCATTACTATAGATCCTGGAAGGTTTACTACATAATCAAGAACATAAAAATAGGTGATTCTTTACAGGAAAGTGGAACAACATCTCAATCATTTGACCCAATAAGAACTAGAAGGTTGCCTCACATATCTTGCCATCTCTAAGTCCGTGGTACGGCAACATCGTTAGCATCAAGATACCATCCATTTTTCACTCAGCTTAACAAGTACCTTCCAGCCGTATTGCCCATGCAGCATTTACTTTACTTTACTTTACTTTACTTTGGTAGTTTACCCGAGCAGTATGGATGTGTCCCATCTGTTTAACTTTAATTAGCTTTACACATACAACATAAAAGATGATTTCTATATCTGTCACACTTTTGCAATTTAATATGACAACAAGTTGAATAAATCTTAAGTTCTTCACCTTTGCGTTCTGTTTTACACTTTTCGTAATGTTGCGCATTTGAAACTCATCATCTCCACTACTGAAAAAAATATATATATAGGTACGTAAATATTCTATGCCAGCACTGTTTTGTTGTCTCTAGTCAAAAATCTCACCTGAGGAATAACATATTTTTATTGCAGTTACTCTTAATCAAGTGGCATAGGCTATGTTCATTGCCTTCTGAAATCCATCATCTCTCTTTTCCTCAACCTACCAAGCCTGGAAGAGAAGCAAAGGCCCATGAGGACAGACCGTAGTAAGGACTTTTAAATGTCCTATTTTGAATAGCCCTGTCTTTCCTCTTGGAATATACCTATCAAAGCAGACCAAGGAATCTAGAGTCCTATGCCTACCTGTTAAGCATTAATAACAGCTAAAACATTTATTCATTACTCTTTCCTTTTGTAATAAAGTTAAAGGAATACTCATAGGAGAAGGTAATATGAAGTGATTGCTGTCCTATCAGTATTTGCTCTAACAGTCAAACAAACTGAAACTACCCAGTTGAAATTGAAAACATTCAGATAGTTCATCTATCTCATTCCAAATATGGATATGTTTAGAAATCTCAAGAGATTACTGTTATTACTATTGTTTATTAAATTCTAGTAAATAATAATAATAATAATAATAATAGTAGTAGTAATAATACCTCCAATAGCATAAAATGTGGACCTCTCGCTATCACAGGAGGAAGATGAACTTTTTTCATGGGTGAGGTTGAGAGCAGATAATTAACAAATGTGATTCAGCCTTGTTCTCTCTCTCTCTCTCTGATACTCCTGCTAGAAGAAAGAAGATATTGCACCACCTTCCTGAAAGCTTTACAGGGTCACCACCCCAAGGAGAAGTGTAAGTTTCCATAGCGCTTGAAACTGGGTAGACAAGTTCAATTTCAGGGTATGATCCTCACGAGCCCGCACAGCTAAAATACTGAAAGATGATTTCTCTAATTTAGGCTTTATCAGCATTCTTAATGCTCTTTTGATCTCCATCTGTCTGATCCTTTTGTCTCTTTTTTTTTTTTTCTCTTTTTTTTTTTTTTAATTTTTTTTTTCAACGTTTTTTATTTATTTTTGGGACAGAGAGAGAGACAGAGCATGAACGGGGGAGGGGCAGAGAGAGAGGGAGACACAGAATCGGAAACAGGCTCCAGGCTCCGAGCCATCAGCCCAGAGCCCGACGCGGGGCTCGAACTCACGGACCGCGAGATCGTGACCTGGCTGAAGTCGGTCGCTTAACCGACTGCGCCACCCAGGTGCCCCGATCCTTTTGTCTCTTAATTGATTCCAGCTATAGGGTGAAAAAAAATGATATTTATTGTTCCCCCTCAAGTTGCAACAATAGCTCTTTGAATTTTACAAATTGGTATTGCTCACAACTCCACTGAATTATGATTCAGTGTTTCATAAGCACTTAACTGTTTACCTCTATAGCAAAGTTATAGTTTTCATTATATTTATAATAGATTTATTAACTTTTCATTACTTAGATTCAATTGGACATTACTACAATATCAAACAATGATCATAGACAGGAGACTTAGCAACAATAAATCTACTGCAGAAGAAATCAACTCAAGTAACATCTAAATTTATGGGCCGATTTGCAAGCAAAGAGTGTAAATTGCCTTTTTTATGTGATTTAATTATGTCTGCTTCCAGGTAATCATAGTACTATCAGATTTTTAGTGGAAAGAGTACCAAGTTTTTAAATTCTTGAATATTATTGGAGATGCTCCATTTTTTTCCTTATTTTTTTCTTATTTTATTTCTAGAACTGTTTAAAATCATTACTCTGATATTTCCTTGATTTTTCATAAACGCATTCATATAGATAAAGTGTCTTCTGCATAAAATTTTGATTCCAGAATTTATCTGAGTACAAACCAATTTCAAAGGATCTTTAATGTGTCTTTTGTTTAATACATTAATAAATGAAACATCAAGTAGTGAACTGATTATCTGTAGCCTTGAGTTATTGCTCTTCCTTAAGAGCATATATTTAGGTACATACATCTTGACTCTCCACCTTTTTTTTTTTATCTATTACTTTTATTACATTTTATTTTACTCTAAACTGAATCTTATCACCATCCTCCATAACCCCACCCCCCCAAAAAATAGAAGAAAGCGAGAGAAAGAAGAAAAATTTCCAGATGCCCTTGACTCCCTCTTGTATTTTTTGTCCTTCAAATATAAAGTGATACATTATCTGTAGGCCAAGTGCTTTGAGTTCATTTCCCATTTATAAAAATCCAAGCATGCAAATATCCCTGTGCTCTCAGAAATGCAAGCTCAATTTAAGCTATGTCACTGAGGAACAAAGGCAATTAAATTAGCCTTCCCTGTTCTCCTTGATGCCTTTCTCCTGATCATACCACTTTACTGATAATTTGTCTCAAAAATCATGTCAAGAGAGCTCAAGATCAAACTCATATGCTACTCACCACCATAAGCCTCACTTCACCTCGGAAACAAAAAGGTTTGGATAAGACTGACTTCCCTATTTGCTTTCCACTCTGATGAAAACTTTCCTCAGGAGCCCTGGATCTCTTCACTGACACTGATGTGCTCTCGCTCTGAACTTAAACTTTCATTTCCACTTTAAATGTCATTGATGTGACCTTCATTATGGAAGCATAGCGATTAGAATTAATAAACATGTTTAATATTACCATCAATTTACTTTTGCTGATAATTATCCTTGCCCATCTTCCAATTTTGAACCTGGACAGGACCTTAGAATAAAGAATAGAATCACTGTGTCATTCCATGACTGGCATGTAATCATTTGGTAAGTTAAAAGATTCAGTGAATGCCCTGAATGGGATTTGGGAATGGCAGCTAAATTGCAATTAGTGTAGTAAACAAGAACAAGAATATAATTTTAAAATCCAGAGTGGGAATCACGAATGATCATAAAATTCTAGTCTGAGAGTTCTGTACTTTAAAATGTTGATAGTCCAGATTCTGTGTAGACTAGTAAATACAGCCAACCCATAGACGAATGCTTCACGCAGTATCAACATTTGTTGATTGATTTACCCACAAGTTTTTGGTGACTGACTTTTTTTTGTCTTCCCTAAATAGTTTGATGAGATAGATTTTTCCCATCTCTCAGTATGAGGGTACTTACATGTCTTCTCTGAAGTCTCAGAAGCAATTATAAAATATGGAAAATATAATCAAACCCACCAAGACATCCTTCTTTATTGTAAAACAAAGCAAATGCACAAAGATAAGATACACATAATGATATTACTCTGTGGATTTCTGTCTGAGAAACCCATTTTTTCTATTATATGATTTTATGTGATTATTTGTTTTTTTCTCTTTAGGACTAGCAGAGGCAGTGCTCCTTGGATGATAATGGAAAACCATCATTAATATTGAGAATCTATAGACATACAATGGGAAAAAATGTGAATAAAATTCTAAGCATTGCTTTGAGTTGGATCAAGGAATTCTGAAATGCTTAACTGTCACTTTTTTAAAACCTTTCTGAACCAACCTGTGCAAAATCGCAGGAAGAAATGTCAACCGAGAGACACTGTCCATCAGAGTTTGGCATAGTACAAGCATCTGATAAATATATTAGAGCCCCAAGGGAAATCACTTAAAGCATTGACACTTTATATTTTTATACTTATGCTAATGGCAAAATGTTAAATGAAATTTGTGCCGGTGTCTCCTTATATCTTTACAAAGACCTAAATTCTTTGGGGGGATGATGAAGCTGAACAACCAAGAGAATAGAAACAGGTATTTAATGATGTCCTAAAGAACAAGAATGGGTTTCTCCAAGGAATCACACTACTGTATTAGATCTCCTCTTCCCTTCTTGCTCAAAGGGGCTGTTCCCAGTGACATCAGGAATAGCTCAAAGTTCTGCTCACTGTACACAGTTGGAAAAGAAACATCGCTAAATTCTTCTGCCCTGTCTTCTGAAGAGGTCATTCTTTCAAGGAGTAGCTTTAGCAACTCACTTCTATTTGGAGGAAATGAGTTTTTGTTACTTGACTACCTGTTCTCAGAAATACCTTTAGCTTGTCAATAGGAAAGGTCCACTTGGGGTTCAGTCAATGCATAAAGGAGGTTTTTTTCAGTCATGGGAGATTCTTACCTTTCAATAGAGCTACTTTCCCACCTTTCCTTTCCCAGGCAATTCCCGGGCTCTCCCTTACAGTTATATTGTTTGAAAACCATTACCCTTAGTAATGGTATGAGGGTTGTGATCTAAAACTTGACTGTAACCATTTCAAAGTGCTCAAGTTAGTGGTAATGCCACCTCAGTGACTAAAGGAACACCAACTGAATTGAAATGTTCTCTTGTTAATGGAAAAGAAAAATAAAAAAAGAAAAAACTAAAAATAAAAAAAGGAAAAAAAAAACTTTCTACAACAAAGGGAGAATAAGCAACAATGACTCTCACAATGCCGAGAACAGCAGGGAGCTCTCCTGTACGCACATGTTGAAATAATCATGCCTTGGTCATGTTGGGTATGAATTTCTATTAAGAGGTGACTTGGGTCTTTATGCTGTAGGCTTTTGGGCTCTCAAGAGGAATAAAAAAGGCCTCTCTGGGAAACCTGGGTACCATTAGATAAAGGATATCTAAATGGCCTGGGGTGGAAATATGACACATTTCCTAATATGTCAGAACAGAATCAGAATCTGACATTAACCTCCAAATGGCACTAATTCAGAAACCCATTTTTAATCAACTTGGCTATTTCCATATGTCTATTTTTATATCTCTTGCCTGTCACCCTAATTTAAAGTCACTTTGACAAGGGTGCTATTTTGGGTTTCCATTTCTAGTCCCTCTCTATGCCTTTTTGTTTTCTGACTTTTTAATGTCAATTGTAATCCCAACTAGATATGAGAGTGATAGTATGCCAGATTGTGCCTTATACACAGTTGGAATTCGGGAAATGCTGGCTGTTTCTTATAAATATATAATTCGTATCATTCTTGTAATTAATTGTGACCTCACGATTACAACAGTAGCTTATCTGACTCTAGATCAAAAGTCAGTATTCTGGAGGGATCAGGTCTCTTGCTAGAGACGAATAGATGCTTTAGAAACTGACTGAATATTAATCGATGGTGATGGAAATTTTAATGAATGGTAAAAAAAATGATACTGCTAAAAGGAAGCAGATAGTATCTTTTAAGTTAAATTTCAGATTTTTACATAATAATAAATTATATGCTACTATTATCTACTTGAGGAAGGAAAGAGTACACATACACACACACATATACTCCATTTTTTTTAAATATTATTTTTTAGATACACAGTGTCATGTAAGACCCGGGAGTTCTATTCCTTATTGAAAAATCTCTTCCTATAATCTTTCCCAGTCTGCTTCTAAAACGAGTCAGCTTTTAAATTGTGTTGTCAAGAGGGTAAATTTCTGTACACAGATGAAGCTGTTGCATTAAGTTCAATAGCCATTCTTTTAAAATGAATAGTTTACTAGAGTTGTAGCAACTCTTCAATTTTCAAAGGTGCATATCGGTGAACTTTCTCATTTTTATTTATGAAGCCTCAGAAAAAATAATTGCTGAGTTATAAGGCACAATAGCTATGTTTCAGATTTATAGAGCATGCATACATCTTTCAGAATGCAGAACTCTTGCACAGTATGATGTGCATTGGGCATGCATCAAAAAGAATTTCCAGATTGTATATTGGCATGTGGAAGGGGAGGGCGGATTATCAGTGATATCGAGATATTAATTATTCAGTTTCACTGCCATGCATTATGAATAATGTATATGGCATTCAATGGTAAAACAGCAGGTTCCCATCAGCATGCAATATTCTATAAACAAGTATAGGGACACCAGAGCATTAGTAATATAATTAATTGGTACTGGATCTTAGTATGAAGGCTTCATCTTCATCAGGACAAGTAGGACAAGACTGGGTTTTCATACGTCTCTGCTGTTGGCCTGGCAGGTAGCATGAGATAGAATAAAGTTAACAAGGCCAAGTAGATGAATTCTGTCGGGAGAGAGAACTTAGAAAAGTTTTGAGCAGTGATATGTGGAAAACTGAGGTAGAGAAAATGAACTTTCTTTCCTCTTTCTTTTTTTTTTTTTTCTCTTTTAGTTCTTTTCATTTTCTTACACGTTACCAGTAAATGTTTGCCAGCGTTTACTTAGCATCAGAAAATCAGACTGTAATGGCGACAGGCACAATTTCTGGGGCGATTCAGAGCTTATTCTGAATCTCGCTCTGAGATCCAGGAAAAGTTTCTTCTCTAATCATTTTTCACTGGAAACACATTTTGAAAATATATTTTGTATTCAGTCTTTGTTCATACAACATTATTTATTAAAAATTTTCTTGGTCATGGGGCGCCTGGGTGGCTCAGTCGGTTAAGCATCCGACTTCGGCTCAGGTCATGATCTCACCGTCCGTGAGTTCGAGCCCTGCGTCGGGCTCTGTGCTGACAGCTCAGAACCTGGAGCCTGCTTCGGATTCTGTGTCTCCCTCTCTCTCTGAACCTCCCCCGTTCATGCTCTGTCTCTCTCTGTCTCAAAAATAAATAAACATTTAAAAAAATTAAATAAAAAGATGGTTACAGAGAAAGCTCAAGTTTCAGGCAAAGCAGTTTATGACTCCGTCTTTAGAACGCATCTCTGGGGAAATTAAAGACAGGAGGGAAACATGGACTGCAAGAACTAATCAATCAAACAATAACAATAAAATACGAGTCACCAAGTAACAGCACAAATCAGACAATCACAGGAAGACAAATTGTGTCTTGGTCTAGGGTTTTTAGACAGTGCCTGGCTGAAATCTGGAAAAGAAGACATCTGGAGGGAAGAGAGCCTGAAGGAAATGTTTGAGGTTTCATTCCTGTCTTGGCTTCTTCAGAACAAAACCCGACAGCAAGAGCCTGGAGTCGTGAAGTTTGTATCTGTGCATTGAAGAAGCCCGGAGCTGATGAACTGAACTGAATGCCACTTGGATTGTTCCTTCAGCCCTGACCAGGAGACTTTCCTGATGAACTGACAGAAAATGGGAATGATCAAACTGGCTAAGATTGTCACAAGAAAACAAAAACAAAAACAAAAGGTCTGACTGGAGCCATGCTCCATCCATGTTAACCGACAATATCTGATAACCCGAAAGCACCTCGAACCCTCAGGCCAAAAACTACATGTCTGAGGAGGACAAACACCTTAAAAATTTTTGACCAATGGAAGGATTTGAGGCAGAATTCTTGCAACAGACCATCATTTTTAAGAAGAAAATAAAGGAAGATATCAAAAATAAAAATAAACAATTTGAAATATAATATATGAAAAATGTAACGGTTAAAGTCAAAACAGAATATGTGGGGGATGCCTGGGTGGCTCAGACGGTTAAGCAACCGACTTGATGTCTTGGCTCAGGTCATGATCTTGAGGTTTTGTGGGTTCGATCCCCACATCTGGCTCTTCATGCTGTCCGCCCGTGAGCCACGGAAACTGCTTGGGATTCTCTCTCTCCTTCTGCCCCTCCTCACTCCCACTCTCTCTGTCTCTCTCAAAATAAATAAATGAACTTAAAAAAAAAAACAAAACAGAATACATGGAGGTCATAATAGTAAGGGTACAATAAAGAAGAAATTAGTGGATTGGAATATTGGATTGAAGAACTCACAGATGACTTAAAAAAAGATAAAGGTGGAAAATATACAAGATCTATAAGGAAGCTTAAGACATATAAGGCCAAACTATAAAAATTAATAGTATTTTTCTGTACCAGTGATAAATAACTAAGACATATCACAAAGCCCTCGTAATAAAAACGGAGCCATTTGGTTGCAAAAGAGATAAATAGATAAAATTGATTGAAAGACCTAGAGACAGAACCATATGTATATGGACATAAAATGCCATAAATATGTTACTGCAAATTTAAAGGACAAGGGCAGGTTGTTCAAATTGTAGAAGTTGACTCAAAATATGAAGAAAACTGAAGCTGTATGTATTTTTATGTAGCACCAGGTATCTCTTATTGGTGAGTTACTTAAAAATGAAAGATAATGGGGCACCTGGGTGGCTCAGTCGGTTAAGCGTCCGACTTCGGCTCAGGTCATGATCTCACAGTCCGTGAGTTCGAGCCCCGCGTCGGGCTCTGTGCTGACAGCTCAGAGCCTGGAGCCCATTTCAGATTCTGTGTCTCCCTCTCTCTCTCTGCCCCTCCCCTGTTCATACTCTGTCTCTCTCTGTCTCAAAAATAAATAAATGTTAAAAAAAAAATGAAAAAAAAATGAAAGATAAAACTATAAAGGAAATGTAGAAAATATTTTTCCCCTAAGGAGAATGAGTTCTTATGCAAACTTTCTCTCAAAAGCCTTCTTGAAAAGGGTTAATTGAATTACATCATAATGAACCACTTCTGTCAGTGAAGAACACTAAAGACAAAATTTGAAGGAGGCCAGAATGAGTGATGGTACTTGCGTATCCAACATTGGCAATGGTTGAATACAACCGCCTCTCAAAAACAGAAAAAAAAAAAAACACCAAAACAAACAAACAAAAAACCCCCTCAAAACCCCAAAAAGTTCCTGTAAATCAACAAGGATGAAATAGCAATTCCAAGGAACAAATGAGCAAAACTTACAAACTGTAACTTACAGAAGAGAAATACTGACCTGTTGATAAACAGATGAAGAAATGCACGAAGTCATGACAAATCAGAAGCATGGAAATCCAAGTAACAATGAGATATTAGCTTATTTCTCTGGAAAAACTTTAAAAGCCGCACAATCCTATGTATAGGCATGGATATGAGGATACACCAACTCTCAGGGCTGGCGGTGGCGCTGTAGACCGTGGAATTTATTCTGGACAAGAACCTGCCAGGACACAGGTTACTCTTCCACATAAATTTTGTCCTAACAATTCTTTCTCCCGGGAATCCATAATGCAGAATTTCTTCCACAGGTCCAGAAGGGGCATTTATTAGGATATTCAATACAATGTTCCGAGGGTGGTAAAGAATTATAGGCAACAGAGGTGCCCATCACCTGGAGAGAAGAGGGAGAAATGTAATGGATGCACATCATGTAGCAGGAATACACATACACACAGCAGAGTATGGTTGGATCTTATAAATAGAGCTCTGGGTTGCAACGACAACAACAAAACAGAACTAAAAAAATAAAAAAGAAAAAGAAAAAAAAAACCTGGGAGATGCAAAGCACATCACTTATGTAAATTTAAAAGCTACTTGCGTATATTAATCGATATATATCTTAAAAGAACACAGACAAAAATACACAATATACATGTTAGAATTTTTGTCTCTAAGGAGAAATGGAAGAAAAACGTCTAGTAAAGGAAACGAGAAAGGAAGACAGGAAGGAAGGAAAAAGGGACCAGTGAGGGAGCTCACAGGGACCGAGAAAGAAGCTAAAGAAGAGAGGGGATTTGAATGGACCAATAATGAGGAAGTACCATGAATGGTATGACTAGTTCCATTGTCTTTATATGAGGTTTTTTAAAAAAGGAACCAATAATTAGTAGGAGAACATCTCTCCTTTCAATGAAAGATGCACGCGCAAATATATGTCTTATTTTGTACAAATAAACCCTAGACTTATGCATAGGTAAACAAAGTAATGGTGTAGAAAAAGATGAAATCAAACTTTCTCTTCCTGAAATCTCAAGACTTCAGTATAGTTTAATAGTACATTATCTGACAAACAGTAGATGTTTAATATTCAATTAATGAAATCATTGATGCCATAATTCGTTTAAAAGAAAAAAAAATAAGTTTGTTTTTTTCTTTTGAAAAAGGTAGAATAACATTTCAGGGTCCACAGCTGGACACCTATCACCCAATGTCTGCTGGGCAAGACTCGTTCCGGTCTCTTGGTATGTGTTGCTGGTGAACCAAAACTAAACAGGGCTGTACGTGAGACCTCAGGGCTCCAACTTAAAAACCCAACTGAGTCTGGGATCCAGTCAGGTCCGATTTGGGCCTGGGTCCAGTGGGAAGCCTAAGTGAATATTACATAAGGGCTAATTGTTCATGGGAATCTCAGAAGTCAAAAAAGCTGCAAACATTGGTAGACAGGTCAGGCACTTAAAGGTTGTTAGAGTACTCAGTCCTCAAGAAGACTCCTGTGCTAGGTCAACATAGGTTTTAGTTTGGCTCTGGGAGATCTGAGCTCTAACTAAAAGAAATGGCACACTTCATATCCAAATTGTTTAACTCACCACCTTCTTGCATGGCTATTCTTTTATGTTTAAGAACTGTAGTCCTGGAAGCAAAATGGCAAAATTTTACTAAAAATAACCTAGAGATACAATGGCCATCATGGGGAACATTCCAATTAGAAAGGATCACTCATTTAAGAAATGCACTTGAGAGCAAGGGATCCCAAGTTGAATAAACAGAATGGAATGCCTACTTTAATTGGTATGCAGAAACTTCCAAAAGACTTCAAGATTCCAAAATAGCTTCATTAAAAGACTCCTTACAAAAGGCTAATGGAAATTTAAATACACAAGAGGTAGCTAAAACAAAAGATCATAGGACTAATGTGACTCCTACTATCTCTCCCCTCATTCTTTTTTACCTGACTACTCAAGTTTTGCTAATTCTTTGCCTGAATTGCCTTTCTATCTGAAGAGACAATTAGGCAGTTACTTTTTAAAATAAAACTACCTGAGGTTACAGATAAACTTCTTCATATATCCTTCATATCTTGGTCAAAGATTGAATTAAGAGTTATGGTTAAAGAATATCCTAAACCTAAGGAAGAGCCCCAAACATTTTTTAAGACTTTAGAGTTATTACCATTATTGGAGGTCTGTGACCCTGGGCTTCCAGATCTTTGTCAGCTTGTACACAGGCTGGTAGGACCTCAAGGAGCCCAAAAATGGATACAAGAAGCAAGATGTCATAACCTGATGGTTGATATACAAGGTCCTTGGTCTTCAACATCTCAGAGGCCAGAAGAAAGCTTCCAAAACAGCAGTTGAACTTTTACAGGCCATTTTGAGTCTTTCCTACCCACCCTGATTGGTCTATTATTCAAAGGTGCAAAACAGACACATAAAAATGTATCTGTGACATTCTTTTTTTTTTTAATTTTTTTTTTTTTTTCTTCAACGTTTTTTTTTTTAATTTATTTTTGGGACAGAGAGAGACAGAGCATGAACGGGGGAGGGGCAGAGAGAGAGGGAGACACAGAATCGGAAACAGGCTCCAGGCCCCAAGCCATCGGCCCAGAGCCTGACGCGGGGCTCGAACTCACGGACCGCGAGATCGTGACCTGGCTGAAGTCGGACGCTTAACCGACTGCGCCACCCAGGCGCCCCATGTGACATTCTTTAAAGCCCATTTGGAAGCTCTTTTCCTCTGGCATTCGGGGTTCCATACCATAAATAAGGTGACACAGCCTGCTGTGGCTGCCTTCTTTGTAAATGGATTATCTCCTAAGATTAGTGGATTGATAAAAAAAATAACAATAAAAATAATAAGATGGGAGGCCATAGGCCTGACTGAACTCAGTACTATGGCTCAGCATTTTGAAAGAACCCTGGAGCAAGATGGAAAAGAAAAATCCACCCAAGCTATTAGCTACAAAAGCTCCAAAGCCAGAGATCCAAAACAATAGCTGGGCCTCCTACAGTGCACTTCCCAGGGTTCCATCATCAAAATGTTGGTCCCAAGATGGTCTCAGATGTTATCAACTGGGACACTGGAAGAGAGACTGTCCTCAAAAGTCCTATGCAGAATCTTCTCCAATGCCCTCATACTTACTTCCAGAGGAACATAAGGGGAAATGGGCCCCTCCCACAGCTGATGAAAATCTGAAGAGCTCTCACACTTCAGATGGATTCATCTCCAAGCAAACTATTACCAGTAATTCCCTTAAACAGCCAATGGAAAACACAAATTAAAATTAATTAGAAACTTTGCCAAACTTTAGTTGATACCAGAGCTACATTTTCTCCTTTAAACCTCCCCTTCATAAGGTAACATGTCCCTTGGAAAAAAAGGAAGTTTCCATAGTTGGTGTATCTGATAAAGTTCAGGGAGAATTTCTCTCTCAATCAGTACAAATGACTCTGGGACCTTTTCCTAAAAAAAAAACAAAAAAAACAAAAACACATTCTTTTTACCATGTAATACAGTCCTGATCAATTTATTAGGTAAAGATCTCATTTCTAAATTTAAAGGGCTAATACATTTGCTTCCAAAGGAGACCTCACTTGAGAATTTCCTGATCAAATTGAACTTGATCTTTATGGTCCTTGCAGTCTGTCCTTGACATAGAAGAGGAAGAACTCCCTACAAATGTTCCCTAATTTAATCGAAGTACCCAAAGATCTGTGGGCTACTTCGTATATTGACATTGGAAGAATAAAAAAGTATGGAAACAATAGATGCAGATAGATACAACTAAACATTTCCCTAAATTACCTCCATATCCGTTAAAGTCTGAGGCCTTACACCCAAGGCCTTACACACAAGGCCTTGTACCCAAAATGGAAAACCTAATTTCTTGGGGGGCAACCATTCTCCACCCTAGCCACTGCGAAGGCTCAGATCTTGCCAGTCAGGAAACCTTATGGGTGGGGTGAAGATTTGCCCAGAACCTGAGAGCTATTACCAATGTAGTCATTCTTGTTTTCCAGTTGTTCCAAACCCAAACACTCTTCTGCCCACCAAACTCAAAATTGTTTACTGGTGTAGACCTTTATTCAACTTTTTTCAGCATCCCTGGAGACCCCAACAGCCAATATCTGTTTGCTTTTACTTGGAAAATTGGACAATATACCTGGACAGTTATGCCTCTAGGGTTCATTGAAGTCCTTTCTTATTTTTTCTCAAGTACTTCATTGAGATTTAAGTGTCCTCTGTTCCCTGGGAAATCAATTCTTGTACAATATGTAGATGACCTTTTGCTGTGCTCAGTTACCAAAGAGCATCCATAAAAGATTCTGTTTATTTGCTGCAACAGTTAGCTAAAAAGGGACACAGAGTCTTTAAGAAAAAATTACAATTATTTCTAGACACTATTCATCACCTAGGTCATGGTCAAGGTACTGAAGGAATTCAGCTGTCTCCAAAACAAATTAAACTAATCCAGGAATTTTCTAGACTCACAAGTAAGCCAACAGCTTTGTAAATTTTTAGTCTTAACTGGTTATTGCAGACAATGGATTCCTAACTATTTACCTAACTATTCAAAACCTTTTACTGTATTTGTGCACAAAGGGGATAATTAAGCCCTGGGAATGCTCATATATGAACATGATAATAAACGTAGGACTATTGTCTCTTATGACATATGACTTGACTCAGTCGCTCATGTGTATCCGAGCTGTCTTAAGGCTATAGATCTGATGCTACAATGGTAAAGAAAACCTCAGTAGATCTGACCCTAGGAAATGACTTTCATTTGCAAACTGCGCACTCTGTCCCAAGCCTTCTTAACTCTGAATTGAGTCAACATTTCTCTCCAAGTAGACTAACTTTCTTCGAGTTCCTTCTGCTTTCACCACCGAATCTACATCTTAAATGTTGTGACATCCTTGATTCTGGTGTTCTTACCCTTGTCCGATGAAGGCCAGCCCTATGACAGCAAAGCAATGTTACAAGACATCCCTAAACTAATCCTGATCTAATTTTGTTTGTTGATGGGTCATACTGTAGAAATGAAAAAGGGAATTCTCAAGTTGGCCCTAGTAATTAGTGTATATACTAATTACATAGTACATAACTATATACGTAGTGCTATATATATATATATATATATATATATATACTACATATATATGTAGTAAAGTAATTTGCTATTACTCCCCAATGGGGTAGAAGCTTCACAGGAGCTAAATTCCCCCAACAAGCTAGCTTCACGGCCTTACCTGAACATGTCAGTTATTAAAAGGATGAACCATTATACTGGTTGGTAGCTGGTACGCCTTTGGGGTTGTCCATGATTCGGGATGTTATGGAAACAAAGAGGTGATTTTTGTTTTGTTTTGTTTTACCATCCTCTGAGACCCCAATCAAAACTGGGCTGCAAATAAACGATTTTCTTACTGCATTTCCCTTACCTTCTGAAATTGCAGTCTTTAAAATTGAGGTTCACTAAAAGGACTCAGTCTGAGTATCAGCATATGGAATTCTCATATATATCTGGTGGGAATATAAAACATTACAACCATTTTGAAGAAAAGTCTGCAGTTTCTTAAAATGCTAAACAGACCTAGGATATAAGGTAGCCACTCTACTTCTAGGAGGGTTGAAAGCATTTGTGTATACAGAGACTTGCACACAAACGTTCATCGCCTCTTTATTTCTAATAAACTTTTTAGTTATGGCTACATACAATCAAATGGATACATTTCAAAATCACTATGGTGAATGAAAGAAGTCCAACAAAAAAGAGGACGTGTGTACAGCCACATTTATACAAAATCATAGAAAATGCAAATGGATTTACCATAACTGAAGGCAGATCAGTGGTTATCTGGGAAAGAGGGTGCAGGTGGGATGGTAAATGGGCAAGGAGAAGAGGCAGGCATCACAAGAGGAATGAGGAAACTTTGGGGAGTAATATGTTCATTACCCTGACTTCCATGGTGGGTTCATGGGTGCAAATGTATGTAAAATCTTATCAATTATACCTTTAAATGTGTACAGTGCATTGTGTGTCCATTGTACCTATATAAAGCTGCATTAGAAAAAATGCAGGGGCTCCTGGGTGGCCCAGTTGGTTGAGCATCCGACTTCGGCTCAGGTCATGATTTCACGGTTCCTGAGCTTGGGCCCCACGTCGGGCTCTGTGCTGACAGCTCAGAGCCTGGAGCCTGCTTTGGATTCTGTGTCTCCCTCTCTCTCTCTCCTCCCCTGCTCACACTCTGTCTCTCTCTCAAAAACAAAAAGGTTTAAAAAAAATTTTTTTTAAAAGAAAAAAAATGCATAGAGGGGTGCCTGGGTGGCTCAGTTGGTTAACCGTCCGACTTTGGCTTAGGTCATGATCTCACAGTTTGTGGGTTCAAGTCTCACATTGGGCTCTGTGCTGACAGCTTGGAGCCTGGGGCCTGCTTTGGATTCCATGTCTCCCTCTCTCTCTGCCCTTCCCCCACTCATGCTCTGTCTCTCTGTCTCTCAAAAATAAATAAATGTTAAAAAATTAAAAAAGAAAAAAAGGAAAAGAAAAACTGCATAGGAACAGTATGAAGGTACACTTGAAGAAAATCACCCAATAGTGTCAGAGGGGATCTTTGTTTAATTTGAACAAATGCACAGTTAAAACCAAAGCAAACTAATTAAACCCGAGTGGCATATCTAAACTTCAGTATAGGCTTGTTACAGAGCCACTGCAGGTCAATGTCTCAAAAGCCTGGGGCCCCCTGTTAGCCATTTCCCTTGCAGAGAATATTAGGGCATAAACCTCTTGACTTAAACTGATACTTTACTTACCTGTGTATTTTCACTTGCTAAAGCCCTCAGAAGCCACAGGCATAGAACTCTGTATTTGATACAAATGCATGCAGTAAGTCTCGCTTTGCACAAGTGAGAGATATCTGAATTTCAAAATTCTTCAAAAAACATTTATTTATTTATTTATTTATTTATTTATTTTTGAGACAGAGAGAGTGAAAGTGAACAGGGGAGGGGCCGAGAAAGAGGGACAGAGAAAATCACAAGCAGGCTTTGCGCTGTTAGCACAGAGCCTGACGTGGGGCTCGAATGCAGGAACCCTAATATAATGACCTGAGCTGTAATCAAGAGTTGGACGCTTAACCAACTGAGCCACCCCGGTGCCCCATCAGACTAATTATTTTAAAAACAGTCCAATTTAAACTATGTGTCTCCTTCCTATTTGATAGACAGAAAATTCAACTTTGGCCATAGGGAGCAACAAAATATTCCTAAGAAGTTTCTTATAGTTGTTGGTCATCGCAATGTACTCTTTCCTCAAAGAACCCTACAGATGCATTTCGCACGGTTTCCTTATTTCCCTCCGCTCTGCTGTGTCTCTGACTCATAAATATTTACCAAGGAAGGGAACCATGATACTTTTCCTTTTGGAATTCTTGATACTTTCCTGGGAATTTTCAAAAGATCAGATTAAGGAGCCCCATTACTTGTGGTAACCGTAGAACGCAGTCTACCCCACTTGGCTTTCTCCAATCTCCAGATTTTGATTTTTGCCTGAAAGAAATCTTTCCTTTCTTCTCATGTTTCTTTCCGTCTCTTTTCTCTAGGGAACCCAGACTGATTGCTTCAGTGGATTTTTGGTTTCAGGAAACAAATTCCAAATAAGGAGAGTGTCATGCAGACAACTTCTGCTTTTTCTTCCTGCCAAAAATGCTTCAGTTCAGAAAAGGCAGCTCAGAGACTATTACCTGCAGGACAGAAGAAAGGAGAAGAAAAATCGCAAGGAGAAAGATAAATTGATGTCGCAAACACTTCATGAGAACAAAAAAGTTGTAGTTCCAAACTGTTTTGGTGGCATTTGCTAAAATCTTTCGGTAGCCAATCCAGTGAACGAACTTAATGAATCTGTCAATTCTTACAAAGCATCGCACTTACTCTACATCATGAGCAAGAACAATAGAACCAGCTTCTACTGTTGTAGAAGTTAGGATGTGCCAGATAATGACTCTAAGGTGAGCCTGTGAGAATTCACATGATTGTGTGAGCCTGTGTGTGTGTGTGTGTGTGTGTGTGTGTGTGTGCATGTGAAGAGAGGGAGACAGATAGAAACCTAACTGCACTGCACATGAAACAATATGCCTTAACTTACATTAATTGTTTTCTCAGATATTGTACTACTTTATTCTCACTTCAGCCCTTATGAAAAAATATTCTAAATTTAATATCTATTTTATTTTATTTTTATTTTTTTAATGTTCATGCATTTTTTTGAGACACCCCCCCCACACACACACACAGTGTGAGTAGGAGAGGGTCAGAGAGATAGGGAGACACAGAATCCGAAGCAGGCTCCAGGCTCTGAGCTGACCTCACAGAGCCTGACACGGGGTTCAAACTCATGAACCATGAGATGAGATCTGAGCTGAAGTCGGATGCTCAACCGACTGAGCCACCCAGGTGTCCCCTAATTTAATATCTATTTTAAAAATTAGGGTTAGGAAAGTGAAATGATTTGCCAAAAAGATGCAATTTATATGACAGCTGGGATTTGAAAACATGTTTCTCTCATTTAAATCTCTTAATATCCTAGAGTTATCAGCAGAATTGAATTCGGATTCTGGCTTGACAATTTAGTGTACTTTTCTTTTCTATAAATGGGGAAAACTAATTAGGTAACTACCGTGCTTACTACTCTTAGGGGAAATATGCTCACACATACAAAAAGACTGGTAAACCTCATTTCATTGTCTTAACATGATCAATTCCTCTGATCTCCCTGGAGAAATTGTAAAAGTCTTTCCAAGCTATTTTGATGGCATATATCCTTAAAAAATTAAAATGTTTTATCTATTAGGTACAATTCCAGGTTTAATATTAATGGAATAACTAAACTTAGGTGAGACAGACTTTGAAGATCTTTCTAAAATAAGTTATCTACATGTTGTTCTGTTAATTTTTTTTACTGGAAAACTCTTGTTATGAACATTTTTTAATAAGTAAACACAAGATCTACATATCTTAGAAGAAAAGCTATTTACCTTCCAAGACACCTAGTGAAGCAGAGTTGATAGTCGTGTGATAGATTTCTTCCATTTGCTCCCCCAGACCTGCTTTCCACCTCTTCCTCCCTCTTCTTTGCTCTGAGAAGCTGACCCATGTGAACAATATAACCAGTACACCCAGGATCTCAAGATCGGTTTTGTTGAGTTGGGTTTGTTGGGTCCCAGGTAAAGAAGAGGGAAAGGAGAGTGAGTTCAAGGTCCTCACTCATCTTGTTACCTACCAGTGAGACCAACTTCAGTTGTCCCTTAGGAGACAGAGTGGTTTTTTGTTTGTTTGTTTGTTTGTTTGTTTGTTTGTTTTTGAGACAGGGTGTTCTATAAGACTCTTCCTCTTTCTGGCATTGGGAAGCTTCTTTTTCCCCTTATTCTTTCAGCCCTGGGGGTGATAACAGTTCTGTTGCTAATTATCAGGAATCTTGCACTATCTTTTTCTTTCAGTTTTCTATACCCATCCTTACCTGGTAATTAATTTCTGTGAAAATAAACCTTCTTCAGATTACCTTAATTTGAGTGTGCCATCTGTCCCTTGTTTGGACCTTGATTGATACAATTATTTTGTAAACTTTCAGAAATTTCTTTGCATGTAAAAGCTTATATCCAAACATAGATACTTTTTTCCTTCACATTTAGTAGTATTCTTGACATACTTTTTTTTAATATATTAAATTTATTGTCAAATTGGTTTCCATACAACACCCAGTGCTCATCCGAAAAGATGCCCTCTTCAATGCCCATCACCTACCCTCCCCCCCTCCCACCCCCCATCAACCCTCAGTTTGTTCTCAGTTTTTAAGAATCTCTTATGCTTTGGCTCTCTCCCATTCTAACCTCATTTTTTTCCCCTTTCCCTCCCCCATGGGTTTCTGTTAAGTTTCTCAGGATCCACATAAGAGTGAAAACATATGTTTGACATACTTTTTTAAAAAAATTAGTAACATATCTTGCAGATTTCTTTCTACATTAGCACAATAAATATTTATTATATTAAAGTAAAGTAGGCTTTAAAAAGTGTAAAATTTGGAATCTATCAGAAGAAACAAATATTATATATAATAGAAATTCTTATGTTCACAAAAAGAGTTTAATACATGATATTTTTGTTTGTTTGTTTGTATTCCACAATTTCAGACTCTATTGAATGAGAATTAATGTCACCCCAGGATTGAAGTTTATTCAGTTTTTTTGAAAAAAAGGAATTTTTCTTTTTAATCCCTCGTGTCAAAGATTTCCTTCAAAGTAAATCCTTTCATAGTCACTTAGTAAAACATTTACTACCTCAATAAAGGGCATACATCATTTGGGACGCCTAGATGGCTCAGTTGGTTAAGCATCCAACTTCAACTCATAATTCCATCTCATAGTTTGAGGGTTTGAGCCCTGCATCATACTTTCTGCTGTCAGCACAGAGTCTGCTTTGGATCCTCTGTCCCCCTCCCTCCCCGCCCCTCCCCACCTCTCTCTCCTTTTCTCTCAAAAATAAAAAAATAAACTTTAAAAAGAGTGTGTTTCATTTGACAGTGAAAAATATGAAGAAGCAGTAAACTTGGACGTGGGCCTCATTACCACTGGGATGAAGGTTGAAATGTATCAAATCAATACATTGTACACCTTAAATTTATACACTGGTATACACCAATTATATCTCAACAAAAACATTTCTAATATTTTTTTTCAAAAAATAGTTCAGATTGGAGCTTATAAAACCATTGCTAATATCACTGATGATAGATCTTTTCTATATACTAGTTTATACTTTGGGCACATTTAAGAAAAATTATGGAGGATAGGGAGGGACTGAGGCCATGTTTTGACTCTGAGAATGACTTAGCAGGGTGTGTGTCTCCTTTGTTCACCCTTTAGGCATCTGTAACAATCATCTTCTGTGTTTAATTACACCTCATTTACATTACTCAGTTTCATGGGACTTCTGAAGATGATATATTTATTACCAGAATGTTCTAATAAGGCATTGGAATGCCTTAATAACTATATAAATATTCTGGAGAAGTGTTAAGAAACATTAACAAAAGAAATACAGTATCTTGGAATCTGAAAGGAATAACATAACTCTGAGCAAAAATTATATTTTCACAGAAAATAAAACCATATGGCCAAGTGAGAACCACTTTTCCTTATTTACATCATCTTATTTATTAAATGTTCCGTATGCTATTGTCTGGGAGACTGGAACCACATTATGTTTAAACAGATTCAATCTATTCATTTATTTAAACTGACAAAACAGAACAATTGTTTATTTCCAAAAAAAAAAAGCAAACCATTTTCTCCATGGCACTTTTTTTTTCTCTGTGGATTCCATCAGTTTTTGGCTAGGAAGTGTAGTCTCTGCCCCGAAGGAGTCTGCTTTCTTTTCATTGGCAATTAGCCCTTTCTCAGTGTTTATTTCAGCACTAAGACTCCAGAGTCTTGTGAAACCTATCTCTATTCTCATATAATTCCTTTCACTGTTTTAAAGCTACATTAGTCTTTTACACCAGAGAAGAATGGGCATTCTCTGTGAATTTTAGTCTCAACGTATATTATTATAAAGAACACTGTAAAAACCTATTAAAGCACATTAAAACACTGACATAGTCCTCACTAAGATTGGAATTAAATATGCAATCGAAATGACCATAACATGTTATCAAATAAATAATTTAACAATTGCAGACCAATTTACAACTACTAAAAATATGAAGTGATCCTTAAGATAAAAATGGGCATTAGGTAACATGCACATTAATTCTACCAGAGGTCCCAATATATTTCAATGTTCATACATGGTAAGTAATGTATGGAGTTATAGTATCTTTTAACTCTGACCTAAATTTAGGATGGCGCAATAGGCATAATAATGCTGCCCCATCAGAAAATCCGCAAACCCTAATCTCTGAAACCTGTGAATATGTTACATGTCATATTCACATGTTATTAAGGTTACTGACCTTGAGATGGGGAGATTATTCTGTTTTATCCAGGGGGAACTGAAGTAATCACATGGGATCTTAAAAGTGGGAGACAAAGACAGAAGACAGAAGACAGAAATCAGATGGATGCAGCAGAGGGGGGGGTGGGGACAGAGAAAAGATCCAAAGCATGAGGACTGGACCATCATCACTGGCTTTGAAAATGGAGGAAGGGGTCTCCCAAGAAGCTGAGAAAGCCTCCCAGGAGACAGCCAACAAAGAAATAAGGACCTCATTCCTATAACCACATGGAACTCAATCTGCCAGCTGCTTGAATATTCCTGGGAAATTAACTCTCCCCCAGAGCCATCAAAAAGGAAGGCAAGCCCTGCCAGTGCTTCGACTTAGACCTTGTAAGACTGGAGCTTTGTAAGACTCAGGCAGGCAGGCCAAGTCCACTGGCCTACGGAAGTGTGAGATACTAAACCGATGCTACGCAACCCACTGACTTTGTGGCAATTTGCTAAGGCAGCAAAAAAAGAAGGAATCCCATAGCTGAGCTTTGCTTGCGACAGTTTTGCTGGTCCAGAGACTTTTAAATGACTGGATCAATGTTATTTTAACTCATTTTATTTTATTGTTCTAATTGTACCTATTTTCAACAGGTAGAAGGAGGCCATGAAGGAAGATGCTTTTACTACCCAATTAAGACAATTTTCCCTAACTTTGCAAATTTGTTTGAATCATAATATCCAGTTTCAAAGTTTTCACAAACACATAGATGGTAACTAATTGAATATATCGGTTTGTTAGGGGCTGGAAACAAAGTACAACAGAGTGAGTGGCTAACCAACAAAAATGTGTTGTCTCCCAGTCCTAGAGTCTAGCAGGGCTATCTATGTTCTTTGCTGAATTCTGTAGGGAAGAATCTGTTTCCATGTCTTCTAGCTACTGGAGAACATCCTCATTCCTTGCCTCATGGCCTCCTTCCTCCATCTCCAAATGCCAGAAACACTGCATCTCTCTGGGGCTTTCTTTTCATGGTGGCATCTCTCTCTGACTCTTCTGCCTCCCTCTTCCACTGTTAAGGACCCTCGAGATTAAAGTGGCACCAATGGTGCCTGGGTGGCTCAGTCTGTTGAACTTCCAGCTGTTGATTTCTCACAGTTCGTGGGTTCAAGCCCCATGCTGGGCTCTGCACTGATGGTGCAGTTTCTCTCTCTCCCTCTCTTTCTGCCTCTCTCTCTCTCTCTCTTTAAGGTAGATAAATAAACATTAAAAAAATGGGCCCACCAAAATAATACAGAATAATCTCTCTATTTTAGGGTCAGTTGATTAGCAAGTTTAACACCTTAATTTCCCATTTGCCATGCAAGCTAACACATTCCCATGTTTTGGGAATTAGGACATAGATACTTTGAGGGGATCTTACTATGCTTACCATAGACACTGAGGGTTCATGGAGTAATGGTCAAGGGAATTGGCTTTGAAGTACAGACAACTGGGGATCATATTCTACTTCTTCTGTTGTATGACCTTGGGTTATATTAATATATGCTGAGCCTTAAGTTTTCCAACTCTAAAATAGAGGCAAGACAAGCTACATCATAGGGAACTTTGGTAATTAAATTTATATAAAGTTTTCAGAAAAGTGCTAACACAGTAACAATATGGTACACAATTATTATTTTAAGTGTGGAATAAGACAGGAAAATTCCAGTAGAATCCTGACTCAGAGGAAAAGAAGACAATGACCATGATACGGGAAGAAAACAATGACTCCCCTAACCCTTTGGTATATGAATGCTAAACAAAAGAAGCAAGAGAGAAAGAAACACCTTTTCATTACCAATCCTATCATTTAAGAATGCTTATCGGATGAGAGACACCAGCTTAGTGGTTTCTTTGTTGGGTTGAGTTGAAAAAAAAAAATGGACGCTAATAGTAGAGATGGAAATTGACTTAAAGGATATCTGGTAGTGTCTAGTAAAGTTGAAAAATGCACATACCCAATCTGTTCATTTTCTAAGGCCACCACAGCAAGGCACCACAAGTTCTTTGAGTGACTTAAACAACAAATTTATTGGCTCCCAGTTCTGAAGCCTAAAATAAAACATGTTTTCCATGTCTCTTCTTCTCTAGCTTCTGGTCGTTCGCTGGCAATTATTGATGATCCTTGGCTTGTAGAAGCATCATCCCTACCTCTGCTTTCATCTTTGCAGGTGTCTTTCCTGTGCACATGTGTCTGTATTCAAATTTCCCCTCTTTGAAGGGCACTAGTCATATTAGAAGAGGCTCTGCCCTACTGACCTCATCTTAATTTGATTTCTGTCTAAAAACCCTATCCCCAAATAGATCACATGCTGAGGTACTTGGGGTAGAGAATTAAACATATGAATTTTGGAGGGACCCAATGAAACCATTAACAATTCAACTCATTAACAGATTTCCTTTTGGGATTAACAGTAGTCTCCCCTTATCCATAAGGTGTACATTCCAAGACCCCCAGTGGGTGCTTGAAACTGCTGATACGGCCAAACCCTATATATGCTATGTTTTCTCCTATACATACATAACTACGATAAAGTATAATTTAGACTAAAGGTGCAGTCAGAGAGAAAAATTACTAAATAATAAAATAGAACTATTATGACAATATGCTATAATAAAGGTTACATGGATATGGTCTCTTTCTCCCTCTCTGCAAATATCTTAGTGTACTATATTCACTCTTCTTGTGATGATATGAGATGATAATATGTCTACTTATGAGATGAAGTGAGGTGGGTGATGTAGGCATTGATGATGTGGCATTAGCTTACGATTGACCTTCTGACAGTATGTCCAAACGAGAATCAACTCTTTCTGCACCATGGATGACCATGAGTAACTGAAACCATGGAAAGTGAAGTCATAGATAAGGGGAGAGTACAGTATACTAGAGAAGGTATTGCATCATTACAACAGAACATACGCATAAAGATATTCATTGCTACATTGCTTTTCATAGTAAACTACTGGGGGGAAATTTCCATTATGTTCATATGTAAGTATTTTAAAGTTTATTTGTACCTTATACTATCACACATCATTCAAAATTCTCAAACTCATATGCTTTAACGTGGCTAATCATCAAAGCACAAGGTAAGTGGAAAGAACAAGTTACCATAAGAGAGTTTAAATGCGATTTTTTAAAGTAAACAAAGACATTGCATGCATTATTTACGCAAGCACAACCACGTTTTAAAAATCAAAGAAACAAAAAAAGAAAAAAATTATGAAAATCAATCTGAGTCTGGATAGGAAGGAGGCAAACTGGTGAGAATAAAACAAAACAAAACAAAACAAAACAAAACAAAACAAAACTCTGGTTTACCAGTAATGCTCTATTTCTTTGTTTTAAAGAGTCTGAACCATTAAAAAATGGTATAGGTAATTCCAATATAATCATCTGGTATCTAAGTTGGTATATTATTTACTTACTTTTCTGAATTATTTAACCAAAGCAAATTTTATCAGAGGAGAAAAAATTGCCATGATAACTCTGAACTTGGAGTTATTACATTAATGTTTCTCAATTGTCATGGTACCCATGGATAAGCCACAGCAAATGAGCAAGCTCTTAATACCATCATTTCTATCTTAAAGCTACCAGATGTTTGTGAAAACACTAGGTAAGCACATTTGCATTGTATTTGGCATAAATATACATATAGATTTGCTTAATCTGCATACTACTTTGGAGTTTAACATGGAATAAGGCAAAATAAAATGCTACAACTTTTCAAACTGAATTAAAAGTTCAACTTTCAAATACAAAATTAAAACAGAATTTCGGAAGGATTCCATCACAAGTGTGTTTTTGAGGGGCAATGTGGTTGTATATCTCTCTTGGAGAACACAGCTGAAGGAAGAAAGAGAATGAACAGATTATCTAGGGGAAGTTAGAAGGAAGGATAGTGTAGTGGCTAAACACACAGAGTTAGAACACCACATAACTGGATGCTAACCCCATCATTTTTCCCATCCAAAAAAAGAGTTGAATAAATATATATACATATTAAAGTTATAGACCTATAGAAACAATTTGTGTTGAGAACCTGGTACGTGGTAACTTTCAAAAAAAAAATGGGTGTCGAAATATTTATTTAGTTTTCTGAGATACAAGTGCATCATTTTCTGGAATGTGACATGGAATCGCCTAAAAAATATTTCGGGGACTGTCAAGTAAAAAACAAATCTGAATGTTGGTAAGAAGTTGTTTGATGCAAATGTATTATTGAAATAGGAGGAAAGTGACTCTTGTAATAGTGACGACACCCCTAGGGAAATGTCTATGCTTATCTCAAAGGTTAGGCAGAAGAGACTTTTGAATAAGAAGGAGTAAAGTAGGTTGAAAGAAATGGTGTGGGAAATAGGATGAACAGATGGCATGATCTCATAGTTGATCTAGTAATGTTTTTCCCTGAGGGCAGTCAATTTTCTGGAGTACCCAGTGAAGACGGGTCGTTCTTAATTCCAATACTTTCTTAAATTCAAGGGTGAGTCAAGGTCCAAGGACCTGTGGGGAAGACAGAAGACTGACTAGAATTTGGCCAAGTTAGAGCATATTTTATCCAACTTGCTCAGCTCAGTCAACAAAAGAGGGAAATAATCAAAATAACTTACAATAGAAGCTGAGTAATCCAAATAATCCAAATATGAGTGTAATTGATTATAATTTAGAAAATACTTTTTCTAGACAATAATTGCATACGTACCTTTCTTAAAAGCAAACACAATATAATTAACATAGATTTACTCATGAGCAAATAGCACTGGCTTTATATTCCATTAAAGGTGTTAAAATGAAAAGAAAATGAATGTGATTTTTTCTTAAATGTTGGTTCCAAAATTATTGGCTCAACATTTATTGTAGTGATGTTAGTGGAAACTTGATAAAGATTCCTTATGATTATTTAAATCCACTTCAAGCCACTTAGAATCTTACCCTCTTTCTATGTTAGACCTTGGTGCCTGAGTGCTAGATTTACCTTTGGAAAGTGTTATCTTGGAAACGATATGATGTCATCTCTTTGGCATTATAGGGCCGAAAGGAGGAAGAGGGCTGCTTTTGGAAAACATAAACCTTTGTTTAAACATGGAGAGCTTTAGTTAAGACAGCACTAAAGAGTAGAATAGTTATAGAAGCATGACTAAGGTGAATGGAGTTGAACAAATTTCTTTGGGGGTGTTCTCTTTTTTTCTCTCTCATGCACGAACTCAAAATATTGCACTCACCAACTTTGTCTTATTTTGCTTTAAAATGTTACTGTTGGGGCGCCTGGGTGGCGCAGTCGGTTAAGCGTCCGACTTCAGCCAGGTCACGATCTCGCGGTCCGTGAGTTCGAGCCCCGCGTCAGGCTCTGGGCTGATGGATCGGAGCCTGGAGCCTGTTTCCGATTCTGTGTCTCCCTCTCTCTGCCCCTCCCCCATTCATGCTCTGTCTCTCTCTCTGTCCCAAAAATAAATAAAAAACGTTGAAAAAAAATAAAAAAATAAAAAAAAATAAAAAAAAAAAATAAAATGTTACTGTTATGACTAAAACCATTTTTTACGTATTCGTGGAAATAATCTTTAGTGTATTAGCCAGACAGGTCATTGAATTGTATAAAACATATAAATAAACTCAATGCAAATGAGATCTCCTGGGATTACCAATAGAGGATGCAATCATTCGTTCTCCTATGGCAAAACAGCTCTATGAGGTTACAAAGATACTAAAAAGGAATAGACAAAGGGGAATTAAACAAACGGTTATCTATAACAAAAAGGTATACGCATATACATACCTAAAATGTATATACATATACATATATATATATATATATATATATATATATATATATATACATACATATACACATATGCACATTCTGAGGGTTCCCTCGGGGGAAAAAATGAGAAAGGTATTTGACACATTTAACTAAACGTACACTGGATTATAATCATCTCTTTTCCTTAGTTTAGGATTCTGAAATCCAAGCTCTGTATTCGTCACGTCTGCCATATCTTCTTCACTCGTTCAAAATGGACCTATGTGGGGCACCGGGACAACTCACTCAGGAAAGCATCTGACCCCTGATTTGGGCTCAGGTCATGATCTCACAGTTTGTGACATGGAGCCCTGAGTCAGGCTCTGTGCTAGACGTGGAGGTTGCTTGGGATTCTCTCTCTCTCTCTCTCTCTCTCTCTCTCTCTCTCTCTCTGCCTTCCCCCCACTCATGTTCTCTCTCTAAATAAGTAAACAAACATTAAAAAAAAGGATAGACCTATAAATTATGTAATTTGTAACAAGCTATCTTCTCTTAATGTATGGTTGTAAGGAATGATCACGTCACATTGGAATCTCAAACTTGGGATTGCTAATGTTTTATGCTGCAAAAGTATGAAGCATAGCCCTCCCTTTCTCTGTTTGAAGGACCTTTCTTTCACTAAGAATCTGGATCTTTCATTTGTCAGTGGGTTCATTCATTTGAAATAAAAAAAAAAAAAAACACAGAAAGAATAGAATAAAAGCAAATGAACTAAGGAAGAAAAAACAAAAAAACCCTCCACTGTCTAGATGTAGATCACTGGAGGCGCCTCTTCCTCATCCTCTTATCAAATTCTTATTTCATGCAAAATCTGTTTAGCTCTAAGTCTCTTTGAATAAGCAAAGCAGAACTGAGGTGAACTTAGAGGTTTTCTCCTTAGTGGAAAGTGTACATAAGTACGATGGGCAACAAGGCCCTTGAGGTCTCTTGATGACCCTCTATAAATAATCTGGCTGAATTAAAAGAATCTTGAATTAGGAGTAAAAGTCTCATTGTGAAAGCAGCCACCTTGAGAGTCCTAGATAAATGTCTCGGAGTCTCTCTACCTCAAAGAGCTTCAGGGACTGGAAAAATGCCTTATAGATTTGTTTCTAAAAGATCTATACAGGGGATGATTAGCTTAACATGGGAAGTGGAAAGTGGGTCATACTCATTTTTTTTCATGGTAGTTCAACACCTTTTATATGTCAGACACTAATCAGGTGCTTGACATCCTAATGTAGTTCGGCCAGTTAAATGCAAGAGACAACCACATCAAAAGAAACTTCCAATTTATGTGAAATCAGATAATACATTTAATAATAATAAATATATAATGTAAACACACACAGAGTGCTAAGGGAGTACAGGACCAGGATCCAGCCTACCCTGAAGAATCAGGGACAGTTTCCTGTATGACATGGTGCATTAGGGAAAACATAGAGCAATACTCAATTACTAGAATTAATTTCCTCTGTCATTTTCTTAATTATGTCTGTGACTACCATCGTAAGATAAACATGGCATTTGTAAATGTATTATGTTTAAGTCCAGCTTTTGAGGAGACACTCTAAAGTTCCAAATCATAAAATATCTAATTCTCCTAAAAATGATTGAAAACCCAAGTGAAACTAGTTTAAACAATAAAGGGAAGCTATTTTAGAGTATCATGCATGCTTTAGAGGTTTCGTGTTTTGATTCCTTTATTTAGCTCTGTGCTTTAATTGTATTTTACTAAATCCTCTAATGCTGCCTTTTTTTTTTTTTTTTTTTTTTTTTATGAAACTTTCAGAATCAGGTGACTTTTCCTGAGGCAAACAAAATAACTTCAACTGCACTAGTCCACACATTTGCATAGCAACCATTCAGAAAAAAAAAAAAAAAAAAAATCTCACTCCATCAGATATCAATCCTGGACATCAAGATGAATGTTCTAAGTTGGGTCTCCCTGTGAACCAATCTCTTCAGATGGAGAAATGTACCGAGAGATCGGATTAACTCTAGGCCAGTGTCATCTCTGAAATAATCGTAGGGACAAATGAAGGGGCTTGTGCCCTTGGAAGAAAAGAGTCACCAGGATTTGGCTATAGAGCAGGACCTAGAGTGAGGTGCAGTCTGGGCGTATGGAGATTCTGGTGATGTCTTAGCCTCCGGAAGAAACAAGGCAACTGCCCAACATCTGTAATGAAAGGTCTCTTTATCTCTTTATTATTCTCTATGGATCTTGTATTCAACACCTATCAACATGTATGTTCTAAGCTTTTGGTACATGTAAACTAGAAGGTTTTGGAAGATCTCCAGGTGTATCATGTATGAACATCTACGAACTTCAATGCTCAGGTGTATTGTTCAACACCGCAAAGCAATTCTCCAATTCTCAGTAGACACTGAATGGGTGTCTTATAATCTTAGTCAATTCTGACACTATCTACTTTGCCTGAGCTCCCACAGGTTAAAGACACAGCCCAACAAGACTGCCGCACCCCTAGCCTTTGAGCCACCAATCGCAAGCCCAGATTGTCAGATGTGCTTCCGATCAGCTGGTTATAAATAGGATGTTCCCATGATCTCCTCCTTGAGTGTAATTAATTTGCTAGAGCAGCTCACAAAACTCAAGAGAAACATTTACTTATATTTATCAATTTATTATAAAGGATATTAGAAAGAATAGCTAGATAAAGAAGTACATGGAGTGAGGTCCAGAAGCCACAGTACTGAGATGCACTACGCTCATAGCATGTGGACTCATACACCGATCTGAAAGCTCATCATCCTCCTCCTTCAAGAGTTTTCTAGATCTTAATTTGTAGCCCCACTCCTCCCTTTCCCAGAGGTCAGGGCGGGGTTGAAAATTCCAACCACTTGCTCTTTTTGGTGATTCACCCTATCCTGAAACTATCAAAGGACCCCACCCTAGGTCACCTTATTAGCATAAACTCAGGAGTGTTCAACAGTGACTCCTTATGAATGACAGACCCTCCTGATTTCTCAGGAAATTTGAAAGATTTTAGGAGCTCTGTGCCAGGAATAGGGCACCAAGACCTAACATATTATTTATTATACCACAAGTATTTAGACCCTAATTTTAGAAAATTAACTTCTAATATGAAGGTGATATACATTAAGGTTAACATCTTCACTAGGTTTTCAACTGCTGCCACAATAAAATACTGCAAACTTAGTGATTTGACACATTTAAAAAAAAATAAGTTTACTTGTTTTAAGAGAGAGAGAGAGAAAGAAAGAGAGAAGTAGTGAAGGAGGGGCAGAGAAACAGGGGGATAGAGGATCCGAAGTGGGATCTGTTTACAGCAGAGAGCCCCATGCAGGGCTTGAACTCACAAACGGTGAGATCATAACATGAGCCAAAGTTGGATGATTAACCGACCGAGCCACCAGATGCCCCCATTTTTTTTTTTTTTTTAATTTAACTTTGTGCCTGTAGTTGTAAGTAGGGCACGTGTCTGAACAAGATAAGATAAATGTGTCAGCAGTGTTATGCTCCTTCTGAGGGCTCTAAGGAAGAATCTATTTTCTGCTCAGTTGGGTTGTTAGTTGAATTTATTTTCTTACAGTCATAGGACTGAGGTCTCCAATTTCTTCCTGATAATAAACTGAGACCTGTTCCCAACTTCTAGAGGCCACTACTTTCCTTGGTTTATGCCCTCCTCCTCCATTTTCAAAATAGTAATGGAAGGTCAGATCTCTCTCACTTTGAATCTTCTGTTCCTCCTCTGCCAGGAAAGATTCTCTACTTTTAAATGAGGAATAATCTGATCTAAATGGGCTAAATTGGGCTCATCCAGATAATCCAGGATAATCTCTCCATCTAAAAGCTGCTAAACTTTACTACATCTGCAAAATCTCTTTTGCCTTATTTACAGGTTTGGGAAATTAGAACATGGACATCTTTTGGGGGTTATTATTCTGCCTACTGTAGCACACTAATCTCCACATTATTTCCACAGTGATTTCCTTAAAACTATTACAGTTACTGTATAGGAGTGTCTTTGTTTGCCTGGGGACTTTGCTAGTCCGATAGTGTGAATAAGGATAGGGACTTTGGGTCATGTGATATCTTTTTGACCTCCTGAGGGGCTAGAGCCTGAAACTGGTCATGTGGTCAGTAAGCTATGCTTATTCAGTGAACCCCCCAAAAAATCTGGACATTAAGGCTCATGTGAACTTCCATGATTGGCAACACTCTGTGTATATAGTCACACACTCTTTTTTTTTTAATCTCAATTCTTTTTTTTTTTAATTTTTATTAAAAATTTTTTTTTTTAACGTTTATTTATTTTTGAGACAGAGAGAGACAGAGCATGAACGGGGGAGGGGCAGAGAGAGAGGGAGACACAGAATCGGAAACAGGCTCCAGGCTCTGAGCTGTCAGCACAGAGCCTGATGCAGGGCTCGAACTCACGGTCCGCGAGATCATGACCTGAGCTGAAGTCGGATGCTTAACCGACTGAGCCACCAGGCGCCCCTCTCAATTCTTTTTTTAGACAAAGAGAGAAAGTGAGTGTGTGCATGTGGAGGGAGGGGCCGAGGAAGAGAGAGAGAATCTTAAACAGGCTCCATGTTCAGTGCTGAGCTCCATGTGGGGCTTGATCCCATGACCCTGGGATCACGACCTAAGCCAAACTTGAGAGTCAGATGCTCCACTGACGGAACCACCAGGGGACCCTATAGTCACACATTCTTAATGAAAACAGTGACACTGTTCACAGCTCCACAGAGAGAAAACAACTGTAAGTTCTGTAACTGGCACTTTCTTGGACTCTGCTGTATGCAGTTCTTTTCTTGATGGATATAAATCTGTATCCTCTATCTATAATAAACCATAACCGTGGGTCTCACAGCTTTCAGTGACTTTTCTGAGTCATGCTAGCAAATTGGTGAAACTTTGGGTGGTCTTGGGAACACTCTAACTTGCAGTTGATGCCAGAAGTGAGAACAATCTTGTGGATTGGGCTTGCTCTAACTTTGTAGCTCACCACTGATAATCTTTCCATTTCTTAATCCAATATTTTACCATCTGGTTTCTATATCCAGCTCCAATCTGATTTCCAGGCTGTAGATACGTACCATCTAATTTGGGCAAAATGCTTCGAAGTGATTCCAGCTCCCTCTTGCTGTGTGTATGGTGGCAGTAATGTCCCATGCTATACACATTTTTTTTTTTTTTAATCCACACCTTTCTACAGTGATTTAAGGTTTACTCTCTTACTTGATATGCTAGTGGGCAACCGATAGTATGATACAAGCAGTCTTAACAAGTGCTTACATGTCAGGATCTCCTTCTGCTGCTCTTAAAACCCTTGTGCTGCCATGTGAATTGCCTGCAGGATCGTGAGAGGCCTTTCGTGACCCAGGCACCCCCAAGACCCCAGCTGGCACCCTGCCAACCAGCAGAACTGTGATTGAGGCCACACTGGATTATCTAGCAGTCAGCTGACCTGCCACTTAAATACAGGTACATAAACAAGTCCAGCTGACATTCTTAATCAAACCTCAAGAAGGCCCTGGAACTGATTAGTACTTAAAAGGGAAAAGGAGGATAAAGGGGATGGTCCACCTTGAGTCATGTTATCAAGCATATTATGCAATGGGAAAAGAAGTAACTTATCGCAGACCCACTGAATGAATAGAACTTGTATTGACTGGAAGATATACGGCTCCTTGAATAAAAAGGATATTGGATAAAGGAGTTACTTATGCATTGTAGGTGCTCATATTTTTAGGGTTGGATTTGGAATTCGTAAGGTACACGATAGCGAAACATTATCTCAAGGTAGGCATTTTCAGAAAATAGATTGTTTAAAGAAGTGCAGTTATATTCCAATTATATTCACCCTCTAGTCTGTCATTTTTTCCCCCCTGGGGACATACTTGTAACCCTTTAGAGGACAATACAAGAGCAGTGGTTTCTTACTGTTACCCTAGGAATAGTAGGGTAGATACCACACGTTAATGTCTAGATGGGTTTTATTTGCTACACTATGCAATATATTTGAAGTTTGTGCTTAAAATTTTAATACAAATCTTTCTCAACCTTACATATTCAAAACTATTGCATGAGATCAGTCTCCCAAAATTCATATGTGGAAGCCTTATGTGCAAGATGACTATATTTGGAGATAGCGCCAATTAAGGTTCAATGAGGTCATAAGAGTGGACACCTAATCACATAGGACTGGTATCCTGAAAAGAAGAGGAAGACACACCCCAGATCTCTCTCTCTCTCTCTCTCTCTCTCTCTCTCTCTCTCTCCACACACACACAAAGGAAAGGCCAACTGAGGACATAGCAACAAGGTAACCAACTTCCATGTAAGAGAGATCTCACCAGACACCAACTAGGCTGTTCCCTTGATCTTGGACTTCCAGCCTCTGGAATTCTGAGAAAACTAATTTCTGTTATCGAAGTCACCCAGTCTGTGGTACTTTGTTATGGCAGCCTGAGCAAAGTAATTATACTCCCTGTTTCCCTGTTAGTTAAAATGGACCTTTATCATTTCTCCATCACGGGTCCGTGCCTGTCAACCATTCTATTTTACTTTATTGCTGTTAGGAACTGCATGACGCTTGTCTTCCTAGAACTTAATTAGAGCTTGTAAATCATTTTAATTAGACCATTTAAAGAAATATTGAATGATGGAAATTTCATTATCATTGCATCCTTTAAAATGATAATTAAGAATTTAGCAATCTTTCAATAATATTTATGGTTGTATATCAAGCTTGTTTTATGTGCTTAAAACAAACTAAATGATAAGTATTATTTTTTAAATCTCCATGTACATGCTGAACATTTGTGTTTAGACTTAGAAAACTGGAGGGCATATTGAAATGAAGACAAATTTGTAAGTGAAGTTCATTAGGTCTGCATGGTTTTGCTTTGCAGGCACTTGAAAATTAATATCATTGGGGGTGCCTGGGTGGCTCAGTCAATTAAGCGTCCAACTTCGGCTCAGGTCATGATCTCATGGTTTGTGAGTTCGAGCACCTCATTGGGTCCTGTGCTGACAGCTCAGAGGCTGGAGCCCACTTTAGAATCTGGGTCTCCTTCTCTCCCTGTCCCTTCCCCACTCTCATTCTGTCTCTCCCTCTCAAAAATAAACATTAAAACATTTAAAAGAAAATAAAGAAAATTAATATTATTGCAATAGGTGAAAGAGCAATGGAATCTTAAAAAATTTTTTTTAATGTTTATTTATTTTTGAGCGAGAGAGACAGACAGAGAACAAGTAGGGGAGGGGCAGAGAGGGAGACACAGAATCAGAAGTAGGCTCCTGGCTCCGAGCTGTCAGCACAGAGCCTGACACAGGGCTAGAACTCTTAAGCTGTGAGATCATGACCTGAGCTGAAGTTGGACGCTCAACCAACTGAGCCACCCAGGCACCCCTAGAGCAATGGAATCTTTAGGCAAACTACGGACTTAGATGATTGTGATGTATCAACGCCTTTTATCAATTGTAATAAATGTATCACTTTTATTTTATTTTTTTTTAATTTTTTTTTTTTAACGTTTATTTATTTTTGAGACAGAGAGAGACACAGCATGAACGGGGGAGGGGCAGAGAGAGAGGGAGACACAGAATCGGAAACAAGCTCCAGGCTCTGAGCCATCTGCCCAGAGCCTGACGCGTGGCTCAAACTCACGGACCGCGAGAACGTGACCTGAGCCGAAGTCAGACGCTTAACCGACTGAGCCACCCAGGCGCCCCTAAATGTATCACTTTGCAGAGGAGTGGGCTATGCCTATATGGAGGCAGGGGGTTATGGGAAATCTCTTTACCTGCTTTTTAATTATTTTACTGTGAAGCTAAAAGTGCTCTAAAAAAGTAAAGTTTTGTATATATAATGACAACCTAATTTTTAATACAAAATTTTACAAAAGCAACTGACAATAATAACATATAATAACAATACTAACAATAATCGCATATATGGATGATGTGAAATTTTCATAAATCAAAATTGAAAGCATCATAAGCCATGGAGGAAAAAAAGATTAATGGGTCCTATAGTTATCACTATACCAACAAGTGGAAGAACTGTTATCCCTAAAGCTGTTTTGTCATTTCATTCATTCAAAAAACATATTTTAAGCACCAGGGAAATATTTTCTGTATCAAAAATGTAAATTTCACTGATCTGATCTTAGCAGGAAAAATGATGAAACGGGTTAAAAAATAATTTGCTGCTCAGAGTGGTTAAAAATAAATTACGAATTAACGAAGATGGTGTATAATTTGAATGAGGGATATGGAAATGTCAGGAGACAAAGGAATAGTTTAGGATCAGTGTAGTAAAGGGCCCTCTAAGGGGAGAAGGAATCTGTGAACCAGTCAATGTGTCAGGAATGAGATATGGGAAATTCATGCTTAAAGGGACTTTCTTTTCAGAGGAAAGAAACTGATAGGCAGTGAAGTTATATATACTAATAGAAAAAGTAAAATTTTGCCTTTGTTTTTGGCTTGTTGGATCATACAAATTGTGTAGAAATCTGACATACAACCACACAACTATTTTCAACCCACAGTGTGTTCAAACCTTGATGGGGATTAGAAGCCAATGGTCCTCACCTAGAGTAAATTTTTCTCCTCTTCACTTTTGTAGCATCCTATGTAGACATTCTCATGGCTTCTACCACATTGCATTGAAGATAATCTTTTTATATACCTGTCTTTTGTATCAGATCAAACTCACCACAAACCAATTATTAGGATTTATCTCATTGATTCTACAGTACCAGGCACATGGTCTAACACCTAATAGGTGCTCAATCAGTGTTTACAGATGTAAAATTAAATTAATCCTCCCAAATAACTAAAGAACTATTTCCCAACAGTGGTCATGGTGTAGAGAAATGCTATCTTTATAGGATTTCAAAGACATTAGATTTAAATAATGTAAAATCTAAACTCCAAAATAGTGCTAGAGAAGTGTGGCAATCTACCTTCTCTTTTTAAAAATAGTTTTCAGTCATTCTGTTTGATAGCTTTATACTTATTTCACTCTTATTAAATCATTTTTAAAATTTTTGAGTTTCTAATGAACTTCTGAACTAACAATTGATGTAATTATTGGCTTCTTGTATGTATGTTTGCCTGCAAACAAATAAAAATTTCTACTTGCATTCTGGACTTCCAGTACTTACTATCCTGTTGTTAATGTGATGAATGAATCATTAACGAGCTGAAGTATTTAAATGTCAGGATCAAGGACTTTAATGGCATTAATTAAAATTAAAAAAAAAAATCTCAGATCATGTAATTTGTTTTGCTTTGCTCTGAGACACAAACAAATCCACTTAATTTTCATAATCCAATTTATAAGAGAATGAAAGAAAAGATAATATATGGCTATATCTAAAATTTAGAAGATATTTCTTGATATGTAAAATTAAGTACTGTATAACTAGAAAAAAGGCTTTTCTACCAATATGAAATGGAATACGCCATAGAATGATTTTAAATGTTTTTATTGCTGTTAGAGATTTTTAAATGACATTTAAGGTAGTTGAATAGGTTTTATTACCAAAATAATACTTTTATGATTCTGCTTTGGACTAAAAATAAATTGTTGGATGAGTCAGATATACACTGGCTAGATTCTTAGTTTTTTTTCAACATTTTTTTTTTTTTTTGGGACAGAGAGAGACAGAGCATGAACGGGGGAGGGGCAGAGAGAGAGGGAGACACAGAATCGGAAACAGGCTCCAGGCTCCGAGCCATCAGCCCAGAGCCTGACGCGGGGCTCGAACTCACGGACCGCGAGATCGTGACCTGGCTGAAGTCGGACGCTTAACCGACTGCACCACCCAGGCGCCCCTAGATTCTTAGTTTTACAAAAGGTTTTAAGAGAGAAAGAACACATACACACACACTGCAGATATATGTTAAAGACCTTTTAATTCAAATATTTTATTTTTTTATTGTGGCATTCTTGTTAGTATATAGAAAAATTAATCTATTTTTAAGGAAAAAGATTGGTTTTTACTAATCAAGTCTCACTGTATTACTTTGCTAGGAGTGTGGCATATAGACAGGATACATTTGATGGATTTGAAAAACAAACCACCAAATTGTTTACTTAGAATAGGATATAAATATTTGTTCTTTTATCTCTCATCTAATAAGTAAGACTTATATTATACCAGGCAATGTCCATCTAGTTTCTGTTAAAAGAAAGAAAGAAAAAAAGAGAGAGAGAGAAAGAGATAAAGAAAGAGAGAAAGAAAGAGAGAGGCAAGAAAGAAATGAAGAAAAACAAAAAACTCAGTACTTTTTAAGCCAGACCTCTTCAAATTTAGTTTTTTATAGAAAGGTTAAATCTGTTTTCTCATTTCTTTTTATTGTTTAAATATTGATTTGTTTGCTTGTATAATTTTACATTCTTTATTGTGAATTATTTTAAATATGTATTTTAAAAATTCCCAACAAATATTTAAAATATAAAAATATTCATAATATACAGCAAGCCTTCTATATTATTGAGGACTTTTTATATTATTATTGAACTAAAACCTACAAATATAGGAAGAAAAAACCAGCTGGACACAATTTGTCATACTATTACATCTCTCCCTTCTTCCCCAGTATTAGTCATATGCTACACTGGTTGTTTATTATTCAACAGGTCAAATATAAATAAATATTTGCTGAGCGAAAACACACCAAGGATTCTCATAGCCATTTCTTAAAAATTTTTTTTTTTTCCAACGTTTTTTATTTATTTTTGGGACAGAGAGACAGAGCATGAACGGGGGAGGGGCAGAGAGAGAGGGAGACACAGAATCGGAAACAGGCTCCAGGCTCCGAGCCATCGGCCCAGAGCCCGACGCGGGGCTCGAACTCACAGACCGCGAGATCGTGACCTGGCTGAAGTCGGACGCTTAACCGACTGCGCCACCCAGGCGCCCCTCTCATAGCCATTTCATAGAGAACAGAGTACATTATTTACAAAGTTTACAAACATTACCCAAATTTATGCATCCATAAAAATGCATAGTATTATTTTCATGGTTTTGAAAATTTTTAAATAATGACAGAAACCTACTTCTATTATATTTATAGTAAATTTATGTTTATAATATAAATATTAAAAATTAAAGTATAAAAATTATAAAATATGTAATTATATATTTAATGTATAAATATATAAATTTATATATAATATATATTATATATGTATAAATTTTATATAAAAATATATAAAGTATATATAAATGTATATATTTATATAAATATATATAAATATAAATATATAAATATATATAAATATAAATATATAAATGTATATTTATATATAAATATACATTAAATATTGTATTATATTATATTATATTAATAAATATATTAGTATGATATTAATATATTAACTAATATATTAATATTATATATAATATTAATATACTATAATATACTAATTAATATATATAATATATTAATTAATATATATTATATTATATATAATATAATACAGATATATTATATTATATTATATTATATATATTATATACTTTATATTATATATTATATATATTATATATTTATATAATATAGATATTATATTATATATTAAATATATCAATATCTATATATTTATAAATATATAATATATAATATAATGTATATATAAATGTATAAATGTAAATATATATATAAATTTTATATATTTATACATGCAAATGCATATCAATATATTTATATTATATGTTATATATTTTTATTATATAATATTATATATATAATATATATTGCTTAAATATATATTTATTATATAAATGTATTTATATTATATAAACATATTTATATAATTATAAAAATTAAAATATATAAAATATATATTTATATAAATTTATAGTAAATATATAAATTACAAAATTTATAGTAAATACAGTTTTTGAGATAACCCATTTAAAATATTTTTCTGTAGTTAATTCATGTCACAGCCTATATTGAATTCCAATGTATACCTTACTGATAGAAAATACTACATGTATTCACATATTATATATCTCTGCTCGTCTGTTGATGATTTGTTTCTTTTGTTATGAAAACAATGATGCCATGGACATTCTTAAACATGTCCTTACAAACACATCAACTTTGATAATTGCTAGGCTATATAACTAAGAGAGAAATTGCTGGCTCAAAGGATGTACCCGTTGTTTACATTAGATAATACTGATAAAATACTCATCAAAGTGTTCATACCAATTTACTCTCCAGATAACAGTGAGAGGGTTTGCTCCAACATATCTTTGCCATCAATTATTACTGTCAGTTTTTCCATCTTTTAACTTTGACAATATAAACTATTTAAATATATATATATATATAACACATAATTTTTTATCTTAGAGAAAGAGAGAGAGTGGATAAGAAGGGCGAGAAGGAGAGAGAGAATTTTAAGCAGACTCCACATTCAGCATAGAGCTCAACATGGGGCTCAATCCCATGACTCAGGATCATGACTTAAGCCAAAATCAAGAAGCAGATACTTAAACAATTGAGCCACCCGGGTGCTCCTAAAATGCTGTCTTAATATGATTTTGAATTGTGCTTTCTGGATTATCGGTAAAATGAGCATTTTTGATATGTTTACTGTTATATTCTCTATGATCAGATTCCCCTCTTGCCTATTTTGATAATTACTCTTTTGTTGTTAACAGTTAGGAATTATAGGTATTGCATGCCATTAGTTTGTTTGGATTTTCACTTTCTTTTCTGTACCTTCTGTGGAATACATTTTTAATGTTAATGAGATCAAATTAATTTTTTTAATTCTTTGTGCTTTTAGTATCTTGTTAACATAAGACCATAAATATATTAGCTAATATTTTATTCTTGATATTAAAATATTTTGATTTTCTTGAGTGAATAATTTATTAGTTAGCCTGATAATCTAATGTTTGTGGGCAGTAAAAAAAATAGGAAATTAATTTATTTTTCTTATATGTGTAGATAATCCCTTGGATAGTGCCACTTATTGAAAAATATAGTTATCACCTCTCAGATTTCATTCCATATATAGTAAATCAAATTTTAATACAAGCATGTCTTATTTATAATCATTCTATAAGTATATTCTATATTATTCTTTCCATTTGTTTATTGATCTATCCCATAGTATCTTCACAAAATGTTTAACCAATCCAAATAGATGATCCATATATTTTCTTACATTTTCCCAGTTGCAAATTTTCTGTATGAAATCTGCATTTGGGATTTTCTTGGCTTATTGCTTGGCTTTTCAGGGTAATTCTGGACATAGGCAGAGATATAGGCTAGAATTATAGGTTGCATTAACATATTTTAAATACAGAGCCATTTTACAAGCCTGGGTTAAAACCCATATTGATAAGATATCTTTTTTTTAAGTTAATTGTTTGATGAATGAAAATGAGAAAGTTTTATTTCTTCTAATATCATTATCCATTTTTCTATCAATGATAGCATAGATGATAAATTAAGTTAGATGATACCCTTACTTTTTTTAATCTATGAAACATTTAACAAGACACAAATTATCAATTCTCACCTAAAAAAGTACTCATTTGGTAATTTTTGCCATTTCGGGGACAAAACTTTTGGGAACCTACTATTTTTCATCGAAGTACTTTTCTCTGTTCATGATATGTAAATATTAAGGATTCTTCATAGATATCAATTCATTCATTCAATAAATATTATAAGAGATAAATAGATCAATAGACAAACTTTGCACAGCAAGAGCAATTAGCTGCTCAGTATTTGTTGAAAAAAATGAATAAAATAACAAGTCATGGGGCAATGTGACTAGAGAGATAAACCCTGGAAGATTGAGGACTGTTCACTTCAAATAGAATTCATAGTTTATCTTTTAGAAAGTGAATTTTATGGTCGACATACTTGAAGGCTAACAATTAAGATAAAAAGGAAAAGGGAGGCAAACCATAAGAGACTCTTAAATACAGAGAACAAACTGAGGGTTGCTGGAGGGGAAGTTGGTGGGGGTATGAGCTAAGTGGATGATGGGCATTGAGGAGGGCACTTGCTGGGATGAGCACTGGGTGTTGTATGTAAGTGATGAGCCACTGGGTTCTACTCCTGAAACCAACACTACACTGTATGTTAACTAACTTGAATGTAAAGAAATAAATTTTTAAAAGAATGCTACTGTGACCACATCAGTGAGGATTTGATCACCTAAACTAGGTCCATGATAATTTAGATAGAGGATGGAATGTGCACTCTCTCATTATATATGTTCACACATGTACAGATGATATGTACAGACAGGAGTTGAAACAGCTGAACTTGTTTCGTAATTGAATTTAGGGAATGGGACAGAAGAAGGACTCCAGAATGCATGCCAGATTTCTAGTTGGGCTGACTGAGTGAATAATGGTTTATTACCAAAAATTACTGAAAAAAATGTTGAAGTATGAGCAGACTGAGGGCATGGTAAACTCTGTTTGGGATAGACTCTCCTCATTAACCATCTCTCATACATGTTATAAGTCTCAGATGAGATAAGGAATGTGAAAAGTTTTTAAGAAATTTAAGACATTGGGGTGTCTGGGTGGCTCAGTCAGTTAAGTGTTCGACTTCAGCTCAGGTCATGATCTCACAATTCATGAGTGCGAGCCCCCACATGGGGCTCTGTGCTGAAAGCTCGGAGCCTGGAGACTGTTTCAGATTCAGCGTCTCCCTCTCTCTCTGCCCCTCCCCTGCTTGCGCTCTGTCTCTCTCTCTCTCGAAAATAAGTAAACATAAAAAAAAAAAAAAAGTAAAAATGTAAAAAATAAAGAAATTTAAGACATTAAAATCACCTGGGTATATAAAACATACCATTATCATTTTTGGCTGAAGGGGAAATTATGTAAATCAGAAGTAACAATGGTAATTTTCTTTTACCTGAGAAGAATGGAATGGAGAGGGGGCATACTGGCTAATTAAATTAAGGTGGAACCTATCTATCAGGATAATTAATTTGTATATGCTGATCTTTGTACCCTCAGAATTTAAGAATCTGTGTTTTAGGCCTATATATTTTTAAATATGTTTTACTCCATAATGTCTTAATGTTTTTCTCATAAAAATCCAATTTAAGAGAAAATCATATTATCTATGGGCATTACTGGCTACGGTAAAGGTACCACACTTTAATGAGACTCAGCCTATACTGAGGGTAAAAAAAACATGAAAGATTATTATAAAACTCACCATCATACCTGCTGTAAGGAAAGGACTATGAGGATTATACAAAGTCATTGTGATTAGCTTCCCCCCCACCAAAAAAATATGGCCTAATACTTAGAAAGAGTATTTCACATTTATTTAATTAATTTGGAATTTCAGGCTAATGCTAAATTGTGTGCAAGAATCACCTCATAAGGTAGATGACATTAGTAAAGTTTATGAGATCTGGGGCACCTGGGTGGCTCAGTTGGTTAAAGTCTGCCTTTTGATTTTGGCTCAGGTCATGATCTATTTTCAGCTCAGGTGGTGATCTCACGGTTGTGGGATGCAGCCCCAAGTCAGGCTCCGGTTTGGCTGTGGAGCCTGTGTAAGGTTCTCCCCCTCTCCCTCTGTCCCTGCTCTTCTCGTGCTTTCTCCCTCTCTCAAAAATTAAAATAAAAATAAATTTATGAGATCAAAGTCTATAAACAATTCTGTGGAAACAATTCTGTGGAGTCCCATAGTTAGCATGAAGTTTATTTTGAAGTGAAGACACTTGAGATTCAGCAGGTGCAGAAAGAAGTATTCTCTGAGCTTCCTTTATAAGACTAAAAGCAGCAAGTTCTGGAAATAAGGCTGCCATAAATTCCCTCTCTAGGATGGTCTACTCCCAGGAGGAAGAACCAGAATAAATCTAACATAAATCCCTTCTCCAGGGAGTTGTAGGGCTCTGTAAAAAGTAGAAGGACCACCCACATGTGTAGAGACAAACATTATCACAAACTTTCTTATCTCTCCTTTGTTCTCTTAAGGAAAAAAAAATAGTCTTTCAAAAGAAAAGAAAAAAAAAAAGCCTTTTCATTCTCCTCCTTTTCATCTAACAAATTAGGTATATAAATCTCTAACTTGAACTATTTAGCAAGACAGCTACTTCATTTGTTGGTTCCCATATGCATATGTATCAACTTCTTTTTTCTATTAATCTGTTTGATGTCAGTTTAATTTGCAGGCCTCAGTCACTCCACTGAGAGGGTAAAAGAGATTTAGTTTTCCTCTTTTGCAGTTCCAATATACACAATGAATGACTGGTGGAGCTCAGGCACAAACTCTAGTTATCTGGTTCTAGAGTCTGTGTCTTTATTTTATTTTATTTTATTTTATTTTATTTTATTTTAATTTTTTTAGTGTTTATTTTTGACAGAGAGAGAAAGAGAGAGAGACAGAGCATGGCGTGGGAGGGGCAGAGAAAGAAGGGGACACAGAATCTGAAGCAGGCTCCAGTCTCTGAGCGGTCAGCACAGAGCCCGACACGGGGCTCAAACTCACCGACCGTGAGATCATGACCTGAGCTGAAGTCGGACACTCAACCGACTTAGCCACCCAGGCGCCCCTAGTCTGTGTATTTAAATAACCACGTTCCTCTGGCTTATTATTCACTTGTGGTTACTGTTTTTCCTTGTTTATGTATCTTTAGGTTTTAAGTTTCGAATCTTATTGGCCCTGTGAACAGTGTCACAGACCATCCTTTTGATTACCAAATGTTTTGGAACAAGCCTATAAATCTGCCCCAATAAAACTCAAAGGTCGGTAATCTCAATATCAAATTCCTAGGAGCATACTAGCTCAATAATCTGTTTCCTTATTAGCAAAACAAAACTTAAGGCTAGTATTTCACAGCAAATATATGAGATTGTTAGTTTACTCTGACAACACAAGAATTGGTGTTCATGGTATAAAGCCAGGGAACTTTCAACTAGACTGAAGGTAGAATTTTATGTGATGAAATATCAGTAGTTTTGAAAGTTTGCTGTTTAAATAAAATGACAACTCAGGGTTTACGGGTATGGGAAGCTAACAAGTAAAGAAAAAGAGTGACTCTGGCATATATATTTGCCTCTGTATATACTTTGTCAGTGGTGGGAAATAGACATAACAGCATGGGGGGAGTGCCCTACTAGTCAGTTTTAACACATATATTTCAAAGCCTCAATTCTGGTACTATGTTGTCTATATTTATTTGCACTTGTAACTTTTGTTACTTTATTATTATATTTTATATATTTGAAAAAAAAATTTAATGTTTTATTTTTATTTTGAGACAGAGACAGGGTGTGAGTGGAGGAGGGGCAGAAAGAGGAAGGGAGACACAGAATCCAAAGTGGGCTCCAGGCTCTGAGCTGTCAGCACAGAGCCCTACAGGGGGCTTCAACCCAGGAACTGTGAGATCATGACCTGAGCCAAAGTCGGACACTTAACTAACTGAGCCACCCAGGTGCCCTTATATTTTATATTTTTTAAGTGTCCTTAAGTATTTCCTAAAACTACAGTGAAGAGGAAAACTAATAAATTAACCAATTACATATATGTATAATACATATATATGTGTATATCTGTATTTACTACCCTTTCCCTTTTGCCTTTAAATAGACCATTTTGTCATGGAAAGCGACACTACCTGGGAATATATATGGACCAGATAGTATCCTAGTACACTCAATTTTATTTTTATCTTACTATTTTATTAATCCTATACTTGAATGGGTATCACAGTAGTGATGAAGTTCTCTTGGCTGATAATTATCAAGAGATAGATTAAATAATATCTAAACTACTCAGGCTGATTTCTGGCTTTGCTGAAAATAAAGACTTCCTGAACTTTTTTTTTTTTTTTTTTAATGTCTTAGGCTACTTTCTATAACATTTCAAAATGTTTTTCATGCCTTTGCAATTAAATCGTTTATTAATATGATTATATTCTAAATGATTTTTCAGCTTTTAAACCTACTGTTGAAGCAGCACAAATCTATATTATGATTAAATACCCAGGCTAAAGATGTGAGAAGCAAACTGTTAATTGTGTGCATATATGGGCGGTTTCTTAATTACATAACTGGTGAAACCGGAGGAAGTATGTGATGTTCTCCTTTCTTGTGCAGAGACATTTTTGAAAATCAAAACCAGTGACTGTCTTTGCAAAACAAAGAACTGATTACATGTTTAGTCAATAAATGAAGAATGGCTGGTTACATGTAATGTTTTGTTCCTTTATTTTCCCAGCTGCATTGACAAGGTTTCTTTTGAAACCGCAGTCAAAAGAGATGGTCTCTGGGTAGAGAAAAAAGAAAACGGTGTTTTCTCTTTTTCATAACGTTAGACCGGCCCTGCGGCGGCGCACCATGTTACAAACAGACTCTAATTGCAAGGGGGTGAGGGCACAAAGTAAAGGTTTCCTATGGTGGAGGTTATGATCTACTGTAAGAAGGATCTTCCGCGGGAGGAACTACCCTGTGTGTGAGCACGGGGGCCAGCCCACGAAAAGTGCTACAGGAAGGGCTTCTAGAAAAACGTGCAAATCAGAGAACAGGAAGATGGCGATGACCTTTAAATTCATTCCTTTCTCGGGAAGTGTGCCCATTACCTCCTTACGTGCATTCTGGCTAAATTTCCTGGGCCACTGATGCAAGGAAATCAGGTATATCGAAGCACAGGGACCTAACTGGGGAAAGTGTCTAGCCCAGGACAGAACCTCGCACCAGCTCCCACAGTCATTAGTCACCAGAAGGGAGCTTCACTCTGTCGCCCTCGCTTCCCTAGAGCTTCGATATCAGAGTGTTCGTGTTTGGGGAAAAAAGCAGGTGAGCCCGGCTCATTTGCAGCCAAGTGAGTTGCGCTTGACTATTGTGCTGGAAAATCTAGCACTTTTCTGCTACTGGTCGAGTTAAAATAGTCCTTCCTGGCTTTCAACAACCCTTGTCATTTGAAGGTGGGCTAAAAAGGGTCCCTTTATCAAATTGACATTACTCCCACCGCCGAAACGTGGTTTCTACATGGAATACTGAGGCTTAGCCCTGAAGGTCCGATCTGCCCTGGACAAAAGCCTAGGGAAATGACCTCACTGCCACCCACTGCCAGGGACAGAGTCATGGATCCCGCTTACTTCTTTCTGGTTTGGAGCCAGGTGCCCGGTGATTCAAAACTGAGAAAAGAAAAATGCACACACATATCCAAAATATTCATATTTTCAATACGAATGAAGAAATAACAACGAGAACGAGAAAATAACAATGATCTGATCTTCTATTTCCATTTCCTTTTTGTTTTCTTTTTCTTGCCTCTTTCCCCTTTGGATAGTAGAATTTCTTTTTTTTTTTTTTATGCTACAGGTTCCATAAGTAGAACCTTACATATTCAAGTGTAGTAGAAAAAATTATTTGATAATGTGTTATTAGATTTTTATATTTATACACACACACATATATACACCCATGAGCGTATATATGTAATCTCTAACTCTATATTAAATAAGCATAATGGTTCATTTGTAAAATTTAAAGGTTTTGCGATTTTACCAGATTATTTCATATAGGTGTTACACTGAAAACTGATTTTTCTGGAACAAAAACCATCGCATCAGAGGATTGCAAAGCTGGAATCTGAGATGTCAAATAAATGCATTTTTCTATGTTTTTATAAGAATCAAAGATTTTCCCTGTGATTCAAATGACAATGACAAAGGTGACTTAAGGGTTTCACGTTATGATTTTGTAGGGAGTGCTCTCTTTGTTACCACAGCCTTAAAGATCCCCCTTTCTATAAATCTGACAGTAGATTATTCTCCATAAATCTAAGAGGCCAAGCATTTGGAGCTTAAAACTCCTGCATCCGTCTGACTTGGCATCACAGTGAGAGGAGTCACAAGGCCAGACACTATCTCATTGGGAAAGACAAATTATCATGTCTGAGTACCAGGAATAATGATTCTAAATATGGACAGGTCTAATTCATTCAACATTTCAATGATGGCCGAATGACACGTGCTGGGTGGGCTCAACCTCTAGCTGGAATTTTAGCTCTTTGGGAAGCTGCGGCAGGACAGATCTGTGGCAGATGAATGACAGACACATTTTGGGAATGAATGCATTTTCTAGCTCAGACAGGGACCTTTCAGAAATCTTAGGAATTATGTCACTTTCTACTTCTTAACCATTTACTTCCCTTCGTCTAACAAAAGCCACTCATACCCACCCACCGCCTCGACGCAGAGCTATTCATGATACCAATTTTTATACTTTTGCACTTAAGATACTATTACAAATACCCATCTTTTATCTTCTTTGGCAATTGCATTTTTGCGTGTGTGTGAAAAGCTCCTGAAAACAAATGGAAAAGAAACTGATTTAAACAAAGTTTATATGAGCGTGTGTATTCAAAAGAGGAGATTCTCAGAAATATAAAGTAAATAATGTAATATCTTTTATTTGTATCCTCCTCCAAAAGCAATAGATTAAGTGCTAATGACAGATTCAACAAAAGCAAATATCATTTTGCTGTGGCCAATCCTCCGGTGTTACCTGAATGGTAACTTTACCACCATTATCTTTGGAGAACCATCTCTAATGTATATTTCTGCACGACTTTGTGCCCCAGAAAATTGATATTCAAAAAAAAAGAAAAGAAAAGAAAAGAAAGAAAAGAAAAGAAAAGAAAAGAAAAGAAAAGAAAAGAAAAGAAAAGAAAAGAAAAGTTTTGACAAAATCAACAACACACCTTTATTCTTTACATGGTCTAATAATAGGACGATGTGTTTTATATGTGTTTTTGGTATCTCCTTGTGAATTTGGCATCTCCTTGGTCAATGACAAAACAAATCCTCTAGCACTGTCCCTGGAATCCTAAATTGAAACTTATCCTGTGACAGTGAGGAATAAAAGTATACATAGATGAGGAATATACACAACAGGTAAAACTAAACTTCTAAAGCCAGAGTAGTAACTTCAGAAGATATAAAAAATGCAATCCCGTAAGTAATGATTATTACGCCTATTATCCTTTTATATCTGTAGAAATCAAAATGCTGATTCTAGTTGATGTTAATTAAATCCAGTTCTAATATATGTATGTACTGTTTTTCAAATAGAAGAGCTAATCAGTGGCTAATGTCTAAACAGGAGTTGAAATACTGTCAGAAGAAAAATTTTTAGGAAGATACTAATTTGTTTTGATTACAATATAGCTCATTAATGGACTTTCATAAACTATATTCTTGAGTTTTCATTGCTAATGTAAACTGCCTACAATAGGTTTCACTATAGGAATATAGTCAGATAATATTTCCAATTTATTTAACATGTTCTTGTCTACTATCTACTATTTAGCACAGTGAAAGACACTGGGTATACAGCAGTAAACAAAATATAAATAATTCTTTCAGAGGTACTAGAAATAATTTTCACTTAGTACTAATAAAAATTTGCTAACATATGTAAATTTTTCTATGATTTATAAAATGCTTTTATTTTTTATTTTTATTTTTTTTAATGTTTATTTTTGAGACAGAGAGAGACAGAACATGAACGGAGGAGGGGCAGAGAGAGAGGGAGACACAGAATCAGAAGCAGGCTCCAGGCTCTGAGCTGTCAGCACAGAGCCCGACGCGGGGCTCGAACTCACGGACCGCAAGATCATGACCTGAGCCGAAGTCGGCCGCTTAACGGACTGAGCCACCCAGGCGCCCCTATAAAATGCTTTTAGAAGCATTATCAAATTGATCCTTTTTGTGACTTATGGTAAAGTATAAATAGTTATTATTTCCATTTTCATATGAAGAAATCAACCTCCAAGAGCTTAACTAAATTTACAAATATTTTTTGGCTGGTAAGTAGCAGAGTTGGGATGTAATTTTATACTCACTGCATCATGCTTTGCAGGTGCTGTCTGAAATGTAAAGAAATGCTCGTTCACTTTCTTGATGTAAATATGCTTTTCCTGTTTTTCCTTTAGCAGAAAGTCCCAGTAAAATGTCCCATGATGACATGTAAATAGCTATGTATTTAATATAATTTTAATCAACAAATATGTAGAATTATTCACAGAGTCCTGGGGTAAGAAGGAATTGCATGGTCTAGTCTCACTCACTTTTTTCAGGTCAGTAAAAACGTCAATAGTCCCAAATCCAAACAATTTATCCTCATTTTTTAAAAGCTTCAGCAAACCTTTTATCTGCTTGTTTTAGGATTTAGTCATTCTTAGAAAGAAAAATTAGTTATTTTGGACAAAACATTTTCTAGATAAAACTAAAATCCATTATTCCCTGGCTTAAAGTTAAGAACAATTGATGAAACCCAATTAAAATGTTGCCCATCTCTTTAGAGTCAGATAATTTTCATCTCTCACCACTCCAAATGCCAATAATCTGTTTTCTTTGACTCCAAATATTTACAGTATTTTTTAAAAGTTTATATTACATAAATAGAATAGTATGTTTTGGATCTTATTTTACATCCATTATTAGAGTTTCACGTTCTTATTTCATAAATTGTAAGCTTATTAGGGCTTTGTATTTTGCTGTATACATTTTCATCTAATTGCGTATTACTCGCAATTGATGTTTCATTTGGATGGTTTCTCAAATGGGTTATATAGAGGCTGAACTCCAGAATTATATTTCATTTCCCAGTTTTCTACTTTGGCTTTAGGCTAAGGTCTGTTATATCCATGGTTAATGAGGAAACCTTAGAGGCAATGCCCAATTCTAAATAATGAGCTCAAGTGCAGCCATTCTCCATAGTTCTCCTGGATTAATAGCATCCAATCTCATTTACTAGACATATGCATTTTCCAAAATTAGTGTGTTCTATCTCAAAATGGCACCTGAAATCGTTATAACTACTTGGTAATACCATTTTGCACATAATGGCAATTAGACAATAATCAAGAGACAATACATGATAGAAGTCATGAAGTGCCAAAACTGCAGAAGTACACAATTTTGGAAGGGAAAAAAATGCATATTTTTGCATTGAGTAGAAAAGATTTCATAGAGGAGATTTCAGGTAGACATTGAAGAAGAAGCAGGGCTTAGACAGATGTTAACAGACCATGGGTATAGTGAGAGATCTGCTGTATAGGAAATAGTTATCATCCATTAATTTTCTATTTTAGTCATTACAACACCATCCAAAAAATAGAAGGCTATTCTAGCACTATATGTGGAGGGGCAGTGATGCAGAAGCAAGTGTGATAGAAAGTAAAAAACAAAAAAACAAAAAAACCCAAAAAACCTGAATTTTGTTCTTGATTTTATTTCTAATTAGGCTTGGATATTGTTAAATCTGTGTAGGATCTTCAAAATTCAGTTTCCATACCTGCAAAATAAATAAGATGACTGAATATTTATTAACTTCCCACCAGAATATTCAATGAATGTATGGTATTTTAAAAATGAATGCAATAAGATTTTTTCCACTTCTGTCCCCTTTTTCATCTAACCTGAATATTTTAATCTCAGAGTCTTTCTCATTTCTCCTTGCTTATGTCACTACATAATATTGAATGTAGCAATGTTTGGAATTCACTCCACACTACTCCAGTTTGACTGAACGGGGCTGAGGCAACAGGAAATAAGAAAACAAAAGGGTGAGAAAATCAGGGTGAGGTCAGGTAATTGGAAATGTTTTTGCGAGGCTGGCTTGTAAGAAGTTAGACAGAGATGTTGAAAGCAGGACAAGCAGTCAGGGTTATAATGTGTCATGTTGGAGAGTTTGGATTTAATTCTCAAGAAACAGAAAACCATTGATAGGTGTTAAGTGGGGGAAATGGCATGATAAGATTTGCATTTTAAAGAGCTGACTTAGGACTTCTTATTTCCCTGTCTGGCACCGAAGGAGCTTAGAAGTGACCACTCCATCGAAGGAGCTCGGAAATCACCATCCATGGTAATAACAAGTAAAAAGCTGAACAGACTGAAAAACCAACAACTCTTCTTAGATCCTTAAGAGAAGTGAAGCTATGGCCAACTGGTGACACCAAAATTGAACAAAAGAGACCGGCAGATACAGAGAAGCGAAACTTACCAGAATGGAAACACAGCAGCTAAAACTTCTGGCATGGGTACCAATGCCAGGGTAGGAAGACCTGAGCTATAACTGGTGAATAGTTGGAGACTCGGTGTGGAAGAGTATCAGTGTGGTCCAGGTGGACCTAGTCCCCACAACCCCAGGAGCTCAATCAGGTTCTTGAAAAGATCGGAAACAAATCCTCTCGCGCTCCTGTCAAGGAGAGTAGAGAAGTCACCATTTTGAAAACACCAGTGCATTTTGTTCTTCTTAACAGGTCCGGTCACAAGAAAAAGTAGTGAACCAGAGCTTTACCTGCTAGTGGTTTTTTCAGAGCCTAACCTACCTGGGGGAAAGGGAAATACCCAATTCTACCCGTAGTAGATATCCTGTCCCACCTAAGGTAGTGGTGGTGAGAAACTGAGAAGCACGTGCAGGGTTCCCAGTGTAGAGACGCAAGCAAACTAAAATACTGAGACCTGAACACCGGATATGGAACACTCCTTTCGTCCCTAAGCTTTTCTGCCCCCCTTACTGAAGGTCTTTCTAGAAAGTTCCTTTTGCCTAGTGCATATCTTTTCATAGTATCAAAAAAATATATATTGCAAGGTACACAAAATGGCAAGAACCAGAGTTTGACGAGACTGAGAGGAGATCAAAACCAGACTCAGACATGACAGAAATATCAGAATTATCAGAATCAGAAGCCTATCACGCCTTACAGGCAATTTTGACGCACACTTAAAATTTGAGAACCGCTGATCTAGAAAACTGATTTGGATACTAAATTTTCTATATGTGATTTTTCCCATTTGTGTGTGTGTGTGTGTGTGTGTGTGTGTGTGTGTGTGTGAGAGAGAGATTTTACTCCCAATTCTACTCACTATAGACTTCAAGTAATCTTCACTTGTTTTGCTCCTGTAATCCTTTCCTATATAGTGACCGTCAGTCCTATAAGAGGTGTATCTTGGATGTGTTTTACATTCCTTCATGACCTAGCATGATGATGCTAAAGAAATATTCAGTAAATCCTTTGTGAAAGAAAGGTTAATAACGTGGCATACTCACTGGCTAAAGCTGGTTATGCAGACTGTTTTCCTGCAGAAAGTCTGACCTGCAGACAGCGTTGCTTTCTAGATGATGTTGAGTGTCAGCGTGAACACCCCTAAGTTTCATGAACCAGAGATGACTCCCACTTATCCAGAGACACATTGTCTCATTTAACATTACCTATGGGTGCCCGGGGGGCTCAGTCTGTTAAGCGGCCGACTTCAGCTCAGGTCATGATCTCGCGGTTCGCGAGTTCGAGTCCCGCCTAGGGACTTGTGCTGATGGCTCAGAGCCTGGACCCCGCTTCGGATGCTGTGTCTCCCTCTCTCTCTGCCTGTCCTCAGCTGGCACTGGCACTCTGTCTCTGTGTCTCTCAAAAATAAATAACATTGAAAAATTTTTTTTAAAAAGATTATTTAAACCAGAAATTCCTCCTGTCCCCTCTGGCCGTTATACAGGAAGTATACAGCAGAAAGGAGAGAAAATAAATTTGGCGTGGTATTTGACATGTTGCTGTTTGCTAGAAGCTCTGGGAAAAGGTTGGATGGAAGATGAGTTATGAGCGTTTGACAAGAATTGAGGGACCTGACTAAGCAGTAGTACCTTTCATTCATTGGGGTTGACTGACTATAGTTTAAAATACCATAGGGAAAAATGATATTTCAGGCCAATCCTATCTTATTCTCAGGCACCTAAATGAGCATGTACTTGGATCTTACCCAGAATTTGTTCTTCCAAATATACTTTTGTCATGGAAATCCTGAGCCGTGTTAAGAATCAAAGAAAGCTGCTCGCCAGTGTAGATGGGTCACCTATAATTGTGCATACCTTCTAAATGAAAATCAAAATATATGTCAGATTGCTCTTTCTTCTTGTTTATCAACCATGAAAACACACTCTCAACTTGATAATCCAGCCTCAGTGGAAGCCAAATATATACAATTTGTTAAGGTTTAACTATGTTTGTTCCACTGTTCTCAGCAATTTTCACGCATTTAATCCATATGCAATTGTAGTAAGAGATCATTCAGTTACTGGTCGAAGGAAAACTGAGGTCCAGAGAGGTTGATTAATTTTCAACAGGTCACACAGCTAGTAAAGACCAAACAAACAAACAAACAAACAAATCAACAAACACACATTTCTTGTGGCAGAAAACCTGATTTCTTAACTGGATCTCAGTCCCTACATAAACAATTATTTCTGCAGAGCTATTATGGATACGGCCTCAGTTGCCATCATGCAATTTTTTAAACTTAAAATTATATTTTTTTGGAAACCTTCTTTCTTTTTTCGAGGGGGGCAGTTTCCAAGTAGCAATTTCATTTAGTGTTCCCTTACTGATCAAGTCTCCTGTGAATTTCCTATTTCCTTCTCTGGCCAGGGGAAAGAGGGATGTTAGTTAACTGGCTTGTACACCCCACGAGTTGACCTTGTTCTGGTCTTGCTTGTTGGACATTGTCCTTTTCCCTCCTGTTTTTGTTTGTCCTCTCTGAGCCACTGTTTGCATTCAATTTTAAAAAGTATCCTTCTATTATCTCCTCTAGTTTTCAAAGCTTTTTTTATGCCCCCTTTATACTTTCCATACTTTCTAATTCATCGAAAACTTTTTTAAAATATATTCCAGAACATGAGAGAAGATGCCAAATGGGAATATAGTCAATGAAGAAGAAAAAGAAGAAAAATTAAAGTGGACAGAAATGTCACAAAGACGGAAATACGAGAAATATTGAGTTTATACCTGAAAAGTTCCTGAAATAGAAGTAAAAGAAATAGAGGAAAAGGGATAAAAATGTCATGGTAAAGAGTTTGGGACAGCAATTGTCTGGGTAAAGTTGCTAGAGATTCACCATTGAGGCTTAGAAACATAAACTGTGGGTTTGTCTCCACATAAATAGGAGAGAAGAATTTGAACCAACCTTGTGTTTACATGAGGGGGCAAAACAAGTTTGTATAGAAACGGGCATCATTTTTTTTAATAATCCTGTAAACGGGACTGTGACTTAAATGGTTCTACCTAATACTCTAAATATTGGGAGGATCGTTGACGTGAGAAGAGGCAACATGAGAGGCAGGTGTTCTCACTGAGGTTGTCAGAGACGTTAGGGCTAATTTCTGTCACAGGTTGGGCTAACCCAGAACAAAACTGCATGATCTGTTTCTGGACTTTCCATTTTCCGGTAACTTTGTGTTTTCTCTTATAACAAAATTCTTCTGGGCCTAACTTTATTAGAATATTAAACTGTCATTAAATATACAGTAAGAAATATATATAGTAAAAAAATATCCATATAATGATCCATTGTACTTTTGTGTTCTGTAATGTTGGATAGATTGTAGTTTAGGGCCCACTAGATAATGAGAAGGTATTGTATATTTGTCACGTCATTTAATTAGCACCACAATCCCATACGGTAACCATGGTAATGGCAGTCCTAAAGTTTTAGAATTCTTTCAAGTTATAGACAGTGAATCTTGAATACTTACACTCAGATTCAGATTCAGCTTACTCACTCTGGCTTGAAAAAGCGAGAACATTTTACCAGGGGTAGATTCAGGTTTTGGAACATCTGAGGCATATGCAATTTAGGTAAGCTAATTAAAAAAAAATAGTGATTTGAATGATAAATGCAGAAAATGCATTTAAGATTACAAACGCATTGTCATTTTCTATAGAGATAATGGTAAGATAATTCAGTCTTTCCACTCTCGAGGTTGGTCATATGTATTGTTTTATTAAAACGTTTCAAAAAGCTTTGAGCTTCACTACTCATTATCATTATATTACAGTGCTACGACTGCCATAACAAAATACCACAGACTAAGAGGCTTAAACCATGAAAATTTATTTCTCACCGTTCTGGAAGCTGAAAGCCCAAGATCACTGTGTGCTCACGTGGCGTTCTCTCTGTGTGCACACGTTTCTGGTGTCGCTTCTTATAAGGAAACCAGTTCTGTTGGTAAATCCATCCTTAAGAGCTCATTTAATCTTCTTTGCCTCCTACAGGCCCTATTTCCAAATAAGGTCACAATGACGGTTAGGCCTCAACCTATAAATTGTTTGTGGGGGACACAAATTAATCTATACAATTGATATTGTCCTGCAAATATTTCAAGATGTTATCCATTTTCAAAAATCCTTTATCAAGTGTCTTGCATATATGAAAATTACACAAAGATACTTCTGTCACACTACTGCTAGAAATTTGTGCTGTTTGAAAATAGATTCTGATAAATTGTACTTCCTTAATTTTTATAAAAAAATTGATGGTAAGTTTATAGTTACATATGGCATATTATCAAGAAGACCACAGACAGAGATATGTATGGTATATTATTAAAAATTACAAACCAGGAAATTAAAAAAAAAAACTTAACCTATCTGGGACAGTCATTAATACTCTAGAGTTTACTCATAGGGAAGCCACAGCCTAATTTTAATTGCACACTGGTCACATTTTCTTATCTTACTCGTGCAACATTGTCGAACTCATTTCATCTCATTCTTTTCTCACCCATTGCTTGCGATTCTTCAGTCACACTATTTTTTTTTTTATCTCCCTCAAAGATATAAATTCATATCCATCCTTAAACTTTTTCTCTGGTTTGTTTTTCTATATAGTATATTCTTCCAGATCTTCATACAACACTGCAATATGACTCCAGTTTTCTTCCAGAAGAATTAGTGTAACAAGGACCGAAGTTACTTCCTGCCTAAAACAACACTAATACTTCATATAAAACATACAAATGTTTTTTCAATATAGAACACTATAGGACAGGGACACCTTGGTGGCTCAGTCAGTTGAGCGTCCAACTTTGGCTCAGGTCATGATCTCACGGTTCGTGAGTTCTAGCCCCATGTTGGGCTCTGTGCTGACAGCTCAGAGCCTGGAGCCTATTTCAGATTCTGTGTCTCCCTCTCTCTGCCCCTCTCCACTTGCTCTCTCTCTCTCTCTCTCTCTCTCTCTCAAAAATAAACATTAAAAAGATTTTTAAAAAATTAAAGAAAAAGAACACCATAGGACAGTGATCACTTAGACAAGAGGAGGAAATGAGGTGATCCCTAAAATTGTCACTACTTCCTAATTGGAGAGTGGTTCCTGGCAATGGGTGAGGGAAGATTTACTCAGTTACAGCATGACAGTCTCCCTGACCTAAGATTTGGATATGAAAATCTAGGAAAGGCAAAGCAGCTAGACTCTAAGGGACCATGCCAGAGAAGAAAAGGCATCACAGAAACAGTTCCAGAGATCTCTTCCAGAGTTGTAAAGAATCCACTTTAAGTCTTCAAATAAGTACTGATCAGTTCAGGTGGGTATGAAAACTACCCAATGCTTTGGAAAATCTACCAAGAAGGGACAGAGGGTAGAATCCTGGAGCTTGCATAGGTCTGGATATAATTTGTGTTCCTCCTAGACAGAGCTGAAAATATCGTAATTTATGGACCATTGAGTAGGATAGTCAAAAGCTTATTGCCTTGGCAATATGACAAAATCAGTCCCAGAACCAAAGGATACTCTGGTTGCATCTAACAGAGTTTAAAAGCAAGTCTCAAAGCAATCAAACTTCTAAGTAAGTTTGATCAAAATTTAATCAGACTAAGTTTGATCAGAATTCTAAGTAAATTAACTGTATTATGAAGCAAAATTTACTAAATAAGAATACAAAAATATCCTGCTTTTAATATAGTAAAATTCACAGTACTTATGATCCAGTCAATAATTACCAGGTATGAAATAAAATAAGAAAATATATGCCATATTAAGGAGAAAAAAACAATCACTAGAAATAAACCCAGAAATTAAATAAATGATAGAGTTGACAGAAAAGTATATAAAACAGTTATAACTATAACTCATATGTCAATAAAGAAGAGCAAAATTAAACATTTTAAGTAGGAATCTGGAAGAATTGACAAAACAAATTGAACTTCTAGAAAGGGAAATCATGCCTGAAATTAAAAAAAAAAAAAATACAATGCTTGGAGGAGATAGAAGATTATACATTGTAATAGAAAAAAAAATTGCATATGTAAACATAACAACAGAAGATATTCAAAAGAAAAAAAAACAGTAAGGACACTTAAAAATAAAGAAAAAAATCGAAAAACTGAGCAACAACTTCATATTAATAGGTGTTTAATTGAAGTTCCCATGGGGATATTGAAAGAGAAAAAAATATACGAAGACATAATGCCTGAAGATTTTCCAGACTGGGTTGAAATTGTAAATTCATAATCCAGTAAACTTGGCACGTCCTGACCATGAGAAGAGAACCACATAAACAGTAGAAAACATTAAACACAGCCAGAGGGTAAGCATGAACATGTGCACACAGAAACACGTGCCATGAACAGAGGGACAAAGACGAGGAAGGCAGCAGATTGTTACAAAAAAGGCAGATCAGAAGACGGTAAAACGACAATTTCAAAGACAGAGGGAGGGGCTCCTGGGTGGCTTAGTCAGTTAAGTATCTGACTCTTGATTTCAGCGCAGGTCCTGATCTCATGGTGAGGAATTGGAGCCCCACAGGGGCTCCGAGTCGGGCATGGATCCGGCTTGAGATTTCTCTCTCCCTCTTTCTCTGTGCCTCTCCTACTCTCACTCTCTCTTTAAAAAAATAATAAATAGGGGCGCCTGGGTGGCTCAGTCGGTTAAGCGTCCGACTTTGGCTCAGGTCACGATCTCGCGGTCCGTGAGTTCGAGCCCCGCGTCGGGCTCTGGGCTGATGGCTCAGAGCCTGGAACCTGTTTCTGATTCTGTGTCTCCTTCTCTCTCTGCCCCTCCCCTGTTCATGCTCTGTCTCTCTCTGTCTCAAAAATAAATAAACGTTAAAAAAAAAAATTAAAAAAAAAATAAATAAATAATAAATAAATAAATAAATAAATAATAAAAGACGGAGAGAAAAATGTCAGCCCACCACAACCTGCAAAAATATCTTTCAAAGACAAAGGGAAAATAAAAACATTTTCAGACACAGAAAAACTGAAATAATCACTAGCGTCTAGCGTGCAAAATGTTATGGGGACTCTTTTAGGAAACTTATAAGAGATGGAAATTTACATTCTTCACAAAGTGATGAAGGACACTGGAAATCAAAGACATGGTAACAAAGCAGTAAATAAATGGCTAAATAAACAGTATTTTCTTACACATTTAATATGAACATTTTTGACTTACTAAGGCAAAATAATAATACTGCATTATGGGGTTTAGGATCCATAGAGGCAAAATATAAAAACCAGTATAATAAGGCCAAAATATGTGTGAAATGGAATTGCTGTGTTGTAAGGTATTTTCATTACAACTGAAGTAGTATAAGTTTACTTGAAGGTAAACTTTACGAAGTTAGAGATGGATATTATAAACTGTAAGACAGCCAGTAAAAGGAACAATACGAGGAGATAGCTAATACACCAATAGAGAAGATGAACTAAAATCATAACAACAAATTAAGCCAAAGGAGGTAGAAAAAGAAGACAATGAGAATAACAACAATAAAACGTGTGGGACAAGGAGAACACAAACAGAATGATGGTATACTAAAGCCCAACCGCAGTGGGGCACTTGGGTGGCTCAGTTGGTTAAGTGTCTGACTTCATCTCAGGTCACGATCTCAGGATTCATGGGTTTGAGCCCTGCGTCGGGCTCTGTGCTGACAGCTTAGGGCCTGGAGCCTGCTTCTTATTCTGTTGCCTCCCATTCTCTGCCTCTCCCCCACTCACTGTCTCTCTCTCAAAAAATGAATAAACATTGAAATAAAATTTTTAAGGCCCAACCACATCAAGAATCCCATTAGATATAAGTAGTCCCATCATATTATTTAAAAGGCACGATTGTCAAAATTGATTAAAAAAAAAAGTAAGACCCAACTTTGTGTTTTCTACAAGAAACAAACACATATAACAATATGGGTAGTTAAAAATAATAGTTTGAAAAAAAATCAGCATGATAGTCAAAATAAAAATACTAATCAAAATAAACGAATCAAAATAATCAAAATAAATACTAATTAAACTAGACACTAATCAAAATAAAACTGAAATGGCTAAAATAATATCAGGCAAAGTAGATTTCAGAACAGTATTATAAGGGATAAAAAAATAATGTCCTATATGTGTGCACACATCAAATCAGCCAGAGGACAAAATGTTGCTGAATTTTTTGAACCTAACAAAAAAATTCAAAATACTTGAAGAAGAAATTTATAGAATTATGAGATTATAGACAAATCGACAGTTACAGTAAGAGATTTCAACCTCCCTTTCTCAATAGCTGATGGAAAAATTAGACAAAAAATAAGCAGAGACTTAGAAGACTTGAACAACACTACTAATGAACTTCATCTAATTTACATTTATGAAAGACTCTATTCACCCACAGCAGAAAGCATATTTTAAGTTGTGCATGGGCACTTAGCAGCATAAAATATGTATTAACCATAATGAAAATCTCAATGGATTTTAAATGACGTAATAACACAACATACAACCTTGATCACAATACAAAGTTGAAATCAGTAACAGGAAGATCTCTGGAAAGTTCCCAAATATTTGGAAATTCATTAACACAAGTCTAACTGACCTGTAAGTCAAAGGATAGATTAAGGATGAGATTAGAAAGAAGTATGAACTGAAGGGCAAATAAAAACCCAGCATGTCAAAATGTATGATATTAGCCAAATCAGTAGTAACAGAAAATTTTATTAGAAACGAATCAATAATTAGAAAAGAATCAACGATCTCAAAATATTTTCAAAATTCACTTATATTAAAGCACATATTAGTACTGCATTTCTTTTCATGACTGGTGTTCTGCTGAATTGATATACTGCATTTTGTTTATAATTCAGCAGTTTATAATCATCTGAATTACTTCCACATCTTGGCTATTATAAAATTGGCTGTTATAAGCATTTGTGTACAAATTTTGCTGTCGTTCGACTGCCTGTTTTCAAATCTAGTTAGAATATCCTCAGTAGTGATGCTGCTGGGTCCTGTGGTAATCTGTGGGTGCCTTTTTGCGAAACAACTACACTGTTTTCCACAGAAGGTGTGCCATTTTATATTTCCACTTGCAATGTACGAAGGCTACAATTTCTGTACACTCTTACAATTTTTTACTGAAACTGGGAGATTTTTGTTAATATGGCACCTGTGGAACCCGTAGTCTTACCCCCCTCAGACTTTGTTATTTATGCTTTTTGTGGGTTGTTTTGTAGTGAATTTTCTAACCTTTTTTTAGGGCATCTACATTCTTTGCATATGTGACCGCTGAAGTCCTTGTTCCGTTGCATTGATGGTCACCTAGTGATTTGGCAAAGATTTCTTTAAACACTTGGAACAACAAACAAAAAACAAACAACAACAAAAACGCCAGTAGCTCCTTTCTGTCTTTGTAGATTGCCTCTGGATCAGGACACTGCCTCACAGCTTAGCCAGGCAGCTGACAATTCTGTCTTGTCTTTTGCTTTCTACATATTCCCCAAACATCTCTGTCCTTACCCTCTTCTTCTCAGGATTTTTAACCCGTCTATTGCTTGCCCTGTTATTCCTTGTTCTAGGTGGCTATGGGTAATATATTTGCTTACATGCTTTTGACCGTGAAGCTATTCAGCTTGTTTGTTGCTCTGTGGAGTTCCCTACTCTGCCATTTTCAGAGATGTCACTGTTGGTCTTGTAAGTTTTCACTGAGCATAATCTCCTTCACTCATGTTATTGTTTCCTTTTTTTTAATGTTTATTTTTGAGAGAGACAGATCAGAGACAGAGACAGAGAGAGGGAGACAGAGCCCGAGCAGGGGACGGCAGAGAAAGAGGGATACACAGAATCTGAAGCAGGTCTCAGCCTCTGCACTGTTAGCACAGAGCTTGGCGCGGGGCTCGAACTCACGAACCACAAGATCACGACCCAAGCTGAAGTCTGACACTTAACCAAGTGATCCACCCAGGCGCCCCATTGTTACTTTTTTTTTTTTTTTCAACGTTTATTTATTTATTTTTGGGACAGAGAGAGACAGAGCATGAACGGGGGAGGGACAGAGAGAGAGGGAGACACAGAATCGGAAACAGGCTCCAGGCTCCGAGCCATCAGCCCAGAGCCTGACGCGGGGCTCGAACTCACGGACCGCGAGATCGTGACCTGGCTGAAGTCGGATGCTTAACCGACTGCGCCACCCAGGCGCCCCCCCATTGTTACCTTTGATGTACACAGTTCCTTTTAATTGTTGACTCATGTTCTATGGTGTAGATGTACAAAGTTTTCTTAACCAACCATCAAATGAACTTGTGTATGGATTTTAAGGAAATATAATTTTTCTTTATTCCAGAATAAATGCTCAAGTTTGAGATTTTTGGATGGTATGTTAGTTGTAGTTTAATTTTTAAGAACCTACCAAACTATTTGCAATAATTTAATAATTTATAATTTGAAAATATAATAATTTATATTATTTTACATTCCTTCCAATAATACACAAATGATCAAATTTTGTCCACATCTTCACCAGTATTTGGTGTTGTTGCTACTTTTTCTTTTAGTCATTCTAATAGAGGTCATTGTGATTTAATTTACATTTCCTTAATGGGTAATGAAACTGAACATCTTTTCATGTATTTATTTGCCTTCTGTATATTCTACTGAGTGAAATTTCAGCCTATATATGTGGTCCATTTTCTAACTGTACTGTGTATTTTTCTATTATTGTACTGAATATATATGTGTGTGTATATATATATATATATATATATATTCTAGACAGCAGTTATTTGTTGGAAATGTACATTTCAAAGTACATTCTCCTAGTCTTGAAATTGTTTTTCATTCTCTACCTAGGGTTTTTTGTCCAGCAAAATAATTTAATTTTAATGAAACCCAATTTATCAAGCTTGTCTTTTATAAATCATAGATTTGATGTGCAGTTTAAGAACTTTTTGATTATTCCTAGAGTCTAAAGACTTTCTCCTAGGTAACTGTTATGGAATATAACAGTTTTACATTTAAGGTCATGATCTAGTTTGAGTTTATTTTTGTATAGCATGTGAGGTCAGTTTGAGATTTTATTTGTTTTGCTTTATTTTGTTTGGCTAACAGATGTCCATTTTCTCCATCATCATTTTTAAAGACTATTCTTTCTCCATTAAATTTCCTTTGCAACTTTGCCAAAAGTCAGTAGAGCATTTTTGTGTGGATCTATTTTTGGTTTCTTCATCATGCTCCATTGATCTGTGTATAGATCCCTGAGCGAATACTATATTGTCTTGATTGCCATAGCTGTGTAGCAGGACTTAATATTTTATAGACTGGTTTGTCCCATTATATTCTTCTATCTCAAGATTGTGTTAGTTACGCTAGGACCTATGCCATTCCACATAAGTTTTAGAATAAGCTTGTCCACGTTTTCATAAACACTTGCTGGTATTTTGATAGGGATTGCACTAAACTTTAGATCAGTTTGGGAAGAATTGACATCTTTACTATCTTGAATCACATATGCTGTGATTTGTCTAATTTTTCACTGGTTTCCACAATTACAAAATGTTTTCACATAGGTAGAAGTTTGGTTTTTTTTTATAGTAACTTAATCTTCAGCAAAATTATGCAAATGTATGCATAAGGAAATTATCTCAGGAATACAATTTTGGCAGTTTGGTAGGGGCAGATGTTCTCTTTTTAGAATTTGGCTTATTTAAAAGAAAGATAATGGGGCAAAAAGATCTTCTATGTCTAATGTGAAAATCATGTAATTCTTCAGCTCATGGATCAGGAATATTCATTTATTCATCACATACCACTTTGTCCTCCAACAATGCTATCAAGGTTTCTTGAATAACTGGAATTGACCTACTTCCTTATTCCTCCATCTTGCTTTATTTAATTGTATTTTAAAAAATTTCTGACTATAGCCATAGTTCCCTTGAAATTTTCTTATACTTGTGAGAGCCATCATTTCTCTCCATGTAGCTACCGTGCAAACAATTCTAAATACTTGAAACTGCTTTACATTTTTCCACCAAAAATGACTTTTTATTCTGTCAAATTGTAGTTTATATTCCTAAATAGGTGAAAGAGGAATACGGGCATATCTTGAGGTGGATATATCACCTGAACTGATCACGTCAGAGGGAAGGAAACAGCTTAAGTGCTTGGGGAGATTGCTATCTCTTTTTGTCTCTGTCTCTGTAGCTCGCTGTGTCTCTTATTCTTTCCTACTGCACCAGAGATTTAGTGGTCTCAGTGGGTCCCGGAACACTACTGTGATAATAAAAGACAAAGAGGACATAATAAGGAAGGGACCCAAAAATATGATGTGATGAACAGACCCTAAACATGTGATACTCTGTACTCCTTGTTATGTAAAATTATAAATTTCCTAATTCCAGTTCCAGACAGATTTTTATAACATTCCCAATGAACTTTAATGATTAATAATTCTTTAAAAAAAAGAAAGAGTTCTTAAGTATCAATGAGGTAACAAAAAATATCTCAATAGGAAAAGGACAAAGAAAATGAAAGCAAAACGTATAAAGGAAGCATAAATAACTAGTGAATATGTCTTAGTAAACTTAAAATTAAAAGTATTTTTTCTCTATTAATTTTATTTTTTCTTTTATTTTTTCTCTATCAATTTTAAATGTTTTCATCATTTAATACTAATGCTTTTTAAAAGAAAAATAGGGATGTAAGTGTGAATATGTTCATATTAAATGAAAAGGTACTGAATTGTTTTTCATGATTAAATTTGAGGATATTTGAGGGCTTTTTTTGTCTTTCTTTTACATTTATAAACTTTCTAAATATTTACCAAGTTCAAATAACATTTTTGTGCAAATAGATGAAATAAAAGGTGTTTCTAAAATATAAATAAATATAACATGAACAAAATACTAAATGTGTGCATTATAATCATACTATTTTGGGCCATTTTTCCCTTCACAACTTGCACTAGTTATATCAAGAATTTCTAGCATTCTTATCAATAACTTCTGTATATTATAATCAATAATTGACTTTATCTACATAATTAAAAAAAAAAAAATTTTTCCCCTCAGCATAAGAGCTATATTTGCATAGTAAGAGCCATGACTCATTTATGAACTATATCTCTGTGTTTTTAATAGCTATATCATCTATATTTATAGATATATCATCTATATCATCTATATATATCATCTAGATATATTTATATATCTATATGTATATCTAGATCTACATGTAAAGCATCAGATCTATACTTCAGATTATTGAAGGAGAAATAACTTGTTTGCAAATTTACCTTATCCAAGCATGTCGTGAATAATATGTAAGACTCTGAATATAACAATCTGCATGAAAACCTAGAACAAGCATAAGACCTTTATATACATGTGTGAATGTATGTATTAATTTATCTTTTATTTGGGCAGGACCAATTTACAAAACCGGGCATGTTAGCATAATCTTATCTATTGTTAATAAAGATTTGCTGTTGGTCTTATTTGGTTTTGGCCGTCATTTGTTATGCATACACCATGAGTAATCTCAAAGAATATAGATGGTTGGATTACTTCTGGTTACTATTAAATCCTAAATCTCATTTATTTATTTACTCCCATGGCGGGGGACATACTAGATAGGTAGGAGAACCTTGGATCAGTGTGGTATACTCTATATGTTTTGTAAATACCTAATGATACAATGATAACTTGTTAAAACCACAATTGGAGAGGATGAATTTAAATAACCTGTTTTAGATTTGACATCTCAAGAAAATGAAACATGTTTAAAGAAGTAGGTCCTTTTGACAATATGATCAAACAACCAACAGACTTGAAAGCATATTTTAACATTTTATACACCATACAAAAATTATGAAACCATAATTTTATGACAATACTTGAAATTAACACTTGAAAAATTACCTTGGGTACAAAGTAAATGAAAGCTAAAATCACATACTGTTTTAAATTTAACAAAGAGACTATCATGTCAAAAGTCTAAAATAGGACTAAAACTTCATTTGGAGGAAAATTAAGAGTCTTGAATGATTTTATTTTTTTAAAACAGAAACTATAGATAGAAACTTCAATAATAATTTAAATAAATTGGAAAAATAATTTAAAAATCTAAATAAAACGGGAATAGAAAATACTAATAAAATGTGTGAGATCACTAGGAAAGTTACAAACATTAAATATTGAAACTTACAGATTTTGGGAACAGACTGTGAATGACTTCTCACTACTCTTATTTAAAATAAGACAGAAAGAGGGGCACCTGGGTGGCTAAGTCGGTTGAGCGTCCAACTTCGGCTCAGGTCATGATCTCACAGTCTGTGAGTTTGAGTCCTGCATCAGTCTCTGTGCTGACAGCTCAGAGCCTGGAGCCTGCTTCAGATTCTGTGTCTCGCTCTCTCTCTGCTCCTGGTCTGTCTCTCTCTGTCTCAAAAATTAAAAAAAAAAATAAATTAAATTAAATTAAATTTTAAAAAATAAGAAAGAAAATAAAATAAACAGTAAAAAGAATTAGAGTTGTAAAAAAAATCACATAATTGCAAAACAAGAAAACTCAAGATGTTTAATGACAAATGGTTATCTCTTAATAAGAGATGATTTTAATTAAATAGGAAAATATACAAAAGTGAATAGCTTTCTATTACGGCACCTTATTTATAAAGGAAAAAGGGGAAATATATAATTTATTACAAAGAAACAACTCTAGGCATGTAGAAATAAATTCAAAAAGAAAAGTAAGTTACTTGCATGAATCACTAATTTTTGCTCAAGAATACAAAAGTTAATCTGGATCAAATGAATAATTCTTTAGAGTGGACAAAATGTCAGAATACTTTAGCTTTCTCAATTGCATTAAATGCAATTCCAGTAAGAATTCATTTACAGAACTGGATAAAATAATTTAAGAATGCATATAGTAAAAAAAAAAAGTCACTCGACAATTGTCAAGTATGTTTTAAAGAGAAGACCATAGGAGGGGACCTGAGTAGCACATATTAAAATATGCCATCATCTACTGTAACAATTGGTAGGACATACTATTAGATTAGTGTAAAGGAACAAAGTATAGAAACAGATGGATATCTGTAACCAACTATATACACAAATGTACATGCATATATTTTCTGTTGGATAAATTATTCATATAAAATGGAATATCTCTAGTATTATCAAACAAACAAACAAACAACAAAACAGAAAACATTGATTGACAAGGAGAGCAAGCAAAATCACCGATAGTCTAATTTAGAGACACAGACAGCTAATTTGGAGACAAAGATTTCTAAACAAGTTATTCTTTACAAGTCAGAGGACCTTCTGAGACTAGCCATGTGAACTCTCGTGCCAAAACAAAGACAGAGAGGCAGGTTGTTGGGATAATGTAGGAAAGGAAAGAACAAAACCAGTCAAGGTGGGGGATACTGAAAATAATTTTCACACCGTTGGGTCAGTCCCAAGGCTTCCAGATGTATGAAAGAAAGAGGCTTGAAAAATAAATGAACCCGTAGTGGCAGTGTTGGAAAAACCCCATCTCCAGAATAAAGAGAAGATATTATGGAAATATCCCTTAGAGAACTGAGGGTGAAGGAAAAAATATCAACAAGAGAAATATGATAGCATCCATGAGTCGAAAGGAATTATATATTGGTTTCTAATTTCCCACTTAAAAAAAAATAGCGCTCCTTGTAGAAATGGTATATCCTAAACCAGGAAAAGAAGAATACTAGGTAATAGGATATCTTATGTCAGAAAGCAAGGAAGAACTCAAAATCAAATAGGAAGACTCACCAAAAAACAAAGAGGTCAAGCCTAGAGGGCCTTCTGTGGACTAACTCTGGTATGTTTAAATAGCAACACCATTAGTAACTGATTGTAGTTTTTGGAAGTGATTACAAAAAGATTAAATAAATAAAAATACCTGAGTTCACAGCATCTTCACCACAAGTAGATTTCATTTCAGGAAACCACTTTCTTTGCTTATCCATAGAAGAAACTCATCTGTTCAAGTTTTATCATAAGAGTGCAGCAATTTAAATACAGTAATAATGAGAGTTTGAAATATCGTGAGAATTACCAGTATGTGACACACAAGTGAAATGAGCAAACAGTGTTGGAAAAAATGGTGCTGGTTCAACATAGGTCGAACGAACCTTCACTCTGTAAAAAAACACAATTTCTGTAAAACACAGTAGAGTGAAGTACCATAAAACTAGGTATGCCTGTAAGAAAGAATTAATATTAGTAAGAAAAAACTTAGTAAGTCCTTTATGTGTATAAGAGAAAGAGGAAAAGATAGAGTCAGAGAAATGGATGCTAAAATCAATGATTAAAGTGTTTCAGAAAATAGAAATTTGCACAATGCCCGAAGATACTCCATAGGTTTTTGACAATTGCAAGGGGGAAAAATAAGTAGGCCCTCCTTAAAAGGTCTGGTGGCCATTTTCTTTAAAAAGTAATCAAATTTAACATCAGGAACAGTTGGATCCTGATTTAGGGAAAAAACACAAATTTTGAGGATAAATAAAGAAATTTTAATGCAAATTGCTATTAGAGAATATTAGAAAATACTTATTGATTTTCCATGTGAAATGGAACAACTAATTGAATAAACTACTAAAAATTCCTTATTTTTATAAGATATATATAATGTATTCTGGGGTAAAATGTCACGATTTCTGGAACTTACTTTTAAGTAGTGCAGATAGATGGATAGAGGAAATATAGTAAAATATTAAGATTATTGAATGTAGATTTTTCTTATAAGAGTTTTCATTGTGTTATCACTTTTTACTTTAAGGTATACAATTTTTTTTCATAATAAGTGTTAAAAAATAGAAAATTAAGAAAAATATTTATATATTCTTTAATTATAAAAAGCAAAATATTGAGACAATCAATATAAAATAGTCTTACATAATTACATAAATTATTTCTATACTAAACAAATTTAAAAATAGTAACAAACCAGGGGTTAAATTCACAAACACAAAGAAAAATTTGAAAATTCATTAGAGATTCAAATAAAAAGAGACATATCTTATGAACTGAGTGTGAACACAAAAAAGAAAAAAAATAGTCAAAAAATTGTATTAGAAAACTGGTCAACGTCACTGGTATTTACAGTAATGAAAATTAAAACAGTTAAAAACAACTTTAAAAAAACTTATCAATAAGCAGGTATTTTAAGAATGATGGCATGTTGCCTTTTTTTTTTTTTTAAGTGTATTTATTTATTTTGAGAGGGAGAGACAGTGTGGGTTGGGAAGGGGGGACAGAGGTGAGGGGAGAGAGAATTCCAAGCAGGCTCTGCATTGTCGGTGTGGAACTCAACGTGGAGCTCGAATTCACCAACTGTGAGATCATGACCCTAGCTGGAATCAAGAGTCAGAGGCTTAAAGGACCGAGCCATTTGGGGCAGGGGGACCCCGCATTTGTTGCTTTTAAACATATGAAGGAAAACACATTTATACATTGTTATTGGAACAAACTTTTGGGAAAAGACTATGCCAGTATCTGGTAAAAGTAAATTTTGCTACAAACATACAAACAAACAAACAAAAACACTGCCAGTGTATTCATGCAAAGATGTTTATTGAAGCAAGTTATCCAACTGGAAACAACTGGAATGTCAAATAATATGGAATTGTTAAATAAATTATGCTACATCTGTAGTTAGAAAATGAAGCAGTTAAATAAATTAGTTTGTTATTCGTGTCTTGCTCTAGAATTATGTGTATAATACGTGATTCAGTAGTGGATAATTCTGGTTTTGCAAAATATAACAATTAAAAAAAGAAAAATAGACCATATGTGTATATCTATATCTATATCTATATCTATATCTATATCTGTATCTATATCTTCTATAAATGTATCTATAGCTTCAGCTATCTTTGTACAAGGGTGAAAAAGACAACATTGTGAAAGCAGATATCCAAACGGCTAACACTGCTAAGCATTCCTCAAGGTAGAGGGAGCTAGAAGGAGACCGAAAGCCAAGACAAATAACACTTAACTTATAAATATCTATTCTTTGAATGGTTGCAAACGTGTACTCTTTCCCTGATTAAAAAAAATAATATCACAGTTTAAAAACTCCCTCAACAAAAGCAACAAAAGAAATTGCTACTGAATGAATTATATCTATTCAGGCACAAATTATTATTTTCTAATGTGCAGACGTTTGACTGCAGGCATATCGCAAAGAGAAACGATGTGCGAATCTTTTCATGTAAGATTAATGATGTCGTATAATGTGTGGTCCTTTTACTTTAAAGAAAGGTATCACAATGTGATACTTTATTACTATGCCATTTTAATTACTGCATCTCTGTGTGCTTTATTGTGAATATTTTTAGTGTTGGATTTTTGACCCTAGGCAGTTTCATTATGAAGTAGGGTTCCTTTTCATGGATTTAAAACGTTACAAATCAAAAGGATGAAGTATAAACACAATGGATTGTAACTCAAAACTCTTAAATTTCCTCATATTTTTCTCTTTATCTTGGTGGAACAAAGCGAAGACTCAGTAAGTTAGTGAAACGAATAGATGAGAGGAAGACTGGCTATTTTTCTTAGAAAGAAGTTTAGGGGAAACTGTCACTTTGATTAGTAAATTAGAGAAACCAGGAAGCATATCGTGTCTTTAAGGCTAAAATATAAAACGTTACCAAGGGCCTAGAAAACCATTGTGTTATAATATAGAAAAACTAAATAGGGGAGCCTGGATGGTTCAGTCTGTTAAGCGTCTGCCTCTCGATTTCAGCTCAGTTCATGATGTCACCATTTGTGAGTTCGAGCCCTACGTGGGGGCTTGGAATTCTCTCTCTCTCTGCCCCTCGCATGCTTTCTCTGTCTCTAAAAATAAATAACATTAACACTTTTTTTAAAAAAGGAAAAAAATGAACCTAAATAGTAATTATGATTTATAGGATTAGCAGTCCTCAAATCCTCTAATACAAACATTAGAACGGTCTTTTAAGAATAATAATTATATGGAAACCTCTTATCCCAGCCTTTCTTATTCCCCTAGTATTTTTGTCCTTTTAGACGCTGCAGAGATGTAAATCTGTCCTATAAAACTCCCATCCACCGGGTTAGTAAACTCTACTTGTGTTTTGTTCTCCTCTTGGGTATCATAAGACACAAGATTTATATCTCCTTTTCGAAGTCACCATCTGACTTGGCATCTCACCCATCAGACTGTGAAACCTTGAGAGCCAGAGTCATATCATTAATCTTTGTAACTTCAAGAGGAAGCGAAGTACCTAGTTCATATCAGGTGCTGGGTAAATGCTTGCTGAATTCAGTTCATTGATATTCATGATATTGGACACATTAAAGGCAATTAGGAAATTGAATCACATATCTTAAACTAAATGTGATGATTTATATTTTCTTTGGGAAAGACAAAGCTACTCTCAAGCATTTAGTGGATAGCACTGACTCTAGTGTGTTATCTTTCCCATGTTGTGAAAGGATATCTATTCTTCCCTTGTCAATTATCTTTTGATCTTTTGTCGCCTCATTTATATTTCATGGAAAAAAAAAAAGTAAGTGCATTTCCACTGGAACTATGTCATCTTCACACCATCAAATCTATCTACAGGTTAATCATATTCTCTGCTTTCTCCTCTTTACATTGGATAAAATGTCTTCATTTCTATCAAAGCCCATCTCTTTAACTTGCTTAGGATCTTATATATCCTCGTCTTTCTAGGGTTTTCATTAATATGATTATACTCCATTGTTAACTAACTATTCCCCCCCGCCCCCTGCCTTTATTGAGTTATGCTTGTGCTGCTGTACTAATGTCTACAACTATAGTGTCTAAGCAGTAGAAATTTATTATCTCACAGTTCTGGAGATCAAAAGTCCAAAATCAATTTTACTTGACTACTGTCAAATAAAACCACAATAAAATCTGGAGATTGTAGGAAAGAATCTGTTTTTCCACCTTTTTTCCTGCTTCTGTAGGTGGCCCACAATCCTCAGCTCATGGCCATGTCACTCCAATCTCTGTTTCCGTTGTCACATTTTCTTCTAGGACTTTGTGTCTGTTCAGGTTGCTATAACAAAATACCATAAACTGAGTGGCTTATAAACAACAGAAATCTAGGGGCGACTGGGTGGCTCAGTCGGTTAAGCGTCCGACTTCAGCTCAGGTCACGATCTCACGGTCCGTGAGTTCGAGCCCCACGTCGGGCTCTGGGCTGATGGCTCAGAGCCTGGAGCCTGCTTCAGATTCTGTGTCTCCCTCTCTCTCTGCCCCTCCCCCATTCATGCTCTGTCTCTCTCTGTCTCAAAAATAAATAAACGTTAAAAAAAAAAAAAAAAAACAGAAATCTATTTCAGATAGTTTTGGAGATTGGGAAGTCCAAGAAAAACCACCAGCTTCCTGGTTGATAAAGAGGGGTCTCTTTAGGGCCTTTTTTAAAGGTTATTTTTTTTTTCAACGTTTTTTATTTATTTTTGGGACAGAGAGAGACAGCGCATGAACGGGGGAGGGGCAGAGAGAGAGGGAGACACAGAATCGGAAACAGGCTCCAGGCTCCGAGCCATCAGCCCAGAGCCTGACGCGGGGCTCGAACCCACGGACCGCGAGATCGTGACCTGGCTGAAGTCGGACGCTTAACCGACTGCGCCACCCAGGCGCCCCTCTTTAGGGCCTTTTTGATAAAGGCACTCAGGGCGTTTGGGAGCTTAAGCGTCTGACTCTTGACTTCAGCTCGGATCACGATCTCACAGTCCTTAGGATTGAGCCCGTGTTGGGATCCGCGCTTATAGTGCAGAGCCTGCTTGGAATTCCCTCTCTTCTTCTCTGTCTGCCCCTCCCCCTCAATAAATAAAGAAACATTAAAGAAAAAAAGAAAATGAAAAAGTGAAGGCACTAATCTTATTCACAAGATCTCCACACTCATGACCTAATCACCTCCCAAAGACCCTACCTCCAAATACCATCATATTTGGCATTAAGATGTAACATATGAATCTGAGAATTAAAACACTTAATCTGGCCCGCTCTGCCTTCCCTCAGTTCATTTTTTTCTTCATACAAAGTACATTTCTTCCAACCCAATAGTGCCAAAATTCTTAACTCTTGCCAGCATCGACTATAAGGTAGAAGTCCAAAGTCTCTTCCAAATGCCAGTCCAATCAGATATGGGTGAGACTTTAGGTATGATGCATCCTGAGGCAAACTCCTCCAGCTCTGAACAGTCTGAAGCCAGACTGTTATGTGCTTCCACAATATAATGATGGGCCCAGCATATGATAGACATTCCCATTCCAAAAGGGAGAAACTGGAAAGAATAAAGGAGGGACAGGTACCAATAAGTCCCAAACTTAACAGAACAAAAGTCATTAAATCTTAAGGCTTGAGAATAATCCTTTTAGGTCTGATACTCTGTCCTCTGGACCCACCGGGGCTACAGTCCTTCTGTGGCTCTTAGGAGTTGGAATCCCATGCCTTCAGCTCTCCCAGGAAATAATTCTGACTCCATTGCCCTCCCCATTTTGGGCCATTCAGGTGACTCTGCCCCCATGGCTCTCTTAGACATTGCCCCAAGTGGGCTTTCTGCAGTGAATCCATTATTTAAAATATAAGTGAAGGCAGCCATGATCCTTCACATTTGTCCCTGCCCTTGCCCTGTGTGTACCACTAGACACAGTACTGCAGATGCCATCAAAGTTTGTTGTTTGTTCCATCCAGAGGGGTAGCCGCTGTAGCCAGTGCTTCATGGGGACCTGCTGAAGTCACACTCAGGGCAGCTTAGGAGTGTGGCAACCTGTGCGGCTAGAGGAGCCCATCAGGTGAGATGACGCCAGGAAGTGTGCTCCAGGTCTCCCAGACTTGGGTGGCCCCCTAAAACCACTCTACCTCAAAGCCTTTGCCTTCTGGGCCTTTGATGAGAAGGGCACCTCTGAAGGTCTTTGCACTGTCTTCAGGGTCATTCTTCCATTGCCTTAGAGAACAGCACTTAGATTCTCTTCAGAATGCTAATCCATACTAATTTTCTCATCAACTGATCTCTTGGCCACATCATTTGTGTTCTTTCCCCAACAAGGCTTTCTCTTCCTTCACAATATGAAAAGGCTAAGAATGTTCTATACCTTTAAGTCCTGTTTCCATTTTGATTAACAATTCCATCTTTAAGCCATTTCTGTCTTCTCATAGTGTAGTATAAATAGTAAGGAGGACCCAAGATGTATCTTTAACACTTTCCTTAGACATAGCTTCAGGGGCACCTGAGTGGCTCGGTTGGTTAAGCATTCAACTTGATATCTTGATATCAGCTTGATCATCAATCTTGATATCAGCTCAGGTCATGATCACACAGTTTGTGAGATAGACCCGTGTTGGGCTCTGTGCTGACAGTGCGGTGCCCGTTTGGGATTCTCTCTCTCCCTCTCTCTCTGTCCCTCCCCCTCCTCTTTCAAAAATAAATATATAAGTATTAAAGAAAAAAAAAAGAAATAGCTTCAGCTAAATATCCAATTTCATTGCTCACAAGTTTTATTTTCTGTGGACATAAACACCGTCCCACCAAGCCCTTGGCCATTTTATAACAGAGAAGACCTTTCCTCCGTTTTCCAGTAACATATTCCTCATTTCCATCTGAAACGTCACCCATAGCCTCACTGTCCACACTTCTACAGCATTCTGTTCAGGATTCCTCATGTGCTCTCTGAAAAGGTTGAGACCTTCACAGCTCCCCTTGTTTCTTTCTGCACCCTCCCCAGAGTTATCTCGACTTTCCTTTCACAGCAAGATGATATTTGTCTAGCATGCACCTCAAAACTCTTCCCATTACCCAGTCCCCAAACCACTTCCACACTTTAAAGTGTTTGCTACAGCGACACCCCACTTCTCATTGGCAATTTTTGTCTTAGTCTGTTCAGGCTGCTATAACAAAACTACCAAAGACTGTGTGGTGTCTTGTAAACAGCAAAAAAAAAATGTTTCTTATAGTTTTGGAGTCTGGACAGTCCTAGATAAAGGTGCTGGCAGATTTGGTGTTTGATGAGAGCCTGCTTCCATTCATAGAAGCTGTCTTCTGGCTGTGACCTCACATGATGGAAGGGGTAACGGGGCCATTTGGGTACTCTTTAATAAGGGCACCAGTCCCATTTACGAGAGTTTTGGCTTCATGACCTAATCACCTCTTAAGGGACCCACCTCCTAATATGACCGCAATGGGCTTTAGGATTTAATCTATGAATTTAGGGCAAGGGACGCAAATATTCAGCATATAACACTGACTTCCTTACTTCTTTTAAGAACCCTTGCAATTACATTGGGCTCACTGAGATAATCTAGACTAATCTTCCAGGATTCTTAATTTAATCACATTGCAAACTCCTTATGTCATTTAAGTGACATATTTATAGGGGACTAGAGACTTGTTTAAGTCAGGGTCCTCCAGAGAACAGAATTAATAGGATGTATAGGGTGTGTGTGTATATGTGTGTGTTGGTGTGTGCATGGATCTATATATGTATATATATTGTGTGTGTGTGTGTGTGTGTGTGTGTGTGTGTGTGTATATATGGAATATATATATAAAAGGAATTGGCTCACATGATTACAGACTCTGAGAAATGCCAAATCTATAGTTGACCAGGTGGAGACTGAGGACAGCCAAGAGTATGGTTCCAGCCACTGTCTGGGGAATGCAATTCATTTTATTCAGGTCTACTGATTCAGTTATTAATCTTATCCAGAATCGCCCTCATAGACACACCCAGAATAACTCTTAATTAAATATCTTGACACCCCTCAGCTCAGTCAGGTTGACACATAACATTAACCATCACATATGTGTCCACGTTTGGGGGACCGTTTTTCAGCCTACTGCAATTCCTAAACTGGAGTTTGGAAGAAGTGGATTCCAACCATCCTGGAGGACTTTGAGGGGTTCAGGGATCCAGTGGAGGAAGTGACTACGGATGTGGTAGAAACAGCAAGAAGAGAATTAGAAAGGGAGCCTGAAGACGGGACTGAATTGCTTCAATCTCATGATAACACTTGAACAGTGTTCAAGTGTAACAGATGAGGAGTCGCTTCTTATGGATGAGCAAGGAAAGTGTTTACCTGAAATGGAATCTACCGGTGAAGATGTTTTGAAAATTGTTGAAATGACAACAAAGGATTTAGATTATATAAACTTAGTTGATAAAGCACTGGCAGGGTTTGAGAGGACTGACTCCGATTTTGAACGAAGTTCTAGTCTGGGTAAAGTGTTACCAAACAGTCTCACATGCAATAGGGAAATCACTCATAAAGGGAAGAATCAATGTGACAAACTTCATTATCGCCTTATTTTAAGAAATTGCACAGCCACCCAAACGTTTGGCGACAACCACTCTGATCAGCCAGCAGCCACCAACATCAAGGGAAGACCCTCCACCAGCGAGAAAGATTATAACTTGCTGACAGCTCAGATGGTGGTTAGCATTTTTTTTTTAGCAATAAACTGTTTTTTTTTTTTTTTTTAATTAAGGGACATACACTGTTTCTTCAGACACAATGTTATTGCACACTTAACAGACTAGAATACTGGGTAAGCATAACTTTTTTGTGCACTGGTGAACCAAATAATTCATTTGGTTCATTTTATTGTGGTCATCTGGAACTGAACCCGCAATATCTCCGAGATGTCCCTGTAGTTTTCGACGGATGACACATTCTTCTCCATTTTACCGTCTATTTCTCTACTCCAGTTCACATGCAAACATGAAGGAGCTCTGTATATTTTCTCAAGCTCTAAAACTCAATTCTCTTCTAAACCCTTATTAAGTGGCCTTTGGGCCCCTCCATTTTGCTTTGTCTTATATCAAGGTAAAAATGGCCTGCAATGTTGCCATATATAATGACTGCCTCTTTATTCTGATCTTACCAGACATCACAACATGTGTCTCAGACTCTCCCTTCTTGGTCCCCATGAGGCCAACTTCTCATCATTCAAGGTTCAGTTTGAATGTAGCATTGGAGATGCCTTCTCTAACCTCTTTAAATAGACCCCCCCCGTCAGGCTTCAGTTTTATTTCCTTCAGGATATGTATCATTTCTGAAATTATCATATTTGTTTACATAGTTATTATCTTCTGCCTTCTCCCCCAATAGAATGGAAGGTATGTAAACAAGGAACCATATCTGTCTTCATATTGTGCTGTTCCAAGTTTCAAGAACATGCCTGATACAAATATCCAAATGAGTAAATGATGGACTGTCTATAGTAATTTACAGGATATCACTATCAAAGTGTTATGTAATGGATCTTCAAAAATTATAATTGTAGTATGCAAAAGATACAGATCAAATTTACAGTGATATTACACTTCAGTACAACTAAGATTAAATCAAGAATTGGTTCCGGGAAAGAGTTTATGCAAAATTAAAAACAGAATCCGATGATTAATAGACATAGAATAGCTAATGGCAAGTAATTATGCATACAAACATATACATGTAACATATATGTGTGTACATATGTATATATAAATATAATACACGCATATATGCGTATATACACATATTTGATTTTTGAAAAATAATTTTTTGTGAATATAATCTAATATCATTATGGCAAAATAGTTTTCTCAGATTAACCTCAAATTTATTCACTGTTGAAGAGAAATTGACTGTTTTGTATTTCTTTCTGGAATAATATCCATTAAGGGCTAAGGTTATCACTACATGAAATTTCAGTTAATATTTTGGAAAAATTAAGTCTTCTGACAATTCATGTTACAAAATCACCATATGTTTTGTAATTAAAATTTTTTCCTATGTTTTTTCGATAGATAGTCAAACTGTCCAGAAAAATCTGATCTTCATAATGAGAATTTCTGCAGTTAACAAGACCGAGGCTAAAAAGCTGCAGTTCAAATTGTTCCAAGACATACTGACCATTTTAATGGGCGAAGAAGAAAGTACATAACTGAATCTTGTCAAGTAAACGCTTTCTAGGTAGAATTTCTGTAGAATTTCCAGGGAAAAATTTGATCTGTGTTTTTCATATTATAATTTGAAAAATATTGAATAGGGAAAATCCTCCAATCAAAGTTCTCTGAAACAGCAGGGGAAAAGTAAAATATTTAAAACGGAGGTACACTTTCCCAAAGAATTTTGACTTAATAGGAAGTGTAGGTTAATATTGTAAATGTATAAATACAAGCAGGAGGTGGGGATTTTATTTGCATCTTCTCTAGTTACTACTGGTCTCTGCAGCGACTCTCAAAATACGTCCCATTGCCCTCTAAGGACTCCCGAGGCCCCTTCAAAGAGTACGCAAGAGGACACCAAAACTGTTTTCATGATAGCAGGCAGATGTCATTTGTCTTTGTCACTGCGTTGACATTTGCCCTGATGACACATAAACAACGAGTACCTAAGACGTCTGTTTCTCTAGCATGGATTCAAGCAGTGACACTACACCGTGCTAGATCACTCTATTCTTCACTGCCACGGAAAAGAAGTATCCTGGCAGGCATTTGCACACATGCTTACACACGTACACACTGACCAGTCACGCTTCAGAATGTTCTTTATGAAGCAATACAAAGTTCTTTTAGGAAACCTCGGGTATTATATGTGATGAAATGGTAAGTACAGATAAAACATTTCTGCTGCTGACCAAAGTCCATCGCTTATGCAGTGACAATTGCTATGTGATGGTGTTGCAAGGGTGTACTAGTCACATTTGTTAAGGATTGCCATTTTTGGAAAATTCAGCAGGATAAGCACAACATGGCTATCCAGCTGCGGGTCCTTGGAACCCATCGGCTCATAAGTGGACACCACGCTGAGTGTGTGGCTTCAGGCAGAAGAACGGACAGTATTTGTTGCTGGGTAGGAAAAACTCAAGTCTTCCTGTGTGTCCCCTTTACACTCGCACTATGACCCCCACACCCACAGCACCCGCGATGCCAGACCTGCGTGGGAGTCTCTCACACAAAGCGATTCTTTGGGACACTAGCTGGCTCTTCTTCAATTTAACTCAATTCTGACACCACCTACCCGGAGATACCACCAGATTCCACATCGTCGGGGCTCAGTCTCACAAGACTGTTCCCCACTCCGATGCCAATGACAACCAATCGGCCCCCGGGTTACCCGCAATGCTTGTCTGACTTGGCTACAAATAGGAGGTTCCCATGACCTCCCCCCACGCCCCCGCCCCTTGGACTCTATGACTTACAAGAACAGCTCATAGAACTCAGGGAAACACTTACCAGTTTATTATATAATGAAGGATATGATAAAAAATACAAATAAACAGCCAGAAAGAGGTACACAGGTCAAGGTCTGGGAGGGTCTCAGGTGCAAGATCTTCTGTCCCCATGGAGTTGGGGTGCACCCCCCTCATGTTACATGATTGGGTTCTCTAACCCGGAAGCTCTCCACATCTCATGCTATTGGGGATTTAGGGAAGCTTCATCACATGGGTGTGATCGGTTATTAACTCCTTTTCCAGGCCCTCCTCTTTCTCTGCAGAATGGCGGTGGGGCTGAAAATTCCAAGCTTTTAAATTTTTTTTTTTTCAACGTTTTTTATTGATTTTTGGGACAGAGAGAGACAGAGCATGAACGGGGGAGGGGCAGAGAGAGAGGGAGACACAGAATCGGAAACAGGCTCCAGGCTCTGAGCCATCAGCCCAGAGCCTGACGCGGGGCTCGAACTCACGGACCGCGAGATCGTGACCTGGCTGAAGTCGGACGCTTAACCGACTGCACCACCCAGGCGCCCCTGAAAATTCCAAGCTTTTAATCATGGCTTGGTCTTTCTGCTGACAGCCCCAATCCTGGAACGCACTCAGAGGTGCCTCCTTAGAACAAAAGCACTGCTATCACCCAGGAAATTCTAAGGGATTTAGGAGCTCTGTCAACAGTCGGCTTCAAAGACCAAGTATTAGAACAAAAGAGGCTCTTAGTGCTCTAATCACATGAGTGATTCCAAGGGTCTTAGGGGCTTTGGACTGGAAACTGGGGTCAAAAACTAAATGCTATAGTGATTCTCCTAGCATCTCTATTTACAAGGATTTCAGGACCTTTGTGTTAGGAACCAGGGGGCAGAGACAATACATATATTTCTTATTATTTCACAGTTGCCAATGATAAAACTCAATATTTGAAGCAAGAATTCATATTTTGGAAAACTTGTATTTGTCTGTCTGAATTTGAAAACTTCCCAGATTTAGAGATTTTCTGATGAGCCTCACATTGGTCTCCATGCTGAGTGTGGAACCTGGTTAGGATTCTCTCTCTCTCCCCCTCTCTCTACACCTCCCAGGCCCCCAAAACAAATAAATAAATAAATAAATAAATAAATAAATAAATAAAATTAAAAAAAATTCTGGTGAGGTCACTGGTGATATGAATTAGGTTTCGTATTGTCTAATAAAATGTGTCCTATTTATTTATTTAGGAAAATGCATATAAGACAGTGTCAACATATGTTAACAACAGATGAATGATGTTGAAAATTCACGTATGGGTAAAATACATGTTTTATGTTCAGAATGAACCAATGGATTCTAATGTTACATGACATGAATTTTTTGTAATGTGGTTTTAGATTCCGCATTGCAAGTGTTAAAAACCAAACAACAGGCTCAAAATGGATTTGAGGATGCTAATTCCGTGTCACCAAGCCAAGATCTAATTACTTCGTGCTCTGCCAGAAATGGAATCGTAAACCAGTCACAAATCACCTGCTTAGCATTGGGTAGGCAGTGTGCCTGATAGACCCCAGCCTCCCCTAAAGGGAAGAAACTTTGCAAAAACCACGATAACCAAGTAATTTTTTTTTAAACTAGTAGACCTTTCTCTATCCTGCTCCTTTCTGCCTATAAAAATCTTTGAATTTGTATAGCTCCACAAAGCTTCTTTCTATCTCTTATATTGTTTGCTACTGGATTTGAATCAAATTTTGCACAGGTAAGCACTAAATATTTTGAATATGCCTCAGTTTACGTTTGTACACAAGTGGCTTCACAAATACTGTTGGATAGTTTTGGGGCACCTCAGTGGCTCAGGTGGTAAAACATCTGACTCTTGATTTCGGCTCAGGTCAGGATCCCAGGGTCATGGGATAGAGTTCAGTATGGAGCCTGCTTGGAATCCTCTCTCTCTCTCTCTCTCTAAAATTAAATAAATAAATAAGTAAATAAATACGTAAATAAGTAAGTAAATAAATAAATATTGTTGGACAGTTTCAGTGGTATATCAAAGAAGAACATACATCATTATCTAAAAATACTATTAAAATATTCATCTGTTTTCAAAATACTCATGTATGTGACGTTTCGTTTTCTTTATACACTTCAACCCAAACATTTCAGTATATTGAATGCAGATGCAGATATAAGAATCCAGATTTCTTCTATTAAGTCAGAAATTAGGAAGATTTGTGAACATGTAGACCGGTGTCACTCTTCTTACTATTTTTGCTTTGGAAAGTGTAGTCATATATCATAAAATGTGTATATATTATTTACAATAGCATCTGACGGGTTTATTATCATTTTTTATAAAGAAGTGCCAATTTTAAATCATTTAAACATTTTAATTTTAAATTGCTTCCATTTCAATTCAATTACTGGTAAAATCACTGATATGATATAAATAAATAATATGGGTATGTTATTTATATAAATATAGTATTAAATGTATATAAAATAAAAACTATATACCATGAATAAAATAAGTAAATAAAATATAAGACAGATAAATAAAAGCTTTTTGGGGTCTTCAGTAATTTTAAGGAATGCAAACATTTCCTGAGAACAAAATGCTTCAGGAATGTGTGTCTATAGAAGTAGTTTTATAAACGCTTTGAAGTTTGTTTTTTTTCTTCCAAACACAATCCTCCTTGAAATTGCAACAAGTAAGAGACCGTTTGGACCGCTCTGTTGGAAGTGAGAAAATCCTAGAGGTTAAATGACCCTTCTGCTAAATATCTAGTTCCTACCAACTCAGTAGATAGATAGCTATAGTACAGATAGATATAAATATATATTTATCTATAATAGAGTTACCTATAATACAGTCATCTATATGATATATTTATCTATGTAAGTACAACTCTATATAGATATAAAATAGATAGAAAGATACTGGGTTATATGGATATATCTCTTATAGCCTTGTTTGAAAATGGTTAATTATCTGATGGTGAGGCTGGTTACATGTAAATTTCATGGATTATATGAACCAATGTATATGCTGTACTTTTCATTGCTGGATCATATTGATATTTAGAGTCACTGTGAATATGAAAAGGCAATTATTTAACCTCCACCTGCTTATAAATAGTTCAACCAAGTTGTACATATGCAAAGTAATACTGTCTGAGTACAGACAACAAATTGATGTAGGATTCACAAAATGGCTTTATCAATACTAACACAACATATGTTCACTTAGTTAAATATCAGTAAACTAAAGGAATGAAGTTGGTCACACGGTTGATTGTCAAGCAATATGAAATTCTTTCTACTTTGACTTACTGTCCACATAATGTTTGTCTTCCAATGGAGTCAAATTTTGTGGGGGGATTCAGTATGTTTGATTCTAATATCCTAGATTTTTAAATTCGTAGTCAGGTGGCAAGTTTCTCACCAGGGGATTGTAAATGTATAGTGCTCTAAGCATGAATTATAAAGAATACACACAGAGGCATGCAACCCGGTGATGTCTGGTGTGTGGTGGTGAGTGATGCTTCTGTTGGCTCACAGAGGATTTTGCTCCACTGATACGATGGCAGGTTGGTCTAGGTCACGTTTTAACAAGTTTCATTTCTGCTAACCATCGTGTTAGCGTTCTCTAGAGCTTTCTTCCCCGCACAGCATTTTCCAGCGGATGTGTATGTGAGTGAGTGTGTGTGTGTGTGTGTGTGTGTGTGTATGTATAAAATGCTACTCTTTTACAGTGCTGAGTACTCAATAAGCAAGGTCACTTTTAAAAGCAGTCCCTTTAGTATTGATAGAACTGTCTCCTCTGGCTTGTTTCTCTCAAAATATTGGCTAATGGATGTCTACAGGTGATTTTTAAAATGGGAGCATTAGTCAGGGATTAGAGCATCACAGCCTCCCTTACCTGTGTGAGAAGATGCCAGTCTGATCTGTGATGGATGGCCTTGTATAATGTTACGAGCCTCTGTCTCGCTCTTTGTATGCAAGGTCTTTGGCCACGTGAGAAATAAAATCAATATACAGGACAATAAGGTTATAGCCTAGGTCTATTAGAATAACTTGTTGACCCAATAGTTTCAAATAGTCTTTATGTAACAAATGCCACAAAACAAAACTAATAGTGTAATTTTCTAGTCTTTAAAACGGCAGTCAGGTAGCTGGTAAAACTGTGGGGCTTAAGGTTGTAACAGGAAGAGGCTCAGCGAGGTCACTCTTTAGAAGAGCCATTTAAGAAGATGTCTCCTAAATGGGGGTGTTACTGGTTGAATTTTGCCCCCCCCCCAAAAAAAATATGCAGTAAAGTATATTTAGGTACCACCAGTACCTGAATGTGACCTTATTTGGAAATGAGTTCATTTCAGATAGAATTAGTAAAGTTAAGATGACTGGAGTGGGGTAGCTCCTAATCCAGTATGACTAGTGTCCTTACAAATGAGGAAGGTGCCATGCAAAGTCACAGACACACACACAGGAGGAAGATGACGCGGAGACACAAGGAGAAGTCACATAAAGACAGAGGCAAGGATTGGAGTGATGTGTCTACAAGTCAAAGAACACCAATGGTTGCCAGCCATTACTGAGGCAGGAGAGCGGGTGGCATGCCACAGATTTGCCCTCAGAACCTTCAGAAGGAATCGACCCTACTGACACCTGCATTTCTCACTTCTAGCCTCCAGCGCTCCAACGGAATAAATTTCTGTTGTTTTAGGCCACCCAGTGTGTGGAATTTTGTTACGACAGCCCCATGAAATTAATACAAGGGGATACCAAGATGGCGGTTGGGCAAAACAGACATGGGGTTTGCAACATTTTAAAACCACCATTGGTTAAGTTACGATTTCAGTAGAATGTTTTTTGTGCGCAAAAGCAGAGAGAATCATATGGAGACTCTTTCAACGAGCTCACAGGAGAATCTGTATCGAAATTCTGAAGTATTGGGGCATCTGGGTGGCTTAGTCGGTTAAGCGCCTACTTTTGATTTGGGCTCAGATCATGATTTCACAGGTTAGGGAGACTGACGCCCTCATCAATCTCCACGGAGCCTGCTTGGGATTCTCTCTCTCTCTCTCTCTCTCTCTCTCTCTTTCTGCCCCTCCCAGGCTCTCTCGCACACTCTCTATCAAAATAAATAAATAAACTTAAAAAATTCCCCAGTATTAACCATTCCCCACTTTTCTTTACATATATTAGCATAACATTACATATAAAATGTGATGCAAATAGGCCACAGAGAACCTTAAGTCACTGGCAAATTCATTAAGTGATAGAATAGTCTCCTAGACTGGGGGAAGAAGTGGATGCTGAGAAAAAGAGCCAAAATCAACTTTGAACGGATGGACTTTTACAACCTGGGCCACAACAACTGTGACGTTAGTATTCTATTATTCAAAAGTGATACATAATGAGAAATGTATTTATTTTTTCATAGAATGGGTAATCTCCCGTATGCATTCTCCGCAAGGTCATCAGCCAGCACTGTGGCCAAGCTGGGGAGAGAGTCTTTTCTCCTAGAAGAGATTTTTGCCTTCACTCATTAAACCAGTCATTTTCTGACTGGTGCATGCATGAAAGGGCACATCTTTGAAGGAATGGGGAACACTGAAAACATTCAGAAACCAGAAGTCTATTTCCACTGGAAACTACCCGAGAAGCTGCAAAAGTAAAACATTACATGTAAGCTGAGGCAAATCTTTGATTTTGTCATTGGTATGGTGCTTGACTTACACAAGTTGTTTAAACGAATAAATGAATTGGTTTTTTTTTTCAAATTTAATTGATATATTCTTAATTAAATAAGGCTGTATTGTTTTTACTGTTTTGTGTTTTAATTTTTTCTAATGTTATCTGAAATGATGGTGTTTATTATGAATAATTGTTTAAGTCACCAGTGCTTCTCGGGCCACCTGGGTGGCTCAGTTGGTTAAGTTTCTGACTCGGGCTCAGGTCGTGATCTCACAGTCCACAAGTTCTAGCCTCATGTAGGTTCGTAACCTTGTGTGGGGCTCTGTGCTGACAGCTCGGAGCCTGAAGCCTGTTTCAGATTCTGTGTCTCCCTCTCTCTCTGCTCCTCCCTTACTCTGTCTCTCTCTCTCTCTCTCAAACATAAATACACATTTTTTTAAAAATTCACCAGTGTTTCTCTCTATTCTCTGCAGCAGGGTTGACTTTTTGTTTAATTTTATTTTCAGTACTTTTATGAAAACAATTTCATAATTTTCTAAGAAGACAGTATGGAAATGACTTTTTAATACATATATATCCTGCAGAAAATACAGGCATCCCATTTTTAAGGACTTCACATTCTAAATATTAGAAAACACGCTGTAATAAAACTTTTAACTGTAGATGGAGAGACACCCTGGAGATCAATCAGTCCATTCCCTTCCCATCTTATTAGACATGTGAACAGACTGAGTGGCAAAAGCAAAGCATGTAAACTATCAATCGATTATCTACCATGTAAGGAGGCTGGGGGCTGGGACCTTTATTCATATGATTCCAACTGATCATTAATACAGAAGTCATTATCTGCAATTTATAAATGTGTGAACTGAAATTCAGAGAAGTTAAGGGACATATCAAGGGCATGCGGGAAACAGTGGCAAATTAAAACCGAAGTTTCCTGTTTCTCCATACTATGATCATTAAAAAAATAAAAATTGAGAAGTAAAATAAAATGTTCAAAGAACAACTTTTTTTTTACTTTTCTTCCATCTAGATGCCCCCTTGTTGATATTTAAATAATTGTAAGCATTGCAATTATTTTAGTTTTTGCTTTCTGCTTTTCCTTTTTACCAATGTACTATCATTTATGTATCTGCCTGTCTAAAATATTCATTCTATTTGCAATGTACTCTTATGTAACTAGGTATTTCATATATGTACTACTTTGTTTCCATATTGCATTTCTTGATAGTTGAGATTATCATGTCAAAAATATAAACATACTTTTGGTTCATATTATTTCCAAAATGAAATATGGAAAATTTACCAAACTATGAGTTCCGAACTCATTTTGCTAAAATATTAAAGAACCTCTGGTAGTGAGAGTTAATATACATGTATCTCTAATTTATAAGTGTAATATTATATTTCTTAATTCTGTTCTTGATTATTTATTGAATTCTTTATAAATTGCATTGTGCCCAGTTAATTTTTTCTCTGCATATTTTATTTTTTTACCTGTTGGGCACTTAAAGTTTTCCTAACAATGTATATAGGCCAGTTGTGGTATAATTATTTTTTGTTATTTATCACATTAATGTAATTCTTACAATTACCTTATAAGAGAAGCATTATTTTCTATATAGTTATATCCCAAATTGAGATGTGATGTCATAGTCAACATTTGAGTGCAGCACTGTGTGATTACCAAATCTTTTTGTACTCTTTATTCTAAAAGCCTTCTTCTTCATCAATGTTTGTAAATCAAATATCTAGCCTGGCCTTGAAGCTCCCAGAAATCCCTCAGAAATTTATATACACAGTTATTGATGTTCCAAATAGTCACTGAGGGATATTAATAAATCTTTTAGCTTCTCTGAAACAGAAACATCAGTAGAAATTTTGGATTGTAATTTTGTGATCATATCAGTCCTATTTTTTTCATTAAGGATGATTTTTAAAGTTAACGTTAAGTTATTGTCTGAGGTGAAAAAAATGCACTGTGTTCCTGACATATGAACTAGAAGCAGTGAATCTACCACATATTTGTAACTGACAGTGCCTATGGCTCCATTAGGTCTGATTCATCAGTCATGTCATCTTCCGAAAGTACTAGAAATAGCAGCAAAGCTGGAGTGCCTTTTGAGATGTCCTTTCATACTTCCATAAGGTTATTGTACATCCATTAATACAGATGACAAAAGAAATGTCATCTGAGTTGAATGAATGGATGCCAAGACGCTAAAAGCCCCATCGTCTCAGGTGAAGGGGCAAATGTGCAGCCTTGGGAGATGGAAATTTCCAGTTCTCTATCTTATGTAGTCACACATGTTGCGCATTGTCCTTACAGATTTGTGAGAAAGAGGATCGTCAACCAGCAAACAACGAGAGAGGTATATCCAGACCTTGAAGTGAGCCCACATTAGTCTTCATCTGTTTCCAGCCGATGGTCTCTGTTTTGTACCGAATGTCAGTGGCCTAGAAGTGTGAAGCTACAATGGGCTCCCAGGCCGAGATAAGCCCCAAATAAGGTCATGCTTATAAGAAGCTAAGAAAGATGTCAGAATTCTGAATGTGACATTACTGCACAGCTGATAGCATGGAAATGGTGAGCTGGTTAGGGATCACATTTGGTCAAACCAACTCTGGTAGAACACGAATAAGAATGGAAACGAGAAAAAGTGGGATATTTGATGTCAAAGAACCTAATAAATAATCTCTAAAGCATTTATAAATGGAAATACATGAAATAAATACAAGTGTTGAACGAGACATACATTGGATATTTGTAATTTTTATTTCGTGGAGAACATGAACCAGAAGCCCCTGAGCTAAGGGAAGTCTTTGAAAACCAAGCGTCTCTGCTACTAGATCAGTTTTCCTCTAGGCTAGTTCATGGCTCATCTTTGGAACTATTTGAAAATTAAAAATTCAAAGCTCTCAACAGAACTAATGAATTTGAATTATTAGTGATGGAATCTGAAAATCTTTATTTGAAGCAAGTTCACAGTTGATATGTACTGAGATCCATTGGGATTGACCAATCACTGGATGGATGATCTCAAGCTCTACCTGCTTAGTCATTTACTCCTGGTTCTACCTTCTTTCTCTGCCCTAGAACTCACCTTTCCCTCATTCCGCAATGTTCATAACAGCAGAAGTTGATGTATCCTCCTACAGGTAACTAGAAGTTCCAGAGATTGGGAAACAAAGTTGAGTCATTTGATGAGACGTGTACATAAGTAGGAAGAAGGCAATTTATCTTAGAAAAGAAAATATTGTCTTTAAAGGGTTGTATATGGTTTATATCTTCACAGCATGATCATAGAACATGAAAATTAAGAGATGAGATGTTGTCAAGTAGCTTTAGTAGGGAATGAGTTAATTACAGTCTCTGAATAAAATGGAAGTAAAATTTCCCCTGGTAATTCTGGAGTCGAAAAAGATAAACAGAGATGAGGTAAAATAGAAGAAGTCTAAGAGGTATGAATTTTACTAAGTTGGGATCCACAAACAAGGATTGCAAGTAATTTGTAAACAAAAATCTCCTCCTGATGGATAGGGTTCAAGTTTGTCCTTTGAACAGAGTCTAGCAACATCCAGTGGCATCACTAAATCTTCTCTCAGTGTTGCTCTTCTAAAACCCTCAACTTCAGTTTTCAAGCTAGCTTTAGGAAAAAATTTCAGGGATGCCTGAGTGGCTCAGTCAATTAAGCATCTGACCTTTGACCCTGGCGCAGGTCATGATCTTCTGGTCATGTGACCAAGCCCCAAGCCCTGCTTAGAATTCTCCCTCTGCCCCTCTCCTGCTTGTGCTCATGTGTTCTAAATAAATAAATGAATAAATAAATAAATAAACTTTAAAACATAAAATAATTTCATAGTTTCTGTCTACATTATGAAAACAAAATGTAAAATAATATTTTATAGAAATACAGAATACTGCTTTCAGTTTCAATTGAAACTGTTGATAAAAATAAGTCTTAGCTTATAGTTCTGTTTTTGTTAACATCCAAACTAGAAAACAAATAAAATAATAGCTAAGACTTGGAAGTCACTGTTTTGAATATTTACATGAATTTTAAAAATGATAGATAATATTAATTATATGCTAGTAATAATGACCGACTTTTATTTTCAGCTACCATTCTAAGTAATTACCATGCACTGCCATTTCATATTTTTTAATTTTTTTAATGTTTATGTATTTTTGAGAGAGAGAGAGAGAGAGGGAAAGAGAAAGAGTGAGAGTCGGGGAGGAACAGAGATAGGGGGACACAATCTAAAGCAGACTCCAGGCTGTGAGCTGTCAGCACAGAACCCAATGCAGGGCTTGAACTCACGCACCGCGAGATCATGACCTGAGCCAAAGTCGGAAGCTTAACGGACTCAGCCACCCAGGCGCCCCTGCCATTTAATTTAATGTAACAAATCATATAATAAGATTTCTGTTCATTATTTGACTACCTGACAATACCCTTCTTGTTACTTGTTTGTGGTACCTTTGGTTTCTAACTTAAAAAAAAAAAATCTGGCAATTATGCAAAGCCACAGGAGATAGTGACCATAGTAAGGGAATTAATCAACAGAGAAGAACTTTGCTTACTCTGCGAATTTCATGTGCCTGTCCTCTTCTGTGGTGGTTGGGTACGAAAGAGGCACTCACAAGTTCATGACAGGCACCCTTCAGCTTGCAGAATTGAAATGGATGCACCTTGGGTCTCTGATCCCTGTATGTATTCATGCATTTACAAGTGATTATCAAATGTTTCTTTTAATCACCTTCAATAATGAACATTCAAAATTAACATTTCTGATACAATGCTACAAGGGCAGCATATCATCCCCTCCCCACAGGATCAAATGGAAGCCCCAAATCTTCCATTGGGCTGAAAGGCAAACAGAAGGCAGGATGACTGGGTCAGACTGGAGTAGTAGTTAAAAATTCAGACCCCGGCGGGGGGGGGGGGGGGGGGCTGTGGGTGGCTCAGCTGATTAAGCATCAGGCTCTTGATTTTGGCTCAGGTCATGAACTCGGGGTTCATGAGATGAAGCCCCATGTCAGGCTTTGCACTGACAGCATGGAGCCTGCTTTGGGTTCTCTCTCTCCCTCTCTCTCGGCCCCTCTGCTGCTTGTGCCATCTCTCTCTCTCCAAATAAATAAATAAACATGAAAAAAAAAAACAGACTAGGGAACAACCTGCCAGATTTGATTCTTGACTCTGTCATTTAGTAGCTGCATGACATGGTGGAGATCACATAATCTATCTTCTCGTGTACGACATAAGTATGCGATGATTAATGTTATGTGTCAACTTGACTGGGCTTTGGTGCTTGGTTGTTTGGTCAAACTAGTCCAGATGTTGCTGTGAAGGTATGTGCTTCATTATCTTTATATGGATATATGAGTGTATACGCTTTCACTATATTTATTCATTCTATAGTAGGAAAAAAACAACCAGAATCTTTCAAATTATATAGACATAGGATGAAATTTACATTTTATAATTTGGTACATTGAACGTAATAAATTTAGTTTGTTAAATTGAACTTAACAAATTATAATTTGTTAACTTTAATTTATAAATTTATAATTCATACCACCTAATTTTGTGTATTTGTGGAAGCACACCCCTCAGCCTGTGTTTTTTCACCTATAAAATGATTACCGTAATACATCTCCAATGGTGATGCCATTATGATGATCAGTCTACATCAGGTGCTCAAAATTGACAGTATTACGTTATTTTTTATTTATAAATACCCAGGTGATTCTAAATTGTCTTGTAGCAACAGAGGGCAGTTAAACTAACTGCACAAAGTTTACGTTCAGAATTCTTTGTGCTAACTCCACTGCTCTACTAGATAAGTAAATTTTCCAAGGACTGTTGAGTGATATGTATGTCAGGTACTTTTATTAGTGATGTTAGGTGATAATGGAATTAGAAATGGCAGCTTTATGATATATAACCAAAGCATTATTTTTAAAAAATATATATTTACTCTTTGGCTCAAATGATCTGCTCAATCTTTTACCGGTCATTCATGGGGCATACATTTTAAAATAGACTTCTGCTACAAACGTCTTTCAAATATCTTAGCTTTATATAGAAGGAGTACTCCACATTTTCATTCAAAAATCAATGCACTTTACCATGGTTTCATTAACAGGACATCTTTAGTAGTAATGTGAACTGATTTTTATGGAGATGTACATCCAAGCATTTTAACAGAGCAGAAAATATCCCATAAGACTTATTGCCTCATTTAACATTTACATTTGCATAGCACTTTGCATCTATTAAGAGTATGGTGATCATTTTTATTAGTTAACAGTGACTAAGGTCAATATTATTTCTCCCATTTTCCAGAGAAAATATTTAAGTGTAAAGAAATGAAGTGATTTCAGCCATGCAAGTTAAAAAAAAAAAAAAAAAAAAAAAGATTTGCAAGTTCCATGGTCAGGTTTAAAGATACTGTCAGATTGTTACTTCCACAAATTGCCAACCAAATATTTGCTTCATTTTCACAAGACAAAAGGGAAAAATGCCCAAATATTGTATATACAAATATATATTTAAATAGATATAAGCCTGTATCTATTTAAAGAAAAAGAAAATTAAACAACTACAACCAAAACTACTGAAGTTTCTATTGTCATACCACACAGATCATGCCTAAGGTGTTCTAGATTCAGTATGAAGCTAAGACGTACCAAGAGAAATGGGGGAATAGAATAAACTGTAGACTAAACTGTGCCTATAGTTAAATGCATAGTCTACGTTTTTGAAAACAATTGCAATTGCTTTATTTCACTCTCGATTCTAACAAAATGTACTTTCTAAATGAAAACCCCAAATCAGGGGTGACTGGGTGGCACAGTTGGTTAAGCATCTGATGCTTGATTTTGGCTCAGGTCATGTTGCCACTGTTCGTGAGATCGAACTCCAAGTCAGGCTCTGTGCTGACACCCCAGAGCCTGCCTTGGATTCTCTGTCCCTCTCTCTACTCATGCCCCACTCATGCTCTTTCTCTCTCTCTCAAAATAAATAAACTTTAAATGAATACCCCAAATTGGCTTTTGATATGGAGTAAGAAAATGATTAACCCAAGGTTGATTTTGGGAAAGGACCAAAATGAAATATAGAATTTCAAGTAAAAACCATAATTCCAACAAACATTTCCCAGTGCTTGCCCCCTTTTCTCTCTCTCTCAATCTCTTTATAAATCAATACAATATCATGGAAGATAGCTATAGATCTTAGAAGTAACAGGTATTAAAAATATTAACAAAACTCAGAAGCAGAATTTCTAGAACTGCTTAAAACTCTGTGACAGCACTGTACTTTCTCTCACCTAAAAATTATTTAGAGTCACTCATACAGTTGAACATTTACTATGCTGTCAGAAAACAATATGTAGGTAATGGTAAGTAAAATTATCATTAAAAATGAGTTAATGTGTGTAAAAGCATGTTGGGAACAGCCTTATAATTATGTTATTTTTTTCTCACAATCTTGATTTTTTAAGAATTCACTATTTGTCTTACAAGTGTATGGCCAATGCTTCGGGCATCAGGAATACTGAAACGAAAATCTATTATTAGGAATGGTGGATATAGAAAAAGCAAGAAATTCTTCAAGGGCAAACTATCATTATAATTTTCATTTACATAATTTCTAGATTTGATCTTCCAAGATGTAAAACCTTAGAAGTTCCTTTTGTCACTTTTGTTTCTCCCAGAAAAACTTCCATGTAGAGTTGGAAAAAGCAATGAGGAAACTCAATGCTCCTCTCTGCTCTTATAGAATGATCAACTGACCTTGGGCAAATCAATTAATGCACTAGAATTTCCATTTTCCCATCTGCAATATAGAAATAATGACACCTTCTATGATGCCTCCAAGAGGGTTATTATAAAATCAATAGAAATTTAGAAATGGACTAATACCTAAGCTCCATATCTAATATCAAAAAAAAAAAGGTGGCAGACTCAGCTTGATGACACAGAATCCAATGGGCCTTGGCCTGTGGATTTTAAGATAACTACCTTTCTTAGTATTTTGTTTTTCCTGCAGGAAGAAGTAAATACAGTTTTTAAAAAATTTTATTTAAATTCCAAGGGTGAGGAGAAAATCAGCTTTGTGTTCAGTTTTGGACTTGCATAAGTTGAGGTTCCCATAGCATAACAAGTTGAGTTGTCTGATCCAAGAATACATACCTAAACATATAAGCATATACACATGTATATATGTACACACACACATATATAAGAAATATGTATGCACATTCAAGATTAACAGAGATGTGGATTAGATCTATAGAATTGGGGATTATAACTATATGGAGAATATCTTCAGTCTCAATAGTGAAGGAAGTCATTCAACAAATTTCCATTGATTATCAATTTTGTATGAACCTTGATCAAGGTGCTGTCTACACCATAATAGAAAAATAAGCGATGCATATGGCTTTTACTCTCACGATTCTACCATATCACCAAGGATGAAAGTGTATAGTGAGAGAATAAGACTCATAGCAGAATTAATTAAGGCCATAATTTTGATATTATCAGAAAAAAACTACAACCGAAAGCTTTCTGGCATACCATTCTTTTTAAATTGTATATTTTTCACTTTCTGTCTGATTTTAAAGGAATTATCTCATCATTTTTAGATTGAACTTTCAGAGATGATGTTAATTTACTGTGCTTTTAAAATTACTCATTTATTCAATCTGTTTTTTTTTTTTTCCCAACAACCATGACTGAGTGCCTGTAAGTTTCATTTCAGACGTTCTAGGTGCTGAGGATACAAAGATAAATAGAACACGTTGTCTGAAGTTGATATATGCAGTTCTTCCTGAGTTGAGATTACATAATCCATTACATATTTTTTTTCTATCATCGTAGAGATTTCAGAAGCAGGAGAAATTAATGATATGTAGGCTATGTATAAATGATGGGAGAACAGAGCATAACACTTCTGAAGGACAAGGAGATCTGAGATAGACATTACTGCTATTCAACCTTATTTCTCACTCTTCTACTGGCAGGCTCATGGAAGAAGGCTTGCCGCCTCTCACTCTTCTTGAAGTGAGGTGCAATCATGCATTTTTTTTATGCTCATTTATTTTTGAAAGAGAGAGAGGGACAGAGTGCAAGCAAGGGAGGGTCAGTAAGAGAGGGAGACACAGAATCTCAAACAGGCTCCAGGCTCTGAGGTGTCAGCACAGAGCCCCACACAAGGTTCGAACTCACAAAACCATGAGATCATGAACTGAACCAAAGTCGGATGCTTAACCCACTGAGCCACCCAGGTGCCCTACAATCATGCGATTTGATTTGGCCAACCAAATGTGGCCATTTGCATCAGCGCATCGTTCCACATGCTCTCCCTGTCAGTCAGCAGTGTTGCATATCACGAAAACCCCATCACCTTGGATCCCAAATGAAGAAAATGTGAAGACACCTCTGCTTACTCGAGGTGAATATGTAGCATGAGGAAAACAAGTCTTTGTTTCTTTAAACTACTGAGATTGTGGAGGTTGTTTGCTGTAGTGGCTTGTGCTAGTCTATCCAAATAGACATAGGAACCAGAGTTCAAATCTAAAGAACAAAGTTGCGCTCTCAGACTGACTTTAGATTTGTAGTTTTGGCTAACGATTTCTCTGCTTATGATATGAGTAATGGGGAGGCAGAAATAAGGTAAAGAGGGGCACGAAGGTGGAAATCTTTCACTTTTTGTACAAACTTTCAAATTGATGGTTGACTTCAGAAATGTGCCGCGTCCTCCACAGCCAGTGTATATTGAGTTAACAACATTCCAATTTGTTTGTGACTTAATGGGAACTTGAAGAACACTAAATTGAAATGTCTCTAGAATCATTTGATTGGTGCTCTCCAGAGGCTGAACTTCACTGAAGAACTAGTTTCAGGTTTTTGTTTTGCTTTGTTTTGCTTTATTTTGCTGATTAATTGTTTGAAGCATTGTAAAAGAAAAAGGTAGTTGATGGAAAGATTTTTTTCCCCTTCTCTGCACTATTTCATTCAATGCGCACATGTTTTCACAGTCAAGACATTATGCTCGTTTTTATTTCACAAATTTGAAGATATGAATACAAAATGTTTGATACTCTTGCCATGATAACTTGACAATTCCGTATTTGACTCTGAGATACACTACCAGTCAAGAGCCTCTTGAGAACTGGATAACATTAGAGAAAACAAAGTGTTTATTTCATTAGCTTTTTGATAGGTATTACAGTTTCCTGTTTTGACATGCAGGGCAGTTCACCTCGATGTGCTTGGCAGTTGAAATATCACCTCTGCACATATAATAAGAAAGCAATATCCTTAATAGTGAGTGATGGCAAAGATAATTTAAAAGGAGCAGTGAGTACAGAAACATTAAAGCTCTACTCATTAACTTTAAACCAGGGCAATGTAGAGCAACTCACTGATGTTTCATCTTTTTCTTCTGGCATGTGGATGACAGCAAATCTTTGGTAGTTGAAATCAGGATAAAAAAAAAAAAAAGAAATCAGGATAGCAGGAGAGAGAATAAGAAGCCTGGATGATCCATTAGAATAGTTGATGAGAAGTTCAAAGTCATATTTTATAAAATGTTAGAATCTTTGAAACCAGTGATTTTCAACTGTAGATGAGTTGGCTTCCAGGGGACATTTGGAGACATTTTTGGTTGCCACTCCTGGAGGGTTGGGGCAGTGTTACTGGCATCTAGTGTGTTGTCCAAAATAATGATATTGTTAAACTGAGGGATCCTATTTTAAACCAGCTTCCTTATTTTACAGAGATTCTATCGAAGGTTAGATCATCCATACAAAATATTTACTAAATGCCCACAAGTATCCAATGCCCTATACTGAGTAAATGGGCAACAAAAATGGACCAAAAGAGTCAAACTTTTGCCTTCAGGAGGTTTGGGGATAGAAGAGGAAAAAAGAGATATTGTGACCCATCTCAACATTTTCAGCAGAAAAATCCAGTGAAAAACATCTGAAATTTTCGAGGCTGGAAATTTCCCTGTGCTTATGTTCATAGCCCCTTTAATTCACAAGGCCTGGCATATAATAGTCTGATAAATAATAAGTGAAAAGTGAAAAGAACAAACAAAATAAACCTACTGTCATTCGTTAAAATCATAAAACCCAAAGTGCAATTATTCAGCTTTTTTCATAAGACAAAAATAGATTCCAAGCAATCTCTAAATGTTGGGCATATTGGACTTAATAAAAGAGGCAAAAGCCTCTACTGTAGTGGAACTTATGTTTTAGGGAGGGGAGATAAAAAAACCAAATATCTTGGTAAAATTTATAATTTTTAGGACATTTAGCAAAAATAATAATTGCAAAAGAGGAAGAGGTTATTTTCTAAAGGATTGATTTATTGTAAACACTTCCACTAAAAAGTCCCTGCACTCTCCATGAAAATTGTGAAGACAGTTTTTATCCTTAACGGAATATTTAATCTTAAAATAGAAAAAACAAGCAAACAAACAAAGAAAAATAAAAAATGGTAGGGAGTTCTGGGGCGGAAGCAGAATTAAATTCTTAAATATTGTGGTCAAGGATAACTTACTGAGAAGGTGACAGATGAACAAAAGACAGAAGAAGCAGAGGTGGTGAATCATGTAGATATTGGGGGAGGGTGTAGTGGGGGGGGGTAGGTAATATTCCAAGAAGAGGGGATCATCAGTGCCATACAAGCAAACAAATGTGCCTGAACTGAAATAAGCAACAATAATGGAATAGGATGTGGTTTCTTAGAGATAGGGGGGCTAGGAGTTGGGAGATAGGGTTAGAATGTCACAGCTCTTTGGGAAAACTTTGGTTTTCACTGACATTAGAATGGGGAGCCGCTGGCAGGCTTCAGGGTGGAGTGAAGGATCTTTCTTACTCATGCTATACCAAATCTCTCTGACTACCGTGTAGAGACAGCGAGGCAAGGGGATGGAGAAGAAGGAATGGAGGGCCAGAGGGGAAGAGGTGAGACCAGTTGGAAGTCTACCTCCATATTTCCATTGACCGAGGATGGTGACTCAGACCAGGGTGCCGGCAGGGGAGATCATGAGAAGTGTTCACTTTCTGCGTATATTCTGATAATTTTGAAAGTAGCCCTTAGAGAATTTACAAGTGGATGGAACGTAAAGTAAGAAAGGAGGAGAGGGTCATGGACGGCTCTAAGGGTTTGGACTTGAACACTTGGCAGGAGGCTAAGAGTCTCCATTTACCGAGATCAGGAAGATTATCAAAGAAGCAGGATGAGCTGGCTGTGGGAGAATAATATCAGCTCAAATTCAAAAAAAAAATCATTGGTATTGGGTTATTTGCCTAAAAGAGAACAATATGACGGGCAAGTGACCTGAAAACGTATTAAGCAGAGAGACAGGCAGGCTTCTCACAGCAGGCGAGAAGCTTCTCCCTTCATTTTTTACTCATTTGACCCCAACTGTCTCTTTTACATGCTTTTCAGAATAGATTAATTCTCACCTATGTTTTCTGATCGTGGCTGTTTTGCATCTCTCAAGACTGAGTTCCTGCACAGTATTCCTACAATATAATAGCATGACCTCTTTAAGGTTCGTCACACTGCAAGATTATAAATACTGATTAAGCCATGACCAAAATATTTCACAGGAGACTTGACACTACATATTCTTTAAGAGTAGCCCCGGAGTTCCCCAGTTTTGAGATAAAATAATCCTACAGCTAGAATATTGTATTTTTGTAAAGATACAAAGAATTGAAAAACTTCTCTTCCTTAATATCTGAAAACAACTCTAATAGCAAAACAATTTCATGAATTTAGAAATTTCTACCAATTAAAAGGAGCACATGATGATACAGATAAGAAATTTTATAAATTTAATCCAAACGATTATATGGTCGTGTGCTACTTTGAAAAGAGTTTCCAAAAGAGGTATTTTTTACAGATCATTCCCTCTCTTTATGACGTATATCTAATCTATATATAATCCCTGAGATTATATATTTGCCCGTTTCTTGTCTCGTGTTTGTTTTTTGCTTTTCTTCTGTCAGGGCTGCATGGATGCTGAGAGAAAATTACATTTTAAGAAAAAAATCCTTAAATCCCTTGAGTTTCTCTTTATCCACAGGAAATATGTAAAGTTAGTATCTGTCTTGTGTTTTGCTTATTGGTCTTTGTGTTTTACGTGATGGTTTGGGTTAATGGATTTGTATAACTTCCACTCTTGGTATCTCTAGTCTTCGGCTGATCGTACTAAAAGCTAAATTTCCCTACTTCATAGATCTCATGTGCAGGTGTGTGATTACAGTTTCCAATTTATCATCTCAGAAGGACTGTGGATGGAAGGGAGAGAGGAATTAGCTTCACCTACAGAACTCAAAAACTTGAAAGGATACAAAATGTCCTCTGCAGACTAGAATTAAAGGATCCTGTCTTGCATGCTTGGTTGAATTATTGATTCACTCTCTCCTATTTCTCGATCTCATGTTTCACAGGCATAAGCTCTTCTGTGTATTAGAACCTCTAATGACAGTTAGACCTTCATGAAGAAATATGGACGAAACAGACGAGATTTCCTAGAGGTTCGCTATGTGCAAATATGCTTCAAAAGCAGCTCAGGGATATACATGACACACTTCGGTGGAGTTTTAAAAGCATCTTACGGGGGCACCTGGGTGGCTCAGTCGGTTGAGCGTCCGACTTCGGCTCAGGTCACGATCTCGCAGTCTGTGAGTTCGAGCCCCGCATCAGGCTCTGTGCTGGCAGCTCAGAGCCTGGAGCCCGCTTTCGCTTCTGTGTCTCCCTCTCTCTCTGCCCCTCCCCTGCTCATGCTCTGTCTCTCTCTCTCTGTCAAAAATAAATAAACATTAAAAACATTAAACAAAATAAAAATAAAAGCATCTTACGAACCACAGAATTATGCCTTGGCATTTCAGGTCAGGATGAGTTTTCTTCTGAGTACCTGGCCTGCTAAAATCTTATACAGACAGCCTGGCTTATATCTGCGGGTAGGGAAGGACAAACTTGGGGAAATCTGCAAGTTAGGGGAGATTCTGCAACGTACAAACCCACCTTAACGTTGAGGTGGGAGAACCTTAGAGCCTTTCATCTTATTTTTCGTCTACTCTCATTTTGAGAGGAGAACATGTGGTCTCTGTTCCTTCAGGGCAGTACATTCATTCTCAGGAACATTTTTTCAGTAACACATTGGACTGTAAACACACCCCCTTGACACCTCTGACGGATACACCTCTATATTTAGAGCTGTATCTGTTACGTCTTAGATGTAGTGAAGCTTTGTCAGTGAAGTGGAAAGAAAGAAGAGAGAGAGAGATTCAAAGAGATGCAAAGACAGACAATACATTGGACAATCAATGTCTGTGGAAGAAACAGAGCACGGGTTATAAAGAGGCAGTGAGTTTGTACACAATCTTTACACACACTTGAGTGCCCAAGTCATGCTTTACCAACAAACTAGAGGCTGAGATTTTTCCTGACAACTCAAATCCTTACTGGCATTATTTCATGCTATGCTGAGTGCACTGGGGAATCTAACAGTGTGAGAGTAACAACGTAAATGACAATGATTGGGAATGGGGTCCCTTCGCTAGGCATATTAGTTTATATACTTGAGCATCTAGGAGTAGCAGAAGATTCCTGCTTCCCTAGATTTGACAATCAGAGTATTGGGGAAGTCTGAGAATGAAACCATTTCTCATTCTAAAACTGAGAAGAGTAGTGTAGAATTCTTCCCAGTTAACAGTAAGAAGATACAGCCAAGGTAATGTGATAAATTTGACAATATCTAACAGAATCATACCAAAGGAAAAACAAATCTCAAAAAGCAGCAAAAGATGATATGTCAACATAGCTCTATTTGTTACGGGGCTTCTTCAGGCTAATCAATATATAGTCATGACTAGAAAGTACTGATGATACTATGTTGGAATATGTAAAGTTGAAGAGAAATGAGTGTTGTCTAAGAGAGACAGTTCATGTACAAACTCTAAAAACATACATTTTTGGTCACTAGATTGTTATAGTTGATGCTCGTGTGCAGCAGGAAAAAAAAAAAAAAAAGTCCCCAGTCCTTACGTGTTGAAACTTGACATTAGTTGGAGGGAAAAATTAGAATGTGGTATGGGTGATATGGAAACCTCTAATGATTCCCCAAACTGTATGAATATGTATTCATATCTTGCATGATTAGGTTAAATTTTTACCAGAGATGTCTTAAAACCATTTTGGAAACTGGACATTACCCCCATTCTGATATATCTCGCTCCATATATTCTACAGTAAACCTCTTCTTTCAAATTAAAACAATCCCAATGCAGTCATGCCATAAACCCTTTCATGTCCTCAGTAATGTGTCTAGCCCCCTTAAAATAGGTGAAAATATATTTAGACCCCAAATTTATTTATCTTTTTTTGTTTTGTTTTGTTTTTAGAGGGAGAGCTCCAGTGCAGGGGAAGGGGTAGAGAGAGAGAGGAAGAGAGAGAGAGAGAATCCCAAGCAGGTTCCACTCTGAGCACAGAACTCAAAGCAGGTTTTGATCCCATGACCCTGGGATCATGACCTGAGACCAAATCAAGAGTCGGGCGCTCAACCAACTGAGCCACCCAGGTGCCCCTATTTATCTTCTAATTCACCAATTGTTTTTACACATGGCATCTGACACGCGATGTCCAAATGCAGGAAAGCACATCTGTTTAATAACATTTATTGATGTTCATAATATTCATATTTGCTGTGTGATGAAATTAGTCTGTAACTCAGCATTAACGTCACAAAACTGCTTCCTGTATTGACTTGCAATAACCTGTAAAACGACCGTGCCATTTTTTTAAATCTTCCGTTCCTATCTTCAAATTCATGGCATACAGCCAGGACCTGGGCAGTCAAATTAAAAATTTCAATACTCACATAACAAATTAGACCTGCATATTGTTTTAAGCCTTTATGGCAGCTTAAATCAGAGTATTTAAAGTATTTGTAAATGCCATTTTACTATTCATCTATTATTATTATTATTATTATTATGAAAGAAAAATAATGACCTATATTTTATTTGATGGAGCAAATATGTTTAATTTAAAGATACCCTAATCAGAAATTAAAGCCACTATGAGCTCACAAATGCAAAAATGCCTTTTTTAGAAACCCATTCACAATTCCTGGCTGGAGAACAAGATTGTCACAGATCTGGCCTCTGGTGAATTGTTGGCTATGTGCAGAGGATTTACTGCAATTACCCATGCTGTGATTTAGATTAAGCCACTTGCAGCTTCAATTCACAAGCACTTATGAACATTCTCACTCAGATTTACTTAAAAGAGTCCCTTAAACTTCAGACTGTTGTGTCGGGTAATCACAGCAGCCCATTGACTTTAAATGCTGGACAAATTTAACGTTAATATAAACTTTACCAAACGGCACACATGCAAAATAAAATTATTTTGCTGCTGGAAGTTTACTCAACACCTGTTTTTGCCTAATTCAGGTGAAGTTGGCTTTGGTAAAAATCACAATATGTATTAAAGCATGTAGGATTTAAACGTTTATGTTATTGCTCAGTCATGGGGAAAAATGTAGTCCCAATTCTTCTAGAGAAGAATTCTATGATTTGAGTTCCTTCAGAATGAGTGAATGAATGAATACATATTCATGCAGTTTGGGGACTCATTAGAGGTTTTCTCTCTTAAACTCTGACGTCAGATGCCATGTCCTTTTTGACATTTCCCTCTTCTTCTGTTTCAGCGATCCCAGGTAGTTAATGCCCCCAAACACACAAATGCTCTGCCTTTAAACTTGCCATCTTTTCTCTGTCCATGAAATAAACCCTGCACACTCCCCAACATCACCTATGTTACTGCTTGACCAACAGGGTACTGAAGCCCTCCATAGGACAAAGTCTCTAACTTTTGCCATTAAAGCGAAGAGAGGGGTGTCTGGGTGGCTTAGTGGGTTAATCGTCTGACTTGGGCTCAGGTCATGATCTCACAGTTTGTGAATTTAAGCCCCACGTCAGGCTCTGTGCTGACAGCTCGGAGCCTGGAGTCTGCTTTGGATTCTGTGTCTCCCCCTTTCTCTGCCCTCTCCCGCTCACATTCTGTCTCTCACTATCTCTCAAAAATGAATAAACATTAACAAAAATTAAGGTGAGAGTGCCTGGGTGGCTTAGTCAGGTAAGCGTCCAACCTCGGCGCATGTCATGATCTCACGGTTCACGAGTTTGAGCCCCGTGTTTGGCTCTGTCCTGACAGCTCAGAGCCTGGAGTCTGCTTCGGATTCTGTGTCTCCTTTCTCTCTGCCCCTCTGCCACTCGTACTCTGCCTCTCTCTCCCTTTCTCTCAAAAATAAATAAAACATTAAAAAAACTAAAATAAAGAGAATACTCAACTGCTGTCCTCTGGTACATTCTGTGGTGTAGACCCCAAAATGTTAGTTTATGCTCCCTGTGTCTCACAAATACGATAGAGATCATTCGGGTTTTAGGCTACGGAATGAGTGGATAAGGGCTGGATTGAAAGCGAAGACAGGTGTAGATGCTATATCAAGTTCTTGAATAACTTATGGACTTGGATGTCTGTGTGTAGTCTGTGACTTCTTTGCCCCATAGAGTGCGAATTTCCAAGCTTAGCAACAGCCTGAGTAAGTGCATCTCTCATATGGGAAGTAACCCAAAGATAGGAATAGCATAATCTTCTAGAGGAGAAAGCAGATGGTTATAAACAGCATTGCAATCCATGAAACTTTGTAAGTCAGGACGAAGAGTTTTGACTCTTTTTACATGTGATTGAGAATCACTGAATTGTTTTAAAATAAAGAAATCATTGAATTTCTTTCATAGTTTTAAGATCTGGTGGTAGCCGGGTGAAAATTAAATTGCATAGAATCTAGAGGGAATGAAAAAGGTGCAGTTAAAAGCTATATAGCTCTTCATGAAGGGGATGGCATAGGATTGTTCTCATATGATAAAAAGACGAGAAAAATTATTGAAATTGGGGTATGGTTTTGCATGGATATGCGTGAATGAAGAAAAGGGGAGGAATCAAAGATTGTCTGCTCTCAGGGCTCCTCCGTAAGGCAAAAAGGATCACCAGGACTTAAAGAAGGCCTTCCCATTCTTCGTATCCCCCTAGTAAGAATAAACGCTTGTCAAGATCTCTGCGTTTATGATACCTGATGGGTCTATTTGGATACCTGATGATTTTATTTACTTATTTTTTAAGATTTATTTATTTTTGAGAGAGAGGGTACAAGTGAGGAAGGGCAGAGAGAGAGGGAGACAGAAGATCTGAAGCGGGCTCCAGCTGATGGCAGCTAGCCTGATGTGGGGCTCGAACTCGCGAGCTGCGAGATCATGACCTGAGCCGAACTCCGAGGCTCAACCTACTGAGCCACCCAGGCGCCCCCAAAACCTGATGATTTTAAAGAAAGTGGTGTTGATTCTACAGCACCTCGTCATCAACACCTTTTTAAAAAAATGAATCCCCAAAACATCATTTAATTTTTAATATTGAATGTTTCCTTTTGCAGTTTACCTTTTGAAAAAATATAACCAGATGCAAATATTTTGCTGCTTTGAAAGCTGTCTGTCCTTACACTTCTATGTTGATTATTGTTTACTTTTCTCTCCTTCTGTTCTTCTTTCTCTAACTTTCTTTTCTGCATTTTCTTCCTTGAATGTCTAGTCTGGAGGCACATCAACCTTTTAGCCCATTCTCTTCTTGTCTCATTTCTGTCCTCTTCCACCTGCCACAAAGCTGGCTTTTTGTCCTTGCCATCTTGTTTTCACATCCTTACTAGACTGGGAAATACTTCTCTCAATTAAATACTCTACTAACATAATAGGCTTTGAGTTAAGTTCGATTTAAGAGCCGTGGGACAAGAAAGTCCAGCTAATTATCTCTATTCTAGAGAAAATGGGAGTTTGCAAGTTTTCAGAGAAAAGTTCACTTCCTAATTTTCGGATGTGGCCAGTCAATTTCTAGCTTGATAAGATACAGAGGAGTAATTTCAGCGGGAGAAAAGATGGTAAGCTGAACACTACACTATTCACACCCATCTTTCATTGCATTGCTTTCCCTTCTCTGTTTCTACACTATTACATGGACTAAATGCAAGTATAAAGGCTAACATCAAATAACGGTGACTGTAACACTTATGTCATTCTTTCCCTCCAGTTACTTTAATGAACTGTTTCTAACTTTGTTATAGGATGCATTTGTCCCTCCAGTTCTTCTGTATTATCATGATTTTAGGAAAAAGAAAATTAAGACAGTCAATAGAGAAAGTATTGCTTTAAACACACGCACACATGCACACACAAACCATACCACAGCATTATATAAAACCCATCTCTTCCTTCCTTCCTCCTTCTTTCCTTCCTTCTTTCCTTCCTTCCTTCCTTCCTTCCTTCCTTCCTTCCTTCCTTCCTTCCTTCCTTCTTTTCCTTCCTTCTTTTTTTTATTTTAGAGAGATTGGCAGAGGGAGAGAGAATGAGAATTCCAAGCAGGCTCCACACTCAGCACGGAGCCTGATGCAGGCTTTGATCCCACTACCCTGGGATCATGACCCGAGCGGAAATCAAGAGTTGGATGCTCGACTGAATGAGCCACCCACGTGCCCTATTTATTAAAAAAAAAAAAAAACCTGGCTAAAATACGTTTCTTCATTCAACAGCATTTTGTTGAATTCCTACTATGAAAGTCACTGTACTGAGTGGTAGTGATTCAAAAATACGTAAGATGGACATGGTCCTGTTTGTATTGGTTCTTAGAGTGAAGGTTTTTTTGTTGTTGTTGTTTAAAAAAAAACAAAAACAAAAACGAGTCGCCACTCCCATTACGCTGTTCGCAGTTTGGGAGGTATAAGGACGTATTCAGGCCTTTGAATCCCTCCCTTGATGAGTTTCTAAATATACCCACATGTCCAGAAGACTGAGCGTGCAGATTTCCTCCCAGCACTGTCAAAGAGAAGAGAGAAGTCTTAATTTAATATCCAAGAAGGTCCTAGACACTCATTATCCTTTGAAGCCTGGCTCACTGAGCACTTTTTACAATGAAATCCTTTCACTTATCTTTTGCCATCTGAACCAGATAAAATTTTCCTGCATGCTTAATGCCTTTATATGGACAGTACCAAAAGGGAATAATAATGTAAATAACCACTACTGAAAATTTTCCATTTCCCTATAAAATATTACCACAAAGAGTTATGTTCTATATTATTTGAAAAATAGATTATTTCCCTTCCTGCATATAACTCAGCTTTGGTTAATGTATTTCCATTTGGATTTTTCCTAACATTGAGAACAATAATGATCTGTTATTTTCAGAAGAGTAACAGCCAAAAGGAGGCAAAACACATTTTCTAGCATTCTAGTGTTTGATTGCTTTTTAAAAAGGAGGTTTTCCATTAACTTTAATTAAATATTTAATAGAGATCGCAGCCAGAAAACATAATTTCCCATTGAAATTAAATTACTTTTCTCAAAGAAAACAGTGTGGGTGTCTAACAGGGTGGGTCGGATCCTCTGTAGAATTCTGTCTCCGTCCTTTTCAGAGTAATTACTGACCTGTTATTAACACTCCAGGAAAAAAAAAATGGCGATCTACATTTCTGGATCACTCTCTCCTTTGTGTGCAACTACACTAAATACAGGATTTATCCTTTGTTCAGCATGTGCAGGGACAGATGCTTCAGCTACTAGTTCTTTGTCTCATTTGGAGCATTAAAAAATGAAAGGCTAGTTCCTGCACAGATCAAGGCTGTCCTCTCCGTGGCGGAGTCCTTACCATACCTTGAAGAGATGTAATTTGAGAGCCTTTCTGTGCTCAGGGGGTTGAACAGAGGAGGTGCAGAATTTTACCTTCTGACCTGGGTTCTTTCTACAAGTCTTTTAAGCCTTTCTCAACTAGCACTGCTCTCATATTCCCCAGCTTCTGTCCATTCATTAAATGCTGATTTAGGTTTTTACGGCAACATTCGTCTCAGATGAGAGTTACCGTAAAGCTCATCATTAAACCTTATAATTTTTAGTGCTGCATATAATTTATGGTTCCATTTTAAAATCAAATCCACCATAATAAATTGTCTTAAGACTTTGAAGATACATCATGTAGTTAGCTTTTTTTCTTGTAGCATCATTTATATAGACAGGATATGACTTTATGCTTGAGGAATATATTTTATTTAGAGCACAACAACGCATTGATGGATTTGTTGTAAGTTATCTCCAAAGAAGAGTATCTCTGAAGACGAGTAACATTCATAAGTGACATATATCCATGTACAATGGCACCCCGATCATTTTGGAAATATAACAGACACTCGGGAAAGATAATTGAGTTCAACTGTTTTTAACTTAACTTAAATGGTATCAGTTGCTGTGTGAAAAGGCTTCCATACTTTGGGTCTAATTTACCTTTCCTGCCTAAGCTGAAATTCTGAAAGAGTTCTTTTTAATGCATATTAGAACACAGTTCTAAGAGACTCATCATTTCCCCTCTGGACAACTATAATATTTTCATGATTATTCACCTATCCTCTATTATTATCCCCAAACTTAAATCCATCTTTTATTTATTTATTTATTTATTTATTTATTTATTTATTTTTATTTTTGGGACAGAGAGAGACAGAGCATGAACGGGGGAGGGGCAGAGAGAGAGGGAGACACAGAATCGGAAACAGGCTCCAGGCTCCGAGCCATCAGCCCAGAGCCTGACGCGGGGCTCGAACTCACGGACCGTGAGATCGTGACCTGGCTGAAGTCGGACGCTTAACCGACTGCGCCACCCAGGCGCCCCTTAAATCCATCTTTTAAATTATTGTTAAAATCAGCCATGTAAGGTAAAAGTATGACTGTGAACCCCCTAATGCTTGTTAAAATATTCGAGTAGCTTTTGATGGCTTATAGGATAAGGTCAGCATTTCTAACAAAACAATATCTTTCTTAATTGGCATTATTCTCTTCCAAATCAAACTCAATATTTTATAGGTTGTATTTAATACTCCAACAATATTACTTTGTGTCTTCATTATTTTAGGTATCTCAATTTTCCCATAAATTCTTATTATGCACCAACTGACTGGAAACCATTGTGCTCTGTATTGGGTGAGCACAATGGGAGGTGATCCCTGACCTTATGGTTCTCACAGTCTGGTGGGGAAACAGATACTAAGCAAAGAGCAAATAATTATAAAATTGTACTGTGACAAGTGGCATAAAAGAGAAGAACATGGTGGTATTTCTACTAGTGGAAGGAGAATTTAAACAAATAACAGAGTTTAAAGAAACTTTCCCACAGAAGAATTTCAAAGCAAAGATCTGAAGGATATTGATGCTTTCTCTGTAGGGAGAAAAGGAGAAGGATGTTGTAAACAGAGAAAACACCATCTACTACTTCCTTCCAGGTTGTCCTTGATTTCCTGGAGCTTTTTTCTCTGCCTGAAATTGCCCTTCACTCACTTTTCCACATTCACCTGATTCAAAGTTGACATCTAGAAAACTTTCCTTCCTCCTTTCTTATCAGACCAGTACACTTCCTTTGTGTTCCTTCCCAAATGACACATCCACACTATATCCTTCTGAATTGAGGGGAGGGGAAGAGTGACTTGGAGAGGGAAGGAAAGATGGAAATCACATTGCTGTCCAAATAGACCCTTTGGTTTTCTATTAAAAATCTACCTATTCACTAAGTTAAAAAAAAAAAATCTAGCTTTCTTTATTAAGTTGTTCTTGATTTCCTAAGCCAGAAATGCTTTCTTTCTACTTGAAACTCCAAGTATTTAGACGTATTTTATCGGTTTACTTCTTTCTGTTGTACGTCCTTTGTTTGTTTGTTTGCTTGTTTTTTGCTTGGTTTTCTTTTTTGTTTGTTTGTTTCCTGTTTGTTTGTTTTGCATCCACTCAACTCAAGGTGATTTCCAAAGCCTTGAAGGTAGGTTCCAGGTTTACTCACCATTTAGTTCAACATTTCATATATTTTTAGTGAATTCGTGATATAAAATAAAATGATCTCTTTCTTTTTAGCTTGCTTTAGGTCAGAGTCTCCATATCCATTTACTGATCTTTGTAACTTTTGCCTGTCTGTTTATTTATTTATTTATTTTATTTTTTTATTATGAAATTTATTGTCAAATTGGTTTCCATACAACACCCAGTGCTCATCCCAACAGGTGCCCTCCTCAATACCCATCACTCACCCTCCCCTCCCTCCCACCCCCCATCAACCCTCAGTTTATTCTCAGTTTTTAAGAGTCTCTTATAGTTTGGCTCCCTCCCTCTCTAACCATTTTTTTTTTCTTCCCCTCCCCATGGTCTTCTGTTAAGTTTCTCAGGATCCACATAGGAGTGAAAACATATGGAATCTGTCCTTTTCTATATGACTTATTTCACTTAGCATAACACTCTGCAGTTCCATCCACATTGCTACAAGAGGCCATATTTCATTCTTTCTCATTGCCACATAGTATTCCATTGTGTATATAAACCATAATTTCTTTGTCCATTCATCAGTTGATGGACATTTAGACTCTTTCCGTAATTTGGCTATTGTTGAGAGTGCTGCTATAAACATTGGGGTACAAGTGCCCTTATGCATCGACACTCCTGTATCCCTTGGGTAAATTCCTAGCACTGCTAATGCTGGGTCATAGAGTAGATCTATTTTTAATTTTTTGAGGAACCTCCACACTGTTTTCCAGAGCGGCTGCACCCGTTTGCATTCCCTCCAACAGTGCCAGAGGGTTCCCGTTTCTCCACATCCTCTCCAGCATCTATAGTCTCCTGTTTTGTTCATTTTTAGCCGCTCTGTGCCTGTCTGTTTAAAGTGAAACTGTAAATACCAAGCGTAAGAGGGGCAGGGGCAAATTCTTGGGCTTGTTTCCTAGCCAGAGTTTTTCAGAGTTGCACTACTGACATCATTATGGCCAGGTAACTTTTTGGTGTGGGGATAGGGGCTGTACGCTGCTTTGCTGGATCCCTAGCACAACCATGCACCAGTAGTTCTTTTCCCAACATTCCTGGTTGTCACAATCAAAAATGTCTCTAGTCTTTCTTGCCTAATGTATCTAGATGAGAACCACGGCTTTTAACGACGAAACAGTTTTGGCTTCTCCAGATAGAAATAGGGAATGCTAAGGATTTTCATGAGATTTTCATGTCCATAGAATGCCTGCAAGGCTGACATAAAGTAGGATCTCAATGTTTATTATTACAATAATTATAATTCCCTGGGGCACCTGGGTGGCTCAGTGGGTTAAGCATCTGATTTCAGCTCAGGTCACGGTCTCAGGGTTTGTGGGTTCGAGCCCCACCTTGGGTTCTGTGCTGACAGCTCAGAGCCTGGAGCCTGCTTGGGATTTTGTGTCTCCCTGTCTTTCTGTCCCCCTCCCCCACTCATGCTCCGTCTCTGTCTCGCAAAAATAAATAAATGTTAAAAAATTAAGAAAAACGAGTATTATAATTCTCTTTATTTCCCATATTTTCCCCAATGAGACCTGCTATCATACTGGACTTTTTGGCCAAATCACCATATCTCTCCAGTGACTTAAGGGAATTATTTTTGAAGGTTTGAAAGAGTTTTTGTTATTGGTAGTGGTGGGAGGTGGGAGACTGGGGAATGTCAAATTAGCTCCCTCAAATTTTATCCTCATGTAATTATGATTCAATTATTTTTTCAGAAAAGAATGACCTTAGAGTTCCCCCTATTGCCTGGTCACTCACACTGCGTGAAATTTTGAAATAGAGTCCTACTTACTTGATATTTCAGCATGTGGGAGAGATTGGAATCATCTGCAAGCCATATCCATGTTCTCGTTCTTTGAGATCATTTATAAAATGCTAAATAAGGCAAAACAACCACCCAAGTATTAATTGTAACTCCCAAACCATTTGTAGCTCAGAAACTTGTGTAACAATGCTTAAAGCAATAATTGATTCCCTCTGCCCGCATTTGTATGTCATTCCTCAAGCAACTTTTAAGGCAGACATTTTGCCAGCGCAATCTGCATTAACATAGTCTTTTCCAATCTGAGACTAACAGAATTCTCGAATCATTTTTCTTTAATTTATTTGTTTGAGAGAGAGGGAGAGAGAAAGAGAGGGAGGGAGAATGCATGAGTGAGTGCAAGTGGGGCAGGAGAAGAGAGAGAGGGAGAGAGAGAGAATCCCAAACAGGCTCCACACTGTCAGCACAGACCCTGACAGTAGATCCCAGGAACTACAGGATCATGACCTGAGATGAAGTTGGACACGTAACCAGTTGAGCCACCAAGGCTTCCCAGAATTCTCTAATCTTAAACCAGTCTTCCAATTGTGTTCTACAATGTTTACTTAAAGTTGCATAACAATCACTTGGTAAGATAGACACTATTTTTATCTTTCTGAAATATGGGCATTATTTCTCAATTTCTTCTTTAAAACCTTACGTTATTTATTGTAGATTCTTAATATTTTTCTTCATAAAATCAATGCAAAGTTAGTGGTATAGTTTTCCTCTTTTTTTCAGCCCCCCACGGTGAGTGTTAATGACATCTATATTGCTTTTCTTTAGATGTGAAGCATATAATTTTTAAAGCATATGCTCCCAAATTGGTGGCAAATATAAGTTAATAAACTTAGATATTAGACATATCTTCTGCTAATCACTAATCATGGAATCCTTTTAAATGCATGCAAATTAAAGTTTTTACTTTTACCTTAGATACTTAAAACTCTTAATTTGTATGTTAATAGTTCACTTGCATTCATATATCCAGTTAAACATTTCAGTTATATACGTATTTTTTTTTCTAATTTGATTCCAGACTGCGCATCAAGGTAAAATATTAATTAAGATTAAGGAAAATTTAAGCAGAGATGTACTATAGCTGAAAAGAAATGAACACAAAAGCATAGAAGTCTTAAGCTGGGAAAAATATTCTAGATCTTTTAGATCCCATCCACTCACTAGCAACTGAAGCAACAAAGGATGTGCACAGTTATTTTTAAATGTTTACACAACTACTTGATGGTCACAACTTGGATGTGGTCTTGGTCTCTTAATTTCTAGGTCAATAATATTCATAAAGCATCGTCGAATCAAAAATGTTACAAGTGCAAAGGTTTTCTACAAATCCTCTAACCTACCTCTTCTCTTTCTTTGAGAGCCTTTCAAAGGACAAAGAACTTCCCCCTCTCTGAAGAAGAAGAAGAGCATATCTTTCTATTTGTTGAATGTCTTTTTTTATTTTCAACGTATCTTCCGTATGCTCCCAGTTCTTTATAAGTTTTACCCCTCATTTTCGTTTTGTTCTCTAGTTCGATACAGGACTGCTTTTCAAATGTTAAAAACAACCATCCAAATAGATATCTCAAGTTTCTTCAGTTGTTTCAAATACACCAATTTCAATGATTCAGGCAGATAATTTCTTTTTCTTTAATGTTTTTTTTTTGACAGAGAGAAAGAGACAGAGCACGAGTGGGGGTGGGGCACACACACACACACACACACACAGAATCCCAAGCAGGCTCCAGCCCCTGAGCTGTCAGCACAGAGCCCGATGCAGGGCTCGAACTCACCAACCGTGAGATCATGACCTGAGCCGAGGTTGGATGCTTAACCAAATGAGTTACCCAGGAGCCCCTCAGCCAAATAATTTCTCATAGGAATATTCTAATTTGCCATTATTTCTTATTCCTCCAAAAGGGCCATACCCGGAATTAAGTGAAGGGTTTGAGGCATCGTCAAACATGAGATATTGTTGCCTTTCTCGTGAATAATGCAATTGTATTCATGATGCCAACCTGACATTTTATTAATTTGAGGAAAAGTCAATTCAGTCAATTCAATAATATTAATAGATATTGTAATCTACACTAGCCATTGCACTCAATGTGGAAGTTAAAAGATGTTTAAGACATAATCTTGCTTTCTGGTATAAAGTGGGATTAACTAATGTAGATCAAAGCTAATTGGGAGAAGAAGGAAAATAATTCTTCGTGGACATTGCAGCAAGAATAGGGGTTTAACAACTCAATTCAATTTTTTGCAGAGACGTGATTTTTCGAGAAGAAAAATACATGAAAGCTATTCTATGCTGTGGAAATAAAGTATATAAAAAGAAATAAGCCATATATTAATGATGTATTTTGTGAACTGTAAGTAGTTATCTATTGTCAGATCATATATTATAAGGAAACACAGGGTAGGAAAATAATAAAAGATAGTTGTTTTTTTTTAATGTGTGTATATTAAGAATCTTTTTGTTGAAAGGAAGTATCAGAAAATGCAATCCAAGCCGTAGACTAGCCCAAGGCAGGAGCAGGGGTAGGGAAGAAAATAAAGAAGGAAAAAAAAATATTGGTAGGTCATGAGCTTATTTAGATTAAGGAATCACTTCATCAAGGGGCTTTCATAAATCCACCAAGATCTGGTCTCTACTTCTTCCAATCCTGCTCTCCTCTTGTGTTACCAGAATCAACTTGATAGTGAGATGGCTGACAAGAGTCCAGTCTTATTATCTTTGCACTGTAAATCCAACATGAAGGAAATTCCCTGTGTTTCAGCAGTTTAAACAAAAGTCTGGGTATCAACTCTCATTGGCCCATGCTGGATTAAATTCCTCTCTCTGGACCAAGGACAGTATTTCTGGAATAGAGTCTACTATTTTGGCCAGACCTGATCTCACAGACAAAGAAGTATCAGCTTCACCTAAAACATAGAAATTGAAGGTTGGGATAAGTTTATCCCCTCTCCCTCCTTGCCACCCCCAACATTAAGTTTCTGATGGCAGAAAAAAAAAATAAAAAAGAAGGCCGAAAGTATAAGGGGAGAAGAAATGAGCATTGTGAGATATACTTTATCTGAGAATATAGCAAAATCATGCCTGTTTTATGAGCAGCTATTTATTCACTAATAATATGGGAGGCATCACCTATGACTTATAATCCTCTCACGTTCTATGTAAGGTTTGTAGTTTCAGCTCCATTTTATAATTACAGAAAGTTGTGTATATGAGGAGCAGTGAAATTTGATCCAGGAAACTTTTAAACTAAAATTGATACCTTTTTCTGTACATCTTACTGTTTTCATAACATAATAATAATATTTATTTAAAGTATTCTTTAGTTCGACCTTCAAAGGAATTATTTATATCAATGTTCATGAACATTGGCTGCACCATTGGAATCACTTGAGAATTTTTAAAAAATACTGAGTTCTGGTTCACACTTACAGATATTGATTTAAATTAGTATGTGGTAAGGCTTATCCATTGGGATTTCTAAACCTGCTCATATAATCTACATGTGCCGCCACATTTAAGAAATAAGTATACTTAAGCAAGTACCAAAAAAAGTAACGAAAACACAGGACCCTCACTCTATTTTGTATTTAGAACTTGTGAGATTCTATATTAACAGCAAAATGTCTAAGTCATGATATCAAAGTCAGATAGAGACTATATCTCCTTGTGTGGTCCTGTTTAGTCTTACAAAACGGCTCTTATAAATCATCATCATTATTAAAACTCTACTGTTTTGTTTTTGTTTTTGTTTTTGTTTGCAGGATTATTTACTAACCAAAGTTGAATTAAATGGTAAAGACATGGTCACTGCCATGTAAAGATTTCTCTTTTTGAGTCTCAAAACACTTCGCTTCTCTTCCCAAAATGTAGTGGTTGACTGAGACAAATCTGAGAAGAAAAAAGAAGCAGCAACAATGGCTTCTTTTTATCCTCTAGGCTTTTCTGAGCCATGCTGACTAGGCTGTCCTCTTCCTGCATGCACCTGAATGTACACAGCAGAAATCTGTCTTTTCAGCATTCTTATAGATGCGTCAGTACCCGTGTCATCAATTTCTATCACACACAATCCTTGGCTCCTTTGTAGAAGTTGGCTCTGAGAAGAGAGAGGTAATTACCTCCTGAAGTCTGAAGTGGGGTAGCATTGTATTTCCCACCTAAATTAAAAGACTGAAGATTGTAGACAAAGCCAGTGATGTAAAATCTAGTTGGTAAGGAGCTTAGCAATAAAATGAATAAAGTCAGACTTGGAGATCAGTACACAATTTTTTTTTTTTTTTTATCATGGGCAGAGTAATGTATAAAACTCCTTAAGTGAGTGCCTAAAAGCCATTTAAATTGTTGCTAAAGAAAAAAAATAGTCGGGGCTGGGGTGAAAATGAGCCAGTTTTATTCTCAGAGCAATGTCATACTTCACTAGAATAGAGTTTCAGAATATGTTCTCTAAATGTATTAAAATGTATGCTACTATATGGTATATTAAATGATATTCATAGTCTCATATAAATTCTTATAATAAACTACAATAAATGCTAAAGTTAAATGTATTTCCTCTTTTCTCTGTAGATGCTATTTCCACAAAGAATTCATTCAAACCTTTCTAAGGTGTATAAGGCCCTCTTTAAATATTTAGTTGAGTGTCACTTCTTTCTGAGTCTGATAAAAGTAAGACTTTTCTTTATCCTTTAAACATAAAAGAAACCATATCACTGACATCATTCTCTCCCTTAGAAGAGTGTTTTCAAATTATCAAAATGAAAAACTCTTTCTTCTCTAACTGAGCTTAACTCTGCTGACCCTGAAAACAATGTCAACCACATGCAGCATTTTAATATCATAAAAAAAGTTTCCATAGACTGTAATTATTTTCACTCTCCAGATGGAGGATTGCACGGTCTAGTGTATTAAGAAATGCCTTCAACTTTTTAAACATTACATATGCATTGAAAATACTTTAAGAAATGTAGTTCAAAATGCATGTTTTGAAGTACAATATGAAGAATGCCAAATCATTTAGAGGGTCAAGATTCCCTTCATGTGACCTTTAGCTATACATTGAGATCCTTAACACAGACCCAGACCTGAATCAGGCACCAGAGACCCAGGTAGAGTCTTTGAAAGCTACGTACGAGAGTTTGCAAGTTATTTCATGAGACAGGGGAGGCAATGGAGTTTTGAGTTTTGGGAGTTTCTGTTTGTTTTGTTTTAAGCAGAAAAGTGACACTAACTTATTTATATCTTAAAAGATCATTCTATTATCTTGGCGGATAATAGTTTGGAGAGAAACCAGTACCAAAATGAGAATTTGTGGTAAAATGGTTTGTACCTCCCCAAGACACTAATCTCTCACAACAGGTTAATTTTATTTGATGTGATTACTTATTTTCTTTTCTATTTTTAAATATTTATTTATTTTTATTTTGAGAGAGACAGAGACAGTATGAGCAGGGGAGGGGCACAGAGAGAGGAAGAGAGAAAATTCCAAGTAGTCTCTGTGCTGTCAGTTCAGAGGCCAACACAGGGCTCAATCCCACAAACCGTGATATCATGACCTGAGCTGAAATCAAGAGGGGGACACTCAACTGACTGAGCCACACAGACACCCCTGATTACTTATTTTCTTAAATCTTTATCTAGAAAGTGTCCCCAAGTATTCTTGGCAATATCAATGTTCAAAAATCTCAACCTATGGAGTCTGTACACGAGGAAAAAAAGATGGGTATAGTGAAATGTATAAGGAAAATTATTTTAAATATTTAAAACTTATCAAAATACTGTTTATGTATTTAAAGTTATCTTCCCATATTGGGACTTACAGAGTCATGTACTTCCTTGCATACAGATGGCACACAGTTTGTCTCTGAGAATCAGATACCAATAAGGTACTTTACTAGGTAAAGAAGATAGAACCAATGTAACTGCTCTCAAGAAACACATCATCAAGTCTGGCGGTCATCATATGAAGAAAATGGACCCATTTCCAGCCATAATGCCTGGAAGAAGAAGTGCCATTCCCAGCACAGGACCGATGATATGAGGAATTGTGTATGGAGGAATTGTGAAAGTGACCTCATGGAAGAGATAATCTAGAGAGAGGTTGTAAATTAATGAAATCATTCAACATATGTGGAGTGCCAGATATCTGCCTGGCCTTGAGCTGATTCTTAAATATATTAAAACAGAAGATAAAAAATGATGCTCGTGGAATTCATATCAAGAAAGGAAGCTTAAAATCTTATTTCCTCAAAGAGTTATTAATGACAGTTCTAGGAGACATTGTTTACCCAGCTAATATAAATACTCTTCCTGCTATAAAGAAACAGGAGTCCTGTTGTTTTGTTTGTTTGTTGTTTGTTTGTTTGTTTGTTTTGTTTTTGTTTTTTTTCAGAAATTGAATACATCTAACAGAGGGATATTTCTAAGTTCAGATGATAAAGAGAACATACATCTCTCTTCCTTGGACCCACTTCATATGACAATGAAATGATTTAAAAAACAAAAAAAACAAGTCTAAAACTACAAGGAGAGAGAAGAGAAAGGGAGAGGTGAAGACAGGAATAGTTAAAGCACATGCATATATGTCTGATGTCAAGAAAAGTTGCACCAGACAGGGGTAAAGAGGCATGAAAGACTGTTCAAATGCATTATCATAAGGCAGAGAGATTGAACTATAGTACATTGTAACAAAAGGTGGGGAAGTGCTGAAGCACTGGGATAAGCTAGTGGACAAGTGTTGGGGATTATTAGTGGGGAGGTTGCTCAATGTAATCAGGCCACCTCGATTTGCTGATTGGCACTTAGTGACTTTCCATAGAGAATGAAAGATAAAGACCCTGTCTTCCACTATGATTACTTTTCAGAGAGATGGCTGTAGGTCCTTGAGAAAAACATTCCTGAGTGATAAAACTGGCCCGAGGCTAAAGAAGATATACATTTCAAAGGAGCAGAGAAAGAATTTACAACTGCAAGTTTTCTAAAGGAAATATTTTAAGAAAAGGAAGATCAGGGGCCTATGGTCAGGAAGAAATCTGTCTCAAGTTTAATTAAGCTAGGGGGAAACTTAAAGCCATCTCAGTTAACACATGTGTGTGTGCTTTGTCTATTTACTTATTTATTCTAATACTAAATGAAGTAAGACCAATGTAAGGAAGGAGACTATAGACCAATTTTATGAATAGAATTAGGTGTAAAATCCTGGATTACTAATTAGCAAATCAAATCCAGCAGTGTATAAAAAAGGAAGGAAAGAATGGCAGAATAGATTCAATATGTGCTTTATAGTGACGTGATTTTATTACATTAAGGGTGTTTAAGAGTGGATAGATTGACATATTTGGGCCTCAGTTTTTCCTCTGTAAAATAGGGGTAGGTTTTCTTCCCTTTAATAGCTGTTTCAAGGATTAAGTACTGCATTTCACATAGCGCCCAACACAGTTGTTGATTAAAAAAATAAACTCAGTAAAATAATTGCTAATGTTAATGAGAACATGACTTCATGAGGAAAATGTGATGAAATGTTGAAAAAAAAAAATATATATATATACTATATATTTACTCAAATACGTAGTGATATGAGGGAGTACAGTATATTTGGGGAAACACAGACTGATGTAGCTCTATCATAGAGTAAGAACAAGTGTGGGGTTGACAAGACAGGTATCTGTAAAGGTAAGACAGAACTCAAGTGATGAAGGGTAGCATATTTTGTACTTTGGAAATTATATAATGTATCATGTGGGTGTTACAGATTAATTGAGAGATTTAGGCAAGAGGACAATATGGTGAGCTTCAAATTTTAAAAAGAACTCTCTGGAAGTAGTCTGGAGGGTGGGGCAGCAAAACTGGAACCTTAAACCATTCATTGGAACATGGTAAGAATTATTATAACCCACTGAATAGATGAATGAATAATAAATAAGGTCATTTTGAGGTAGTAACATATTCATTAAAAAAAAAATGTTACAAGCATATTAGGTGCCAGAATCATTAGAAGAAGGTGAGAAAACATCAGGAGTAAGACACAGACTCTTGTCCTTAAGACATTTACGTTTGTGACTCATATCTAAAAAGGCTCTAGTAAAAGTATGGAGAGCAAAATTTCCTCCATTTGTCAACGCTGAAGTCAAGGAGTAGAAATGGGAACAATATTATGGAAAAATTTAAAAATATTTAGTTCACATATCTACCTGCTTCACTGTATTCCATTTCTGGTCAATTGTCCTTTCTCTTTTTTTCCTTGGAAAAATAATTGTTAGAGTGGAGAGCATGACAAGAAGGATATTGACAGCCCAGTATAATGTATTCTAACATAGAACGGTTTCTTTAGCTGTCATGCATTTAATAATTTCAAATTTTCCACGTGACTTTTTTTTTCTTGCAATAAAGTGGTCATATAAACCAAAGCAAATATAAAAGAGGTGTTCTAGTGAGCAAGCAGCCCACACTCTTTTTGCAACATCATTTGTTATGTTTGCCCAGCCACGACCTTGGATCTAATGATGGCTATTAGGCGGTTGACTCAGATGCTTACGTATTTATGCATTTGAAAAGTCTCTACACATTTGTAAGCCTGGTAATAGGGAGGGATATGATAATAGGTCTGTTCCTTATACATTTCATGTCTTAGAGTTTTCCTGGAATATACAAGGCAGGATTAAAAAAAAAAAATGGGTGTAACATCATGAGACCAACAAAACAACAAATATCTTTCTATTAGTAACCACATAATAAAAGTGTTCTATCTATCAACTATAAAATAATTAAATGGTTTGCTCAAGATCACACTGCTAATAAGTGGTAGACTTGAATGCCATTCAAAATAAATGTGTTATTTCCTTCTAATTATTAAAACATCATTTTACTCACAAGCAAGAAATGATTACTTGCTTGCTTGAAAAATATTTTTAGACGCCCTATATAACTTACTACTGGTATTGTAAGGCAGAATTCAGTTGTATGTACATATAAATATACTCTGAGGAATATTTGAATAGTTCCTCATAAAACATACACACACTTAAAATAATTTCTAATAGGTTGATGTTAAGTGAGCCTACTGTAATGGAGGTTGTCTAATACAATGAAATAATTTTGTTAACCGCATTAAATATTGATGGCATGAAGGACTGTCATGGGTAAAAGAGGACGCACGTATTTTTACTAGGCAGGAGGACAGAACTAGAAGTAACTGTTGGAAGGTACAAGGAAGCAGATTTTCCCTCAACCCAAGCTACTGTCAAAAATAAGAATCTCCTTCTAATTGAGCTAGTTGCCTGATAAAAAAGCTGAGAAACTTTCAAGCTAGGAGTTCTAGCATTCTTTTGTGAAGGTGAGAGAAACTATCAGCGTTTAGGGGAGCCATGGATCTGTTCCCATACGGAGCACAGTGCTAAAGTTGGAAAACAGGAATGCGTTCCGTGTCATACTCAGTTACTTAGTTCATTGCAAGTTTATTCATTTTCTGCATTGCAAAGTTGCAGGATGTGAATTAGGGCACTTAAAATGGTTGTGACAAGAGTCGGAGATCAAGTAAACTACATATTGAAAGCAGTTAGCTAGAGGGAGAAAAAATGTGAGGAATGAGGTAACCAGATGCAGACATCTGGATAATGTTGATTGGCAGTTTAATGACTCTTGTCTTCCCCAAATGAGGTATGTATCCAATGACTGTTTCCATTCTTCGTTCTCATAATGGTATGTATAATATGGAAAGTCTAAGGGAGGAGGAATCTAGTAAGACTGAGGAGGACACGAAATACCCACCCACCACGTGCAAATTATGATTGAATATGGTCAACACAGACAGTGAATCTATTGCGTGTCCTAGAAATTTAAATATAAGTGTCTGAACTATTGTCTGATCATCCAACTCTCACAATGTGAAATATATGCATCCTATTTTGACTTGTTCTTTGTTTATGTGTGCAGGTGTCCCAGTGGTGAAAGTTATTCACTATCAAAGTGCTTAGCAATTCTCTGAACATCTAGCCCATCCATATCTATGTTTGGGCATTCAGTCTGCATATGTCTAAATGTGAAATTCAACCTCCTCCCACCAAAATATAAAACAATTGTTGTTCTATGTCTTGCATTTCATTGGCTGGTACCAGTAGCCCACATTTTCCCAAACCCAAATCACCCCAGGCACCTGCTCTGTGTCCTTTGTCTAAGTGCCAAGGCTTCATGAGCAACCACATTCAACCTGAACTTAGGTCCTGTGGAGTGAATAGTTTCAAGATGAAAAATGTAACATGGAAATGTTTGTGATCTTTCAACTATTTTTAGCTCTTCACAGGATACAGGACACCTCTCATTTTGTTCACACATGTAGTTTCCAAGTCATCTTTCAGACTTTATGTTTTGTGATAGTGATGCATTATGGTACACATAATAGTTTTCTTTAAAGCAATTCATTAATTTCAATTTAAACATGTATTTCAAAAAAATAAAAAAATAAAAAGAATAAACATGTATTTCAGCCTCATAACATGTATTTAAAAACTCCAATAACAGTGTATACATTGATTTGTTTATTTATCTATCTATGTACTCATTTACTTACTTTTAAGTAGGCTCCATGCTAAACATGGGGCTTGAACTCATGACCTTGAGATTGAGAGTCGTATGCTGTATCGACTGAGCCAATCAGACACCCCATTTTACATGTGGTTTTTTCTTTAGTTGTATTACAATAAACAGATGTTTTAAAGCTCTGCTCTGGACGTATCCTAAAATTATCTACCATATGTATGACAAAGATCCGGAAGCATGAAAACATAAGACATGCCTTGTCTTCCTTCTCAAACTTCTCTGTCTTTGCCTTCTCCACATCCATCACAGCATATTGAACGATCCACGGTTTCCTCATTTTGCCAGATTACCTCATACCTGAATGCTTTTCTTGAGTTGTGCTTCCCTACAAGCTTATCTCTCTCCTGGACACTGGCTCATCCTCGAAGATCCGGTGTCTGGGTTCTATGCTGTATAAATTGTCTCTTGACTTGCTTTATTCAAGACAATACAGAAGAGTTGACATCCCTTGCTTTGCCCACTTTTAAACTGGCCCTCTTGTATTAGCAATCATGGTATTTGCGACACATTTTTAGAGGTATATTTTGTCTATTTTTACTAGAGGCAGAGCAGGATACAGTAGTTAAGGCATTTGGATCTAGAATCAGGTGGTGTGGTTGGAATTCCTAGCTCTGACAACTACTAGCCATGTGACATAGAGTAAGACACACCTTCCTTCTCTGGTGCTCCGTTTCATCATCTGCAAAATGTGGGTCAAAATTTGTTTCATAGTTTATGTGAGTGAATGCATGTAATGAGTTCACCATGGTACCAAGTTCACAACAAGCCATCAGGATGCCTTAAAACAATGAGAGTGAAAACGATTTTTTTAATTTTTATTACCTTGTTAATACCACACTACAATCTGCCTAGAGACTGTATTCTGCATATATCTAATTGAATATCTAAATCTGCCTAATCACCTAGAATTTAGTAGGTGCTTATTTCATGTTCATTTAAAGAATGAGGTAACGGTTCACTTAGCGTTCAGGAATAATAAAGCAACAACGGTCAGTTTTTCTGGTGTATTTTTATATTCATACCTATGTATATGTCTAAACCATTTGAAACGTAATATCTGCACTTGCAACAAAAGTCTGTATCCAAATTTATCTTTAAGTTCTTAAAGATAGTTGAGAAGAATGATTGAATTCATTCAACTTCAAGCTGGATCTATGTTTAGTGCTTACATTGGAGATCAAGGCACTAATTTCCAAAGATAATACAGACACACAGAATGTGGGCACATAGAGATGATGTTTGATTACACGTTTTCCAGATACAGATGGAGATCACATCAGATGACTTTGAATTAAGAGTATGAGTTACTTTGACCAGTGAAGTGTCTTTACCTCAATGATTCAGATTGGGTACTTAAATATAATGGCGCATGTATCTGTGGATCCATTTTAACCTCCATGATTTTTGGTTGTGGTTTTGTTTTTCCAGGTAGAGGTGCAGAAAATATGTTTGATCAAATTCAGTTGTGTGCTTTTCTTTCCTGTTTGAGGTCTCTATCACTTGCTGAGTGACATTCAAGTTGGTTTACTGTTTGTTGAAATTTTCATTCCACTGACTATTTGGCCTCAAATGGTCAAAAGATGCTAATAACTTGATGCTTGTTCTACAACTGGCCCTGTCACTCCGAACTAATGAAGGTAAATTATAAAACAATAAATAAATAAGCAGCAATTACCCTTGGGTGACATAAGCACTACTTTTAATTACTTTAAAGTAAGCTTTTTAGAGCCAACAATATAAACTCATTGTTTGATAAACACACTGGAAAAACAAGAACTCTCATTTTGTCTTTTTATAAATTTATGAGGTTACATTAATGGAAGACCTTAGTCATACAAAGCCTGCTATAATGGGGTTGTGTCATTCCGGGGGTAACTATATAATGATAGCAATAACTCAATGGAAATAAAATGGACTTATTCAAATTGCCTATTTTTCTGTGAGACAACATAAGTTGCAAAAGGAACTTTGATGAGTGCATCTTGTAAATTTTGATCCTGAAGTCTGCTTATTCGGACTGTGCAGATACAATGATATTAACAATGCAGATATGCGATGTATTTGCTTTAATGATAATAAAAGAACTCTTGTGGCATCATTCAGCTTTGGTGTTCTGGATCAAGGACTACATTCACTTTTGTATTTTCTAACCCACTGCACCAAATCCCCCAAATCTGCTGCCACTGATGCAATATGTGCCATATTCAGAGAAAGATGGCCAAATAAGCAAATCATTAAGAATGTTGCTTACCATGCTTTTTTAAGATTGAATAGCATTCCAGTGTGCGTGTGTATCAATCTATGTCATCTATATCTATATATCTATATCTATATCTATATCTATATCTATATCTATCTATGTTTATATTTATATCTACACATTTTATTTATCCATTCACCTGTTAGTAAACATTTCTAAAAGAGTCAAATTCATAAAATCAAAGATTGAAATGGTGACTACCAAGGCCTGGGGGGAAGGGAGAAATGGGGAGTTATTAAACAGGCATAAAGCTTTAGTTAAATACTGTAGGTAAATTCTAGAGATATGTTCTACAACACTGTTGCTACAGTCAGTGGAAGGTATTGCTTACTTAAAATTTGTTAAGAGGATGGATTTCACATGTTAACATATGTTCTTACCACAATACAATAAAGAGGTCAAGAATGCTGTTTACCAGATGGCACTTTCCTAGAGACCCGAATTTTGACTGCAGATCCTTCCAATAGCTAGCAGATTTTCCCAGAGTGTCCCTTGAAACTCTAGTCTGGGGATTTAATCCTGACTAGTAATAGATACAGATATAGTTTGTTTGAAAATAATTTAACCTTTTTATCCCTTGGAAATCTAGTGCCCATCAGTAAGTTAAAAATTTTATACAGTTCTATATTTATCCTTTCATTTACATATTAACAGGTGTTAACAAGCCGACAATGAAACTTGAACAAAACAGGAACAGTTCTCTCCCTCCCTTTGATTATAGAGGGGGAAGAAAAGGAACGAAAAATATACTCAAGTGTTAAAAGTAAAGAAAGTAAAAAGTGTTGAAAGTAGAGAAATTTGAAAGAGGACCGAAAATGCTTCGGAATACTATCTTATAACGGTTGATTAGGAAAGAGTCTAAGAAAAGGAGACACCTGAGCACAAATCTGCAGGATGTGAAGAAGCAAGCCACACATATATTAGGAAATGAGCATTTCAAGCAAGGAAGGAGTGCAAAGGTCTTGTGACAGGAACATACTTAGAATGCTTATGAAATAAGTCAGCCAGTCAGCCAGGGGTGGTGTGAATAAGAGATGAAGTCAAATTTAGCCGAGATCACATAAGCCACAGTAGGGAATTTGGCTTCTATTGAGTGCATCTGAACATATGAATATCACGATTTCATTTTCATTTTTAAAAGATATTCTTGCTGATGAGCGGAGAATAGATTTTAATAGAGCAAAAGTAGAAACTGGGAGACAAAAAGAAAACACTTTTTCAATAATGTAATGGGAAATAATGATGGCTAGAGACTGAACAATGGTGAAAGATGCAGTGAGATTTATATATATTTATATATATAAATAGATGCAGTGAGATTTATATATATATATATATATATATATATAAAAGATGCAGTGAGATATATATATATATATATATAGTACATATAGCCATATAGTGTGTATATATATACATATATATATATATATATATAGTACATATAGCCAATAAAAATTGTTGATGGATGGATATGAGATGTGTAAGAAACCTTCCTTGACCTGATAAGTTGGAAAAAGTGAATTGTAAAGATGAGGAAGACAATGGAAAGGACAGAAGGTATCTATTGCGTGAGACATCAGTGTTCTTTTTGGAAAATATAAAATTGAAGCTACTTATTATATATATAAGTGGGGGCTTTGCAACATTGGATATAAGAATCTGATGATGAGGCTATGCAAAGCTGGGTACTACATCAGATCATTAAAAGAGTGAGAGTAGACAATGGAAAGAAGTCTAGTAATTTAGTTCATGGAGATGAAGAGGGGCTCGTAAAGGCTTTTAAGGTGTAAGAGTCCCAGATAAGGAACTTGAAGTGAAAGAGAATGGCGATCCGGAAATCAAGGGAAGAAAATGATTCAGGAATTGAGTCATCCATGTGTGTCAACTGATCGCAGGTGAAGAATTCATATAGGATATGGAAAAGAACTGAAAAAAAGGACTGGGGGACAAGATATCTTCAGAGACCTTGGCAAGAGCCTTTTGGTGGAGGTGAAGGTTTGAGCGCCTGACCAGAGAGGACTGAACAGACAATGGGAAGACAAGAACTGGAGAGAGTGAGTGCTAACAACTTTCGTTTGGAGCAAAGAGATGAAGATTGCGAATAAGAGACTGTGGGTTCTTGACGGCAAAGTATTCGCTTGGAAATGGGGAAATTTAAAGTACTCCGTCACCCGTGTTATACACTGAACAAGTGTACTGTTTTACTGTTACAGCGTTCTGGTTTTATTGCCTGGATTCTACTTTCATAGATCACACATACGGTACAAATTCCTAACACTTCAGGTTATGAGATAATTGCACTAATTACTAACTTGTTTTACACTGGTCTATTTTGGAAATTCTTTTCTCTCAATTTACTGGGTAACTGAGAAAAATTTATTTATTTATTTATTTATTTATTTATTTATTTACTTACTTACTTATTGATTTGTAATAAGTGGTGGGGGCCACTTTATTTCAATGGAACATAATATATTTCATAAACCTTGAGGTTACTTGTTAAGGATATTGCCCTAAGTAATTATATCATCCCCGAATTGCCAGTGTTTGTTCACTGCTCCATACAATCTTTCTATTCTGAGGGTTCTCTTTATCTCTTTGCTCTCCATAAAACCTGGCTGTCTCCTATTAACACCGATTTCCCCAATGACCTCTCAAGAGGAGTCTGTTTTTTCTACCACTCTCTACTTATGGGAGGTCTTCAGACGGTGAACGTGTACCCCTTGTCCACTAATGCTGGTATCTCCCTTCTGCGTCCTTCAAAAGCTCAAGCCACGTGAATCGTATGCTTTCAGATCATTCCACTTGTAGTTCGTTGTTGCTATCATTGCTCACGTCCAGGCCATTTTCTCATCACTTAACTAGGATCTTCCTTCTCACTACTCTAGCTATTATTGGCTGTTTCAGAATCCAAGCAAATGATACACACAGGGTTGATCTTGCCATCCCTTCGCTCTTCAGTGCTACCGGTGTTTGGGGTTCTGTTTTTTTCTTGTTGTTTTGTTTTGCTTTATTTTGTTTCATTTGGTTTTGCTCTAGTTCCACCTCAGCCACCACTAGACCTTGTCTGCATGAAAAACAATCTATTTTCAAACAGCTCACTCTATTCATTATCTCTGCTCGTAACTCACTCATCAGTTTTCCTTCACCAAGAATTTTCTGATTTTCTTATTCAGACTAATTATGTTGTAACTCACCTATGTGACCACTTTCCTCCAAATCCATGTAAATTAATGTTTCAACTCTTTAATGTTCCCTTTGAGTTCTCTCAAGTTACTTACTTACCCATCTCTTTTCCAAACCACTTACCTTACGAAACTCCAGGTCTGGTTCTACTCACGTACCCCTTTATCATTTTCCTGAACCCATGCAGTTGAGTAAGGTGGAAGGAATGCTACAGAACAGCGATGACTGGACACACTTCAAATTTGTGGTTACAGATATCAAACACGAGCTCAACAGTGACTGTCAATACTTCCACTCTTCCCTGGTAAAATTAATCGTTCCCTTGCTGAGATTACTATAATTTCCTCTGGAGTCAAACTTTCACTTCCTTCCACTCACTCTCATCTCATATGGTGACCCAACATAGAAGTCATAAGACAACTGACGCGATTTTAAGAGAAGTATCTTATCAACCCACTGTCAGTTTCATCAAGGTGGTTAAGTTTGTGCTATCTAAAATAATATACTCTATTAGCATTAAAGTGGAAGACATATCTACAAAAAAAAGTCAACTTGTTTCTCCACGGTAGTATCCACCTTGGGTATTCCCTCCATTCTTGTTTTCTCTGTGACATTCTTTAGGCAATCATATCTTCTCTTCTTTATACTAATTTTATTTCTTTTTAAAGAATGAATCCCATGAACCTGTAAATACAAATAATTTCATCCAATAGCGGAAGAAAACATGCAAATGCTGACAATAAAAATAAAGAGAAAGTTCCATGCTCCATACAAATTCTACCCCATTTTTCTGAGCTGCTTTAAAGGGAAACCGCTCAAAACACACAATATCCAAACATAAATATACTAAGGAGTGTCCCTGAAGTGTCTAAGCACTGAAAATATAACGTGTCTTTTATACTCTTTTCAAATAAACAATTGGACTTTTGATATTCTATTTAGAGGTAGCATGATTAAAAAGGGATCTGAAGGTGAACAGTGAGAAGATTCCTGAAAAATGTAACTAATGTTTAAAAATAAGTTTATCCCCGGGGCGCCTGGGTGGCTCAGTCGGTTGAACATCTGACTTCGTCTCAGGTCATGATCTCACAGCTTGTGAGTTCAAGCCCCGTGTCAGGCTCTGTGTTGACAGCTCAGAGCCTGGAGCCTACTCTGGATTCTGTGTCTCCCTCTCTCTCTGCCCCTAACCCACTCTCATTATGTCTCTGTCTCCCTCAAAAATAAATAAACATTAAAAAAATTAAAAAAAATAAGTTTATCCCATGCCTTCCACCTTTTGGGGATCCTCTGGTAGTAGTCTAAACTCATTCATTTCCATTTGTTCATCCCCATTCTCTTATTTGAATATATGTCTCTACCTTCCACTGTACCGTTCTTGTTAAAGTCATAGAAATTGGTGATTTATTTTCTGATTTTCTTTTACCTCACCTCTCACCATCTTCAGTTAGGACCTACTAGACCTTCTTCCTTGTTACTACTTTCAATTCTTTGTTTCAGAAAAATGGCTTTTTCTACAATTTCCCCTGACCTCACAGTCCACTCCTTCTTAATATGATATACAGGTTTCCCCTTTACTAAAGATCAGAGTATCCTAGGGACCTTCCTTGAGCACTCTTCTATTTTCACACTATGTTCTCTCCTATGTGGTCTCATCTTTTCTTTTTGTTTAATATTGTTATTTGCCAGATTGTCCCTCCTGACTTAGACACCTTCTATAACCTACATCTATCTTTATATCTGCAATTGGCCATCTTAACAGGGACAGAAACTAGCTCCCCAAAAACCTTCCCTATCTTATGCTACCATAGTCTACTCATCTATGCCAGTCAAAAACCTATAAATGATCTTGAACTCCTTCTTTTTCTTCATACACTATATCTCATCCATTGGTGAACTTTTGACTTCACTGTGAAAATACGTTCTGAAGATGAATGTCAGATATATTCTGAAGACAGATACCATATTCATTTGTCTTTTCATTAAATTCTCTACAGGGGCGACCGCGTGGCTCAGTCGGTTGAGCGTCCGACTTTGGCTCAGGTCATGATCTCACGGTCCGGGAGTTCGAGCCCCGTGTCCTGCTCTGTGCTGACAGCTCAGAGCCTGGAGCCCGCTTTGGATTCTGTGTCTCCCTCTCCCTCTGCCCCTTCTCCCCTCATGCTCTGTCTCTCTCTCTGTCAAAAATTAACATTAAAAAAAAAATTCTCTATGACCTTCATTATGCCCATCATCAGGCTTGACCAGGGTTTACTGGCCCCACAGTCTTGATTTTTTTTTTTTTTCCACTACAATACATCCAGTACTGAGTAGCAAATGTGATTATTCTCAGGTACAAATTAGCTGACGTCAAGTCCCTTCAATGGCTTATCAAGATATTAACAACACAATCGAACATTGAAATCAAGGCCTAGACAGTTCTGCAACATCTGCCTGCAACATCTGCCTTACGTTTACTTGTTCTCTTTTCATTCTTTCTTTTACTACTTGCTACTCTTTGTTTGTTTGTTTCTAACCTCAAACATTCAAAATTTATTCCTAGGCTACATTTCCACCCTTGTTAGTCTGTAAGCCTTGAATGCTCCTTCCCCGATCTTATGAATGTTATAATCTTCTCATCGTTATTATTTATTTTTTTCCCCAAGTGTCAGTTCCTCAGAAAGATCTTTTCTAAAGATTCAAGGGTATCCTCTGAAGTTCTTTGGAGCTTTCTGTGGATGCCCGTGTTCCCTAGCACTCTGTCCTACAAATGCCAACTTCCCCATTCTTCTCGGTCCCAGCTATCTTCTTAATCCAGTGAGACCACCGGGGTCTATTTGAGTTTCCCCTTCCTAGGCAACATCACAGAAACTTCCTCCAAGCCCATAAGGATGGGAATGGTAGGGCTTACCTGGCCTGATGACCACGTGTCACATTTCAGAAAACACGGTCCCACATTGCCTATGGCCACTATCCGTAATTTTTTTGTTTTATAATTTTTCCTAGTTTTCTATTTGTTTAAATCTGTAGGGTAAATCCGGCCCCTGTCACTTCACCATACCTGAAAACAGAAACCTCCTAATGGTTTTTCGGCACATGTGTTCTTAAGGACTTGATATATCACTCAGTTTCTTACCAGAAGAAGAAATAACTTATAAGGGAAAGAACTTAATAGGCATGATATTTACAGGTTTTGGAGTAAATTAGTTGTTTCACATTATTGTTATGGTTTTATATCATTATACTATTGCTATATTATGTTATTATATTAAACATTCCTGTTCTTCCAGTCTTGGGTATGACCAAAGACTAATTGAAACTTTAATACTCATTTAATAGGAAATAACACCTAGTTACACGACTTATCACCTTTCTTCTTAGACAGATGGAAAGACTTGTCTTAGGCAGAGATTCCTTCAACTCCCTTTGCTTTTCATGTCTCTCACACTTTTTCTGTTGACATGGGAAATTATCAAGTGTTATGAGCTTAAACTATTATAGGAAGGTGAAAGTAAAATTCCCATTTTTTAAATGTGGAAATCTACCTGTAAGTAAGATTTTTTTTTTTTTTACTGCGGAAGAAGTTTAAATTTTCTAAGGATGTCTGTGTGCGTTTATCTGTGTGTCATATAGTTATTTTATATTTATTTAAAGACTTTAGAAAATTATTATATTTTTTAGAGACACCTGGGTGGCTCAGTTACTTAAGTGATCAGCTCTTGATTTCGACTCAGGTCATGATATGAAGGTTTGTGGATTCAAACCCACAGTTGGGCTCTGCTCTGACAGCACGGAGCCTGCTTGGGATTGTCTGTCTCCTGTCTCTGCCCCTTATGCACTCGCACATATTAGACTCTCTCTGTGTCTCTCTCTCAAAAAAAAAAAAAACAAAACAAACAAAAAAAAAAACCACAAACTTAAAAAAATAAAATGATTATATTTTTCTAATCTAGAATTTCTAATCAAATTCATGTCATAGAATTTGTTGAAAACTGACCCCTTCAAAGTAAAATAATTAGAATTGCTATTTTGTTCTAGTAGACATTATCTTCAAAATACATTTATAATAAGCTTACAAATGTGACTTTATGTATTTGTTGAACTAAATATATATATATAATATATATTAATATCAATATATATTAATGCACACATATCTTCCTAAAAGTAAATCTCTATGTCTGTGGGTTGGTTCATATACAGTGGGGAAGTTTGCGAGCATACTTTCTTTCCATTTAAAATATTTGTGTACGGGGCACCTGGATGGCTCAGTAGGTTAAGCATCCAACTTCAGTTCAGGTCATGATCGTACAGTTTCGTGAGTTTGAGACCCATACTGGGCTCTCTGCCGTCAGCACAGAGCCTGCTTCAGATCCTTTGCCCCTCTCCCCTTTCTAAAATAAACAAACATTAAAAAACTCTTAAGAAATAAAATATTTGTACACGTTTTGCATTTTGGTAACCTGATTAATATGCCAGTTACAAAAATAACTTTGTTTCTTTTTTTTTTTGCATTTTTGAACTTTAAAGATGTTCATCATCTTTAGATCCATTAACAACATACAACCAACTATAGATGAAACCAGTTTCTTAAAATAATATTTTATTTACCATTGCGCAATTACCACAGTTATCTATTCTGCAAAATAAATTGGATTCTTGGATCGTGATAGTTGGAGTAGAAAAGCATGTCATTGTTCCAAGGATGGACTGACACATTGAAAATGGCACATTGGGATATAGTGGTGTGTTAGAGTGAATGGGTTTTTCTGGTGAGCCATAAATGGATTCCAATGTATGCAAGGGCTCTCCTGAAACAAAGCAAAGAAAGGAATAGCTATAAATTATTCCTAGGGTTCAGAAAGGAAGTAAATTCCTCAAAATAAACACAAAAGTGATCTTCAGATTCCTGCTCTTCTAGGTGCCTTCCCCCACCCTGATAATGAAGAATAAGGAAGCAAGCACAGGTGTGTAGGCATTGGCTGTTAGATACCTTAGTGATTGCAGGAATAATATTAAGGTTGTTTAATATTTCTACATTCAAGGGAGAAGTCCAGGTGAGCAAAGTAATTCAATGATTCCAGGATAGGAAGACACATGCACATTTTAACAAATCACGTTTCTGGGGACCCCTGGGTGGCTCAGTCGGTTAAGTGTCTGACTTCGGCTCAAGTCATGATCACGCGGTCCGTGAGTTCAAGCCCCGCGTCGGGCTCTCTGCTGACAGCTCAGAGCCTGGAGCCTGTTTCGGATTCTGTGTCTCCCTCTCTCTCTGACCCTCCCCTGTTCATGCTCTGTCTCTCTCTGTCTCAAAAATAAATAAATGTTAAAAAAAATTAAAAAAAAATCAGGTTTCTTGAATATACCAAGTGGGGAAAAAAACTTGACTTACCATAACTGTCGATGCTTTCATCTTTAAAGATTCTAAAGATACTTTGGATATCATAAGTATTATCTCTTTTAGTAACAGAAAGTAATGAGTTAACATTTCAAGGCTATAGCTACACTGATCAAAAAATTTGTTTTTTGAGTTTACAACTCAATCCTGTGTTTTAATTGATCATTTATCCAACTACCGCACTTTTAAACAATATTTAAGCACCTTTTTAAAGAGGCCCTTGCAGTTTTTTTTTTACTTTTTAAAAAATTTACACCAAATTTTTATTAAAAATTAAAAATGGGGGCACCTGGGTGGCTCAGTGGTTAAGTCTGACAAGTCTGACTGTTTATTTCAGTTCAAATCATGATCTCAGGATTAGTGAGTTTAAGCCCCTGCATCAGGTGCCTTGCTGGCAGTGGGGACCCTGCTTGAGATTCCATCTGTCTCCTTCTATCTCTGCCCCTCCCCTGCTCAATCTTGCTCTCTCTGTAAAATAAATAAATAAACTTAAATAAATGGAGTTATATTAATCTTGACTTAACCAGATATGAAACAATTTAAAAAACTTAAAGGAGGCATTAAGAAAAGAAAAAAAAAAACTTCTAGAAAACCTCATTGTGATTACTAAAATAGTTAAGTTACAATCAATCAGTCTATAAATCCATCAATAAACAGCAATGCTGCATAAACAGCAGGGATAATTCTGATTATCTGGTTTACCAGCCAAAATTAAGCATTTGAGCAGGCATTTACTCCTAGTCTCACATAGTAGGTATCTGCTTGTCTCCTTTTGTCATCTTGTGTTTTAAGTATTTCTGGGGATTTGTGTCAGTATGTTGCAGGGGAGGTCTCTATGTAAAGTGTTTGCAGATCCTGGGTTTCAACCCCTTAATTACCTTCATTTTTGTTCATTGCCATTCTGTCTAGGCTGTCTGGGGAGGACAGCCTCTGCAGAATGGTTCTTTTTTAAAATTTTTTTTTATATTTACTTATTTTTGAGAGGCAGAATGAGACAAAGTGAGAGTGGGGGAGGGGCAGAGAGAGAGGGAGACACAGGATCCGAAGCAGGCTCCAGGCTCTGAGCTGTCAGCACAGAGACCGACGCGGGGCTCAAATCCACAGACAGTGAGATCATGACCTGAGCCGAAGTTGGACGCTCAACCGACTGAGCCACCAGGCGCCCCTGCAGAATGGTTCTTTATAACCCCAGTTCATTTTCTGTCCCGCTGGTCTCCCTTGTTCCCTGGGACCCTGAGTGCCACCATATGCAGTAGGTAACATTGTAAGCGTCTGTTCCAATCAGGTGACTCCATTGCTTTCTCCCATCTTCAGGGTGCCCTCCTAGAAAGCTCTGTGTGCATTTCTACACTGCCTAACATGACACTTCGGTAGGCTGGAACAGCAGCAAGCCCCCGACATGAACTGGGAACCAACTTTTCCCCAGGAAAATGGGGTTGCGACCATTTTATGGCACCAGTGTTCTGTAAGACTATACCTGCAAGATGTGATTTTGAGGACTTATTTTCTGCCATGTAGACTGAATGGCAGAGAAATTCCTTCTGCCAGGAAAAGAGATAGATACTAAAGTCTATAGATGAAAAGAGAGAAGAGAGAGGAGGCCATTTAGAAGTTTGTAAATAATTGTGGAAACCTAGAGCCTCTATCATCCAATTCTTTTTTAAGTGTCAACCTGTCCTAGCTTCAAGCCTGTTAACTCTTCCTCTAAAATTTCTTTAAAAAGTCCTTTATAGTATACTCTTCCTGTGCATAAATACCTATGACCTAAAGTCCATGCTTGTACATTAGTAGATTTCTAATCATTTTTTAAATTCTTCCTATGGCTCAAATATTTTTCTCTTTGTGTACTCCATGAGATGACCCTATCCACTTAAATTATCCATTACTTTTTAAATTAGCTCACAGTGATTTGTCTTGTCTGCATTTATAGAGTACAAATATAGCCTATATTTGCATAAACATATGTCTATATGTGTATATGTATATACATATTAACGTATATATTTATGCATGTATGTATAAATGTATAACTTATCAATGAGTTTTAACCTATCACAAGTCTAGATTTATAACTGTTCATCTGCTGAAACATATGTTTATTTACAACACATTTGGCCATCGTAGTGACAAAATGATTGAGTCTATCATTATTGTTTATTTTTTTCAAAATGTGCGGAACTTCTAAATAGTTGCATCCCAACCACAGATGTAAAAAAGTGTTCTGAAGAATATTGTCACTTTTTAGCATTATGATGATTCAGAAGAGGTAGTTAAGAAGACCTATTTTCCGGTTACCACTATTGAATTATTTTAACTTATTATTTTAACACATTATTTTAACTCCTTCCATAATCATGTATTGAGGAAGTGGAATGAATGAAACATTTTGTTTTTGAGGTGGGAACTACATAAAACAAACAAAACAAAACAAAAACAAGCAAACAAACAACAAAAAAACCACACATCTTTATTTTCCAAGGTTAAAAACTGAAGATATATTTAGGATTCTAATGAATCACTGTAATTCTGTACACCCTCCATATGGCTCAAGGAAAAGGATTTCTCTTGTGTTTCTCAATGGTGTTTTCTGTGTGTGTTAGTGGTGATTCCTCCTGGAAGACGGCACAGTCATTATCCAAATATGCCAGTGCTGCTGAGGAAATCCAGCCATTTTTCAGGGAAATTATAAAGCTGCTGAGTCCGTAAAGCTCCAATTTCTGGAAACATCACTGCGGATATGCTCTGCACTTTGTAAGAATCAGGGACCAGGCAGAGATTAGGAAACATGCATGAGCTGTGCAGGCACAACCTGGTGGTAATGGCAGGAAATCGGCAGGAAATTAGTGCAATCTAGCATTCTTGCCTTTATAATGGTGTCTGCAGAAGCAAGATGATACTGATCCTATTTAGCTGTGACCACTCTGAGGTCATTGTGATAATGCCTCTGATCCAGGCACAGTAACATACTGACTTTCAGTCATTGATTGCCCACCTTGAGATGGGCTACCTCAACCTTGGGGGGAGGACACTGACGGCATACATGTGGTTTTGTCATTTATTTCCCTATGTGATATGTTTTTTTTTTTTTAAGTTTGTTTATTTATTTTGAGAGAGACAGAGACAGCGTGAGCAAGGGAGGGGCAGAGGGAGAGGCAGAGAGAGAGAGAAATAGGTACCATGCTGTCAGAACAGGGCCAGACGTGGGGCTCAAACTCGCCAAACTGTGACATCATGACCTGAGCCAAAGCCAAGAGTCAGACACTTAACCACACAGACGCCCCTCCATGTGACATTTTGATACTCTGTGTCTCAGCAAACTTACTTCTCCTTCCCCTGCCATAGCTGTGAGAGAAGGTGTGTAATAATTATACCTTTCATTCCTGTGCTGAAACTGTCTTGGAGCTGACTTTTCTAATATGCCATTTTTCTCACATCCAATTCCCCCAAAGAGGTTTTGCTACAATACAAAGTAAAAATGTATGTGAATTCCATTTAATAATTCTGTACTTAACACTTTCATTGTTATTCATAAGTGAAATGTGGTCTTTAATTTTAATATACTATGTCACCTTTTCCAGGTCTTGGAATAACTTTATTATCTTTCTTTAAAAAAAATATTTCAAAAGTTTTCCTGAATTTTCTACTCTTGGTAATTGTTTAAAATATATTATCTGTTTTTTATTGTATTGTATTGTATTGTATTGTATTATTTTTTTAATTTTATTTTTTTGATTTACATCCAAATTAGTTAGCATATAGTGCAACAATGATTTCAGGAGTAGATTTCTTAATGCCCCTTACCCATTTAACACATCCCCCCCTCCCACAACGCCTCCAGTAACCCTCTGTTTGTTCTCCGTATTTAAGAGTCTCTTATGTTTGTCCCCCTCCCTGTTTTTATATTATTTTTGTTTCCCTTCCCTTATGTTCATCTGCTTTGTCTCTTAAAGTCCTCATATGAGTGAAGTCATATGATATTTGTCTTTCTCTGACTAATTTCGCTTAGCATAATACCCTCCATTTCTATCCACGTAGTTGCAAATGGCATGATTTCATTCTTTTTTGATTGCCGAGTAATACTCCATTGTGTGTGTGTGTGTGTGTGTGTGTGTGTGTGTGTGTGTACCACATCTTCTTTATCCATTCATCCATCAATGGACATTTGGGCTCTTTCCATACTTTGGCTATTATCAATAGTGCTGCTATAAACATTGGGGTGCATATGTCCCTTCGAAACAGCACACCTGTATCCTTTGGATAAATAGCTAGTAGTGCAATTGGTGGGTCATAGGGTAGTTCTATTTTTAGTTTTTTGAGGAACCTCCATACTGTTTTCCAGAGTGGCTGCAACAGCTTGCATTCCCACCAACAATGCAAAAGAGATCCTCTTTCTCCACATCCTCACCAGCATCTGTTGTTGCCTGAGTTATTAATGTTAGCCATTCTGACAGGTATGAGGTGGGATCTCATTGTGATTTTGATTTGTTTTTCCCTGATGATGAGTGATGTGGAGCATTTTTTCATGTGTCGGTTGGCCATCTGGATGTCTTCTTTGGAGAAGTGTCTATTCATGTCTTTTGCTCATTTCTTCCTTGGATTATTTGTTTTTTGGGTGTTGAGTTTGATAAGTTCTTGATAGATTTTGGATACTAACGTTTATCTGATATGTCATTTGCAAATATCTTCTCCCATTCTGTCAGTTGCCTTTTAGTTTTGCTGATTGTTTCCTTCACTGTGCAGAAGCTTTTTATATTGATGGGGTCCCAGTAGTTCATTTCTGCTTTTGTTTCCCTTGCCTCCAGAGACATGTTGAGTAAGAAGTTGCTGTGGGCAAAATCAAAGAGGTTTTTGCCTGCTTTCTCCTCGAGGATTTTGATGGCTTCCTGTCTTACATTTAGGTCTTTCACCCATTTTGAGTTTATTTTTGTGTATGGTGTAAGAAAGTGGTCCAGGTTCATTCTTCTGCATGTTGCTGTCCAGTTTTTCAAGCACCACTTGCTGAAGAGACTGTCTTTATTCCATTAGACATTCTTTCCTGCTTTGTCAAAGATCAGTTGGCCATATGTTTGTGGGTCCATTTCTGGGTTCTCTGTTCTGTTCCACTGATCTGAGTGTCTGTTCTTGTGCCAGTACGATACTGTCTAGATGATTGCAGCTTTGTAGTATAGCTTCAAGTCAGGGATTGTGATGCCTCCTGGTTTGGTTTTCTTTTTCAAGATTGCTTTGACTCTTTGGGGTCTTTTCTGGGTCCATACAAAATTTAGGATTATTAGTTCTAGCTCTGTGAAGAATGCTGGTGTTATTTTGATAGGGATTACATTGAATATGCAGATTGCTTTGGGTAGTATCAACATTTTAACAAAATTTGTTCTTCCTATCCAGGAGCATGGAATCTTTTTACATTTTTTTGTGTCTTCTTCAATTTATTTCATAAGCTTTCCATAGTTTTCAGTGTATAGATTTTCCACCTCTTTGGTTAGATTTATTCCTAGGTATTTTATGGTTTTTGGTGCAATTGTAAATGGGATCGATTCCTTGATTTCTCTTTCTGTTGCTTCATTGCTGGTGAATGGGAATGCAACCAGTTTCTGTGCATTGATTTTATATCCTGCAAATTTGCTGAATTCATAAATCAGTTCTAGCATTTTTTTTTTGTGGACTCTTTTGGGTTTTCCATATACAGTATCATGTCATCTGCGAAGAGTGAAAGATTGACCTCCTCCTGGCTGATTTGGATGCCTTTTATTGCTTTGTGTTGTCTGATTGTAGAGGCTAAGACTTCCAATACTATGTTGAATAACAATGGTGAGAGTGGACATCCCTGTCTTGTTCCTGACCTTAGAGGGAAAGCTCTCAGTTCTTCCCCACTGAGCAGATATTAGTGTTGGGGTATTCATATATGGTTTTTATGATCTCGAGGTATGATCCTTCTATCCCTACTTTCTTGAGGGTTTTTATCAAGAAAGGATGTTGTATTTTGTCAAATGCTTTCTCTGAATCTATTGAGAGGATCATATGGTTCTTGTTCTCTCTTTTATTGATGTGATGAATCATGTTAATTGTTTTGTAGATATTGAACCAGCCCTGCATTCCAGGTATAAATCCCACTTGGTCGTGGTGAATAATTTTTTTAATGTATTGTTAGATCCGGTTGGCTAATATCTTGTTAAGGATTTTTGCATCCATGTTCATCAGGGAAATGGGTCTATAGTTCTCCTTTTTAGTGGGGTCTCTGTCTGGTTTTGGAATCAAGGTAATGCTGGCCTCATAGAAAGAGTTTGGAAGTTTTCCTTCCATTTCTATTTTTTGAAACAGTTACAAGAGAATAGGTGTTAACTCTTCCTTAAATGTTTGGTAGAATTCCCCTGGAAAGCCATCTGGCCCTGGACTCTTGTTTCTTGGCAGATTTTTGATTACTAGTTCGATTTCTTTACTGGTTATGGGTCCGTTCAAATTTTTTATTTCTTCGTGTTTCAGTTTTGGTAGTGTATATGTTTCTAGGAATTTGTCCATTTCTTCCAGATTGCCCATTTTATTGGCATATAATTGCTCATAATATTCTCTCATTGTTTTTATTTCTGCTGTGTCAGTTGTGATCTCTCCTCTTTATTCTTGATTTTATTTATTTGGGTCCTTTCTTTTTCTTTTTGATCAAACTGGCTAGAGGTTTATCAATTTTGTTAATTCTTTCAAAGAACCAGCTTCTGGTTTCATTGATCTGTTCTACTGGTGTGTTTTGTTTTTTTTTTTTCAATAGCATTAATTTCTGCTCTAATCTTTATTATTTCCTGGCTTCTGCTGGTTTGGGGTTTTATTTTCTATTCTTTCTCCATCTCTTTAAGATGTAAGGTTAGGTTGTGTATCTGAGATCTTTCTTCCTTCTTTAGGAAGGTCTGGATTGCTATGTACTTTCCTCTTATGACTGCCTTTGTTGGGTCCCAGAGGTTTTGGGTTGTGGTGTTATCATTTTCATTGGCTTCCATATACTTTTTAATTTCCTCTTTAACTTATTGGTTAGCCTCCAAGATGGATGTTCTTTAGTCTCCAAGTATTTGTTATCTTTACAATTTTTTTCTTGTGGTTGATTTCAAGTTTCATAGTGTTGTGATCTGAAAATATACACAGTATGATCTCCATATTTTTGTACTTGCTGAGGGCTGATTTGTGTCCCAGTATGTGGTCTATTGTGGAGAACTTCCATGTGCATGGAGAAGAAAGTATATTCCACTGCTTTAGGTTGAAATGTTCTGAATATATCTGTTAAGTCCATCTGGTCCAGTGTGTCATTCAAAGCCATTGTCTCCTTGTTGGTTTTTTGATTAGATGATCTGTCCATTGCTGTTAGTGGGGTGTTGAAGTCTCCTACTATTAAGGTACTACTATCAATGAGTTTCTTTATGTTTGTGATTAATTGATTTATATTTTTGGGTGTTCCACATTTGGTGCATAAATGTTTACAATTGTTAGGTCTTCTTGGTGGATAGACCCGATAACGATGATATAATGCCCTTCTGCATCTCTTGATACAGTCTTTATTTTAAAGTCTAGATTATCTGATATAAGTATGGCTACTCTGGCTTTCTTTTGTTGACCATTAGAATGATAGATGGTTCTCCATCCCCTTACTTTCAATATGAAGGTGTCTTTAGGTCTAAAGTGGGTCTCTTGTAAACAGCATATAAATGGGTCTTGTTTTCTTATCCATTCTGTTACCCTATGTCTTTTGATTGGAGCATTGAAAGTTTGCCCTCTATATTGCTGATTTTATGTTCTGCCTCATCCATCTTTGCTTCCACGACATCCATTCAAGATTGCAGCTCAGTTATAGCATTTTTTATTTCATCCTGACTAGCTTTAACTTATTATATCTCCACAGAAAGGGATTACAATTTATTTTCTATTCCAGTTAGCATTCTTATTATCGTGAGTCAAAATTCTGGTTCAAACGTCTTGCTTGTATCTGTGTTGGTTGAGTCTCTGGCTGTCGTTCTTCCTGCTCTTTCTTTTGGGGTAAATTCCTTCATTTCATCATTTTGAAGGGAGAAGAGGAATTAATAAGGTAGAAAAATTAAAATTAAAAAATTAAAATTAGAAAAATATTAAAATTGAAAAAAATTAAAAACAAACATACACACACACAAAATCAAAAAAATGATGCTAGATCCTAGCTGTGTTTTGGTCTGGGTGTTGAAAATGGCTTGACAGATTAGAGAAAAAAGGGGAAAGAGAAAAAAAGGAAATATTTTGAAAATTTGAAAAAAAAATACACTGAAGTAGACTAAAATGAAATGATGGAAGTAAAATAGAATTTGAAAAAAAATTACACAAAGGTAGAAAATATAGTAGAAAAAATTAAACAATATGTTCAATAAAAATGAATTTTTTCTCTTTCTGTATTCAAGACAATGAAAGGAAACAAAAAAGAGAAAAAATATTCAAAAATTTAAAAAAATTAAAAAGAAAGAAAACTGAGTAGATGGACTGGCTAACAGACTGAAATATGACTGAAATTACTTCACTTTCCCCTAGAAGTCAAACTATGAAGCACTTTATAGTCCATAAACTAAGCAGCTGGTGAGACTTGTGTTCTTAAAGAGTGAGGTTGGCCCAGTTGGGCGGGGCTTAGTGTAACTAATGGCTCCGTTCTCCACTAGATGGTGCTGCTAGCCTACTGGGGTGGATTGTTGTGGCGCTTGTAGGTGCGAATTGCATGAGAGGGAGCGGTGAAAATGGCGTCACGCAGCTACTCCGTCTCTAGTATCAGAACTCTGTTCTCCCTGATCAGTAATGCACACCCGTCCTTTGTCTTTGGTTTCCATCCACTCCCTGCTTTTACACAGTCCTTGACCAAGTCCCAGGAAGCACCTCCCTCCCGAGTTTTGTCTCAGATGTGGCTGCCTTCCCCGGCTCCCCCACTTTTGAGGGACTGCAGCTTTGACCTATTCTGCCCCTCTGTGGAGGGTCTTACTGAGCAATGGCCGAATGCCGGTCACACCCAGGAATGTTCTCAGGACCGTGATGCTTCTGATGCCCAGAGACTGCAGTCAGGTGCCATCCCGCCTCAGAAAATGTTCATGAGACAGTGTAGCAGCAGCACCTGAGGGATTATGGAAAATCACAACACACATCTGGCACCAGACTTCACCCTTAATGACCTTGTTCCAGCACCAGCAAATGTGGCCATTCTTTGGGGTCTGCTGTGCCCAGGTGGTCTTACAGCCCCTACCAAATGTCCTTCCAGCAGTGGAACTGCTTCTCCCCCTGTGGCCCAAGAATCTCCCAGACCCCACTCTGCTCCTGGGGATTCGCCCTTCCCACCAGAGCATGGCTAGGTATTGAGCTGCAGAGTCTCAGACTCTGCTTCTTAAAGGTGTAAAAGTCCTTTGTGAATCTATTGCAAAACCTGGAAATTTTTTGTGAAGGGTCTTTTTGACTAATATCTGTTTTATCTTCTATGGAAATTAGTTGTTATAATTTTCTAACTTCACTAAGGGCAATAACTCCTCTCATGGTTGTGCTGAAAAAAATGTTACTTGAGTCACTTTTAATGTATCACTTTTGTACATTTTATTTTTGATTAAAATTACCAATTTGGTTCAGATTTCCAAATTCATTTGCATACAAATGATTTTTTAAATTCTATTTTAGTTTCTTATTTTGGTATTTGTGTTTTCTACTTTAAAAATTAAATTATGTAATTTTTTTGATTTTTCAAAGCAAAATTTACTTCTCTACTTTTTGTTTCCCAACTCAATAAATTTGGCCTTTATCTCTATTTCTTCTGTTTCATTTATTTTAGGTTAGGTTTTATCTTTTTATGCAAGTGTCTACTCCATTTCTTATGTTTCTTGATAAAAGCATTTAATACTATGAATTTTCTCTGAGCACTGCTTTAGTTATATTTTGAAGAGTTTAACATATTATGATATTATTCTAAATTTACATTTTTTTTTTTCAATTTCAGCTCTCATTTCACCTTGGATCCAATACATTTTTAAATGAAATGTTGTGGTTGTTGTTTGGTTTTGTTTCTTGGTAGAAGAGACTTTTTGTTTTTTGATATTGTTATCAATTTATTTTTTTTTTATTTTATATATAGAGAAGGAGAGCAGGGGAGAGAGACAGAGTGAGAGAGAGAGAGGAGAGAGGATCTTAGGCAGGCTCCAGGCTCCGCATGGAGCCCAGTGTGAGGATTGATCACAGGATCCTGGGTTCATGACCTGAGCAGAAATCAGGAGCAGAAATCAGCTAATGGAGGCACCCAGGTGCCTCAATACTATTATTAATTTTTAACATTATTACATTGTGGCCAGATTAACACTGGAGTTAAAATTGTCTCTTTCAATGTGTGATTAGTTTACTGCGTCCTTGATCTGCCAAAATAAGACAGAAAGTTAAAGCCTCATATTGTGTATATCTATTTCCCCTTCTGTGTCTTATTGGTCCTGAGGTTGGTAAGAGCCTTGTTAATTGCAGGAATTTCAAGAAGCAATGTGTGAATAAAGCACAGTTTGAATAACAAATTATATGGTTAAATTACTCACATGAGAAACCGCACTAGAATAGCAGCCGATGAGCTGAAGTTTACTGCTAAATTTGGGTATGGTTGTTATGCCTGGTTGTGAGACAGAATCATTCTCAGTTTGACGCTGATGGTTTAAAATATACATTAAAAATTGCTTAGTAGAAATCTGCTACATATCCAGTCCAAGGAATATTTATCACAAAGCAAAAGGTCATTTTTAGAAAAAAGAAAAAGGATTAAATCAAATAGGTATGCTTTTATGAGCATAAAACATGGATAAATTTTTTTTTCAATCAAATTAATATCTAAGTAGTTTGTTTTCTTTAGATGCTCATTTCAGATTTCTTTCAAGAGTTCACTTTGCTTTACTTTAGGGCACTAATAATAATGATAACTAATGCTTCTGTAGTCTTCTCATGTGCCAGATACTTTTCTAAGTGATGCACATATATTAATTCACTTATCCTTAAAATCTTTTAAGGCAATGTAATTTAAATAAATTAGTATCTTTTTAATAAGTGAGAATCCAGTATTAACGAACAGATATGTGTATAATATTTAATGCCGCTGAGTGGCATAAATTAATAAACCTCGAGTTATAAAAATTAGGCTTTTGCTTATATTTCATTTTGAATATATTTCCTATGTCTTTATGTTTTAAGACATTAGCTTATTTTCAGTCTGTAATGTAACCCAATGTGAAATGGATATTTATGATAAAATTGATGCTTTAAATTTGTCACACATCTTATTATTTATACACTAGCTTACATCGTATGTATGATGGGTTGAGTTAATCACACTCTGTGCCACACTGATATCCTTTGAACCATTATGTGATGAAGGGTATGAATGGCATAATTTCTGTGGAGAAAAATATGTAAATGTATACTGTTGTCTCTTCTATGTGAATGTAGTGTTCTTTCTCCTTTTGCAAAAATTTCTCTCTTTGGATGAAGTAGAAAAAAAGGTTATTTATGCAATTAGTTGCTACAAACCATGTACCTGGGGTCTTCCTAATCTGCTTTCTCAGAGACGCTATATCTGACACTATGGCTACAATTTGCCCTGATACTTGAATGAACTTGCAGCAGTCTGTGGTCATCCTCTAGGCTTTAACTGGATTCTGCAGGGGGGCTTTGTAAATGGGGAAGGGGGCGTCTGGGGCTTGTGGTGGTGGTCCATGATGATGCTTTAGAGCTCTTGGAAACAATTCAATGCATACTCTGTGTTCAAAGGTCTGTGGAACATACTGATATTTTCCCTCCTTAGTGGACAGTTATCTGAGTAAATGACCCAAGGTCCCTTGGGATAAGAGCTACGGAACCTTACCATTTTACTTGACATGGTGTTCCAGGGCTTTCTCCCTGCATGTATGGCCACTAATGTATGAATTAGTTCTTGGATCTGAAAAATGCCTCAAGTTTGAAAACTGTACATGAAGTCACGACTTTTATTGGAGTGACTTGTCTCTGCCTCCCAGGCATCCATCAATGATTCCTTCTACTATCATAACCTGAGGGTTAACACCACTCTATGCCTGTTTCTTTTGTACTTTGGGATGTTTTACTCTACTGACTGTCTTTACAAATCTACGTATCAGGCCACTCTGAAGGCCACCCTGAACTTGGTGGCCATCGTGATAATTATGACCCTTGACTTCTCATGGTTAAGTGTTGTCAACTTTTGTTTTTGGAGTCTACTCTCTCCATAACCATCAGAAGGCCAAATTCTTTAAGAGTATTTTATTTTACTCTCAAGCTTGGCTATAGAAAAGCTACAACTGAATATTTTTATGATAACCTCTTAATATTGAATTTCTCATGGATTTGGCCAATGGTATGCTGTGGTCTTCTCATGAAGCATAATCATCTGATGGATGTTCTGGATGTGGACAGCTTACCTTTCCTAGCACGCCCACATTGCAGAGGCTTTAAATAACTTCCACCTTCTTTATAAGAATTTAGATTATTTCAATTTTGCTCGGTATGCTCATTGCATTTTCAATGGCTTCAGTAACCACTGTATTAGTGGGTTTGCATCATCCTTGGGGCCCTTGCCAGGGCTTTATATCTAGCATTTTGGAAGAATGCTCCTAAATCAATAAACTCTTCCCTATCCAATTTTATGATCTAGCCCTCTTGGTCACTCTCAACATCCAGTCCCATGTGTACTTCTCCATTCTATGGCATTAAATGTACCTGGAATATTTATTTTTCCATGACTATGCACTTTACTTATCCCTCCCAAAGTCTTAATTTTGCATGATGGTTATGTGTTTATCTGATTGGAAATTTGCATTTCATTATGAACTTCTAATTTAACTCTCAAAATGTGGTTGAGTATCAGGATTCAATTCAAGGCAAAGTGACTTGACCAGATATTGTGGACTGAAATGTGTTCACTTTACGTTCACAGGTTGAAATCTTATCTTCCAGTACCTCAGAATGTGACTGTATTTGGAGACAGGATTTTAAAGAAATAACTAAGTAAAAACGAGGTCATTAGGGTGGGCTCTAATCACATATGACTGTTGATTGACCTTATAGAAAGCTGATATTTGGATATGGACAGGTGCAGAAGGAAGGCCAGGTGAAGACATCATCTACATGGTAAGTAGAGGCTTCAGAAGAAACTGAACTTGCCCACCCCTAGATCATAGACTTCCAGACTCCAAAACTGTGAAGAAATTAATTTATGTTCTTTAAGCCACTCAGTCTGTAGTGTTTTGTCTTGGCAGACCTAGAAAACTATACACCAAGAATGAAGTATCCTGATTTTATCAGTATCTATTTTAATTTATTAAAAATGTAATTTGTTTTCTTTTGTTTTGGAGCTGGGAGATACATTTGCTCCAACACTCTTTTCTTTGTTTGAATTAAGTGACAGTTTGGAGAAGTACGTCTAAATATTGATTCTTATTCTAGGGGCGTCGGGGTAACTCAGTGGGTTAAGCATCTGACTTTCCAGTCATGATCTCGCAGTTCGTGAGTTCAAGCCGTGCATCGGGCTCTGCGCTGGCAGTGTGGAGCCTGTTTGGAATTCTCTCTCTCCCTCTCTCTGCCCCTCCCCTACTCACACTGCCTCCGTCTCTCTCAAAATAAATGAATAAACTTAACAAAAAAATCTAAATATTGATTCTTATTCTTGGAACCCAAAGTGAACTTTTTTTTTTTTTTTTTTTTTTTTTTTTTTTACATTCTCTTATCGTTGTATTGTGAAACATGGCCTTTCACAATATGGTGGAAAGAAGAGAGAAACAGGGATGTTTAAACAAAAAATGCAGACAATATGAAATTTGTATTGATTGGAATTACTTACCGGTTAATAGAGAATTTATCAGCACTGCACAACTTAAAGCAAGGGTACAGGCAGAGACGGAATTACACTTTTCCGAACTCAGACGATTTAAAGAAATTGTATACTAACTGGACTTGATCTATGAATACTTAAAATTGATATATGATGTGTGCCTCAGAATCATGAGATTGTCCTTTAGAGATAATGTTCTCACAGAAATCAAATTAGAGTTTGACTAAAATGTTGGTTCCTAAAAATATACTGGAGAGACAGGGCTTTAAGAGATTAGTTCTTCTCTAACAGGGTTGAAAACATCACGTTATAGTTCAGTCATACACCCCAGCAATGCCTCCTTTATCTTTTTTAACCTCATTTTAGAGACTCAATTTAGAACAAAACTCTTCAGGGGCGCCTGGGTGGCTCAGTCAGTTAAGCGTCTGACTTCAGCTCAGGTCACGATTTCATGGCTCATGAGTTCGAGCCCCCTGTCGGGCTGTGTGCTGACAGCTCAGAGCCTGGAGCCTGTTTCAGATTCTGTGTCTCCCTCTCTCTCTCTCTGCCCCATCCCCTGCTCACACTCTGTCTCTCTCTCTCAAAAAATAAAGAAACAAAAAAAAAATTTTAAAAAGAACAAAACCCTTCATTTTGCTTATGAATCATGAAGCACAATCATAGAAGCCTCTGAGGCTAGCACATAACAGCTTGCTCTACAGACTTGCCCATGTGAGAAGGAGCTCAGTCAACAAAACAGAACTGGTTCTTTAAAACATGAACACTTACCACTCTTTTTAAAATTTTTTTAATGTTTATTTTTGAGAGTGAGAGATAGAGTGCAAGCGGGGGAGGGGCAGAGAGAGAGGGAGACACAGAATCCAAAGCAGGCTCCAGGCTCTGAGCTGTCAGCACAGAGCCCGACGCAGGGCTTGAACCCACGAACCACGAGATCATGACCTGAGCCGAAGTTGGAAGCTTAACTGACTGAGCCACCCAGGCACCCAAAGAACTTTTACAACTCTTAAATTATAGGGTTCTACCCTTCCCCTTCCATAGTGCCAGTCATCAATGAGACATCTCTCCCATTTTCAGTGACAGAAGGTTCTTATTGTCACGAAGTTTTGAGGTTCCTCTTGGGCAACTTCCTCCGAAGTTTGTGTACACGACACAAACAGCATGCCAATTTACAGTATCTAAAATACAGTTTCAAAATTTGATAAAAATCTGTGTTTTTAGGTATGACTATAACAAATGAAAAGTCTAACTTTTGTTTGTATATATTTCCACTTTCAACATTTATTGTAAAACTTCACTCTAACTAGACCACTTGATGGTTAGAACCTACATTGAAAGAACTGGCTCAGAATTATTGGTAGTGCATCCTGCATTTTGTAATCTGCATGATGTATTAGATAACAGGGATAGAACGACCATCAGAATAGTTATATAATCTATCCATCCATAAACAAGACTTATAATCTGAACACACAGAACCAGAGGATGGCAGGTTTTTTTTAAAATGTCTCTAAGAACCAGTAATTTTTCTTATAATCAACCGTGAAAGATACATAAAAGTGTCGTCAAGTGTTTCCATGAATACAGTAAATCGTGATAATTTGTTCTTGATTGTGATTTAAAGAGGATATCTTTGGGGCGCCTGGGTGGCTCAGTCGGTTGAGCGTCTGACTTCGGCTCAGGTCATGATCTCGCGGTCCATGAGTTCGAGCCCCGCGTCAGGCTTTTTGCTGACCGCTCAGAGCCTGGAGCCTGTTTCAGATTCTATGTCTCCCTCTTCCTCTGACCCTCCCCTGTTCACGTTCTCTCTCTCTCTGTCTCAAAAATAAATAAATGTTAAAAGAATTAAAAAAAAATAAAGGGGGTATCTTTGTGGACAGGTGTATGACTAATTTTGTAAATAACATAGCAGTCAATGAATTGCAATTTAAACTGCTGGCCTTGATTAATTTTATATAAGGCCTTATCATTTTACAAGCTACTTCAGATTCATTTGCTCCTAACAAATGGTGTGATACCACGTTACTATTAGATTTGGACGAAAGAGATGAACAGACTTGTTTATATAGTTTAAAGTTTAAGTATTGAGACTCCCAGATCTTGTCTTTTGGTTAAAGAACTTACCCAGGATAAGTGGGAAAAACGAAAGATAACTGTACTATTGATCCTCTTAATTGAAATTTTTTTTCCTACTGAATACCCTTTAACAAAAGAAATACAATAACAATTATAGTTGCTCACAAAAGATTATAGAAATGGTAAAAGGGCTGGCTCGAAAACTCCTGTTTTTAATCTTCCAGAGAGAAACTGTACTCTTTCATTTCCGTTGTACTAGAGTATAAGAAATCAATGACAGGTACATCTCTCTTTGGAATAACTTTTATAACCTTCTCTCAAAAAAAAAAAAAAAAAGAAAAAAAAAGAAAACCAGTCTCTATTCTCGGCATGCCACCCACAGTTCACTGACTTTGAACTAGTCATGTCCAATCCCCAGCCCAACTAGGCTGTTTCAGCTATCTCTGGTGGAAAAATCCCCTGAGATTTCTTTGCTGAGATATTTCCAGTAGTTCTCATAATAAAGATGACTTTTAGAGGCCAGCCATGTTACTCATCAAATGGAGTTCAGGGCTTAGTTATTTTCTTTTTTAACATTTTGAAAGTCATACCATTTTCCTAAAGTATATTTAAAAAAAAAAAAGAATATTGCCTAAATTTTGCTTCTTTTATCCCTGTGTTTTATTACATCAGAATGTGTATATAATTATGTCATATATCCTTTTACTATTTTGCAACGGATTCATTTCTTCTCTAGGGAATAACAGTACTTTCAGTCAAGACTGTAATTAACACCACAATGGGCTCCTTTGTCCTTTATTATATTATTGGTTTTAAATAAACAGTTAAAAAGAAAGTACCAAAAATCCTATAGATATATAGTTCAATAAATATTTATTGAGTCCCTACGTTGTACCAAATACTACACAGTGGACTTAAAGTAGCAATAAGAACTAGGAAGGACCGGGAATTTTAGAATGTACCTATTAATGGCAAGAAAAAGAAGGAGAACATAAATATGTGTTCACTGCAGAGTGTGGTCCAAGATGAAGCATGCTAGGAAAAACTCAGCATAACCAGCAAGTCTGAGGAATGCATGAGGGGGTTTCTTGTTCTTTTTTTCTCTTTGTGTTTTTATTTACTTATTTATTTTTATTTTTTTAAGTTTATTTTCAGTGAGAGAGGGATGGAGAGAGACAGAGATATATAGAGAGAGAGGGGGAGAGAGAGACAGAGAGAGAGAGAGAGAGAGAGAGAGAGAGAATCCCAGGCAGGCTCTGCACTATCAGCAAAGAGCCCTCCAAGGGGCTGGAACTCACGACCGGGGAGATCATGATCTGAGCCAAAATCAAGAGTCGAATGGCATGCTTAACTGACTGAGCCACCTGCTACCTAAGTGGCCCTGCTTTTCTCGTTTGCTTGTTTTTTGTTTTTGTTTTTAATTTTGAGAAATCTAGATAAGAATCAAGGAGAACGTGACATTTAGGCACAATGTGTCAAACACAGAGAACCAACAGCAGAAATCCTCCTGCGATAGGAGCACATCTGGCATATTTGAGAAAGAGCAAGGGGGGCAGTGTGGCACATGAAGTCAGTGCCTGTGATGAGTTCAGAGTTTTGACTGTGACCGGGATTGCACGGCGGCTGTTAGACCTTAGGGAAGCCACTGGCTTTCCTACGCATGAGATGAGGAGCCAAGGAGGGGCAGGAGGGCGGTGGGTGGTAGTTAGCAGAACAGTGAGCACATGTGCTGATGGGTTGAAAGGCCCCCTTCCACTGCTGTGCCTCAGAGAGGTTCTGTGGGGCAAAGAATGCATGCAGGGAGAGGAGACTACCACCGCAACCTGGGCGAGCAGAAAGAGTGACCGGGAGAAAGCTTGAGGGTGGGGAACACAAGGGGATAGTCCGGACATGGAATTAAATGAAATATTTCAAATATGCATCGAGTTTCTATTTCGTTGTTGATGTTATTTCTAAGGCACTGAAATGATGGAGCCCAATGAAGGGGAAGAATGGGTATGGCTGGAGCAGGTTCTAGCACAATCATCCAGGTCTGTTTGGGGCACGGTAAGCAAGTTTGAGATATTTTAACCTAGATATGTCCACACACAGTTCTATACAGTTTTATGGAATTTAGTGAAGAATTCTGGAACAGAGATATGAATTTAGGAGTCTCATTATGCAGATGATAATTAAAATTGTGACCCAGAGGAAATCACTGGTGAGAAAAGGAAGATGAAGGAAAGGGTTCAAGAAAAATGTAAGACGTCATTGAGAATTGGGATTATAAAAAGTGAGATAAAGCATTACCAGGGTCAAAGGACAAAATGTCAGAGAATGTGATTTCCAGAAGCCAAATGAAGAGAACGCTTCCGGGATAAAGAAGATGTTAACTTTGGTAAGTGATGATGCGGCAAGTAGGATCATAACCGAAAGATTACCACGAATTAAACAAGGTAGGGGTCCATAATGACATTAAAGCAAACCTCCTTCCTTTTAACATTTCTAAAAAAACCTAACAATTTTTTACCTCATATGGATATACCAATGATTAATATGCACTATTGTTTTATATGTATTCAAACTACAGAAATGGAATATTCTTTCCTAATCTAACCATTTTCTGTTTTTACTGAACAGGTGTCTTTCATATATATATATATATATGAATTCATTATATATGGCTCTAGTTCATTCCTTTGAGCTAGCAATAGATGAAAGGAGGCCTATGATATTTCACAATGTATTTATTATATGTAAAATTGGGGCGCCTAGGTGGCTTAGTCAGTTAAGTGACCAATTCTTGACTTTGGTTCAGGTCACGATTGCAAGGTTTGTGAGATTTAGCCCCAAAATGGGTTTTGTGCTGACAGCGTGGACCTTGCTTGGGATTCTTTCTCTCTTCTCACCCACAGTGGCTTATGCTCTCCCTCTCTATCCCTCTCAAAATAAAAAAAAAAAAAAACATTAAAAAATAAAATAAAATGAATATTTGCATCACATATTAAGTGCTCCAAGTGTGCTGTTCTTAACACCCTTAATGCATATATAGTAAGATTTTTTTTTTTTTAAGGAGCGGAACTACTAACTTAAGTATATGTATTTTTTTAAACTTTATTATATATTCAATTTCTTTGTCTAGTCTTGCTGTTCTGGCTAGGATCTCTTTTACAATATTGAAGTTAAAGTTGTGGGTACTCATGCATGTCTTATGTCTTTAATGAGAATACATGTAATACTTCATCACTAAAATATTTGTTGAGCATATATATTTTATTACTTTGTCACCTGATATGTCCTAGAATCAGTTACATCATAGTGGGAATAAGCAAATCTAGTGCCTAGATTTTGGTTTCTGATACCATTCTCCAATAAAAGGAACCAGGCCATTTGACGTAATGGCTAATTCTAGGACTAGGGCTATACAATGTATAAGAAGAACACGAACTGTCTTTTATTTTCAGAAAGCAAGGAAGTGTTAAATACAAAAGCCCCACTAAAATGGGGGTAGGTCAAAGGAAACAGAGGAGTCAACTTAAAAAGTCCCAAAAGTCAAAGATGAAGTATTTTAACAAGAAAATTATAAGGTGTTGGATCATGACCCAAAGTATAAAATAAGTCTCCATGAATCCATATGATGTAAATAAATGATTGACTAAATAAATGGAAGAGAACAGACAAATCTCCCACATGGAATTACAAGTAATTTATTATAAATATTCTGCCCTGAAGTAGGAGGAACACAATGCCCCATTCATTAAATGTGGGCCGTTCTAGTGGCTTCCTTCCCTGAAGTCGAGTACGGGGTTAAATAAATCAACCTTACAATGGAAAAATGAACAAACTTTTTTTCAGCCCGGTGATCAAGGTTAGCATCACCAACGATAACATACTATGTAGTCTTGACATGCAGTGATGAAAATAGGACTTTATGTCAGTGGTCTTCATCCCAAAAAAGGTAAAACCTAATCTATTGTGAGAAAAACATAAATCAAATTCCAATAAAGGGGACGTCTACAAAACATTTGTCCAATACTCTTCCAAAATGTTAAGATTATCAAAATCAGAGAGAGAGAGAGAGAGATTGTCACAGTGAAGAGTAGCTTAACAGGACATGTTGACTAGATGCAGTGTATTATTCTGATAGGATCTGAAATAGAAAAGGCATAGGTAACGATAAATAAAATTTGAGTTAAGAATGGACTTCAGTTAATGACTGCATTAAGGTTCTCCAGACAAACAGAATCAATGGGATATAAATATTTATTAATGGAATTGGTTCACGTGGTTATGGAGGCTGAGAAGTCCTCTAATCTGCCCTCTGCCAGCTAGAGAAACTGGAAAACCAGTGGTGTAATTCAATGAAGACTAAATGCCTGAGAAATTGAGGTGGGAAAGAGGGAGATGATGGTGTAAATACGGGTCTGGGTCTGGAAACTGAGGAACCAGGTGCAGAGAGTTCTGAGGGCAGGGGATGTCCGTCTTAGCTCAAGCAGAGATGGCGAATTTGCCCTTCTTCAACCTTTTTGTTTTACTCAGTCCCTCAAGGGATCTCAGGGCTACTGGCACATTGTGGGGATGATTTTCTTTACTCAGTCTACTGATTCAAATGCTGATCTCTTCCAGAGACATCCTCACAGACACACCCAGAAGTAGTGCTTTACTGGCTATCTGGGCTTCTTTTAGCTCAGGCAAGTTGATGCATAAAATTAACCAACACAGCAACAAATGTACCACGCTAACATAAGATACTAATTGCGGAAACTGGATGTTACTGTCTGTATTACCTTTATATTTTTTTTCAGAAAATCTAAAACTTTTCTACAATAAAAGAATGTATTGAAAATACTGAGTTTTTGTTGGGATCTTTCAAAACATCACACTTCCTCCTATTCCCGCTTGGCTAAGTTTTTTAAGAAGAATGTGAGATGAAAGCTGAAATACATTTTTTTCATATACTGATGTAACCACTCTATTTTCACTTTCAATCAGACATGGTATGAAGTAAATTATATTAATCATTTTTCTAATATGAAAGCATCTTTATCAGTCACAGGGTTATAGAATAGGCTATAGTAAAAAACAAAAGCAAAAACCAAACAAAACCCCAAACAAAACCAAACAAAACAAAAACGAATCTCAGGAACTTGAAAATTGAAAGTTTATATTTCTCTAGAACTACATGCTTATGGTAACTTAGTAGACATTCCGATCTATGTCGTACTCACCCAGGGGACCAAAGTCAAGCAATCTCCAGACTCTAGATACCACTGACCATGGTGGAAACAGAAGGGAATATGGTTACAGTCACAGGAGCACATTTTTGAAGAATATTTTTTTGTTGTTGAACATTTTCTTTTGCCATGTGTAGTCCACGGCTTAGTCTCTCCAGTGAATTTTTCATCACAGATATTATATTACATTATAGAAGTTCCACTTGGCTTTGTTCTCTTTATGCTTATGTTTTCTCCTTGAGGCAGTTTCTGACTTTTAAAATCATATGAGAGACTGAAAAACCGAGAACTACATGTAGATAAACAAAGCCTAAGGTAAGAGGGGCACAAAGTTCACTGGAGTTCAGTGAATCCCAAGGAGAGGGCGCCTAGAAACATGCCAGCATTTTACTGGGATTCATAAGGACTATACACCAGGAATGAGTGTGAAAGGAAACTTAGCTTTTTACTTAAAGTTCTTAGAAGGACTTAAACTCATCCTTGAATCCTGCCATCCATGATTAGATCAAGATTATATGGAATTACTGGTTTAACTAGAGGGTTGTCAGAAGCAAAAATAAATCCTCTTTGGAGGAATGTAAATTCATCCAGAACTTCAAAATGTAACTATAACTTTTTATTTGCAATATTTGGCACTCAATTCATAATAATCAAGTATATGAAAAGCCAATTCTTGACCATTCATCAAGAGACAAGAGCAGAAATTAGGTACAGGCTCACAGGAAATCCAGATAATGGATCTATAGACGCAGACTTTAAATTGCAAATATGCTGGAGAGAATTTCAGAGTACAAACAGGAATCATGGGAAATTCTGCAACTGAATATTTGTCTCTTTCTATTCACAAATTTCTTCTTCGGCGGTATTCACTCTGCTGTTAAACTAATCCAGGAAGTCTTAGTTGTAATTATTTTATTTTTTAAGAACCATAACAAAAATATACCTGGACTGATATGGGTAGAGGTGAAAGTTGAGTAAGGGACAGAGAAGGATCTGAAAAGCAATGAGCATAAACTCAATGTTAAGCAAAAGAGGCAAAGAGTAAAATAATACCTACCTCATGAAATCTAATCTATAATGTTAGATGTCTTCCCATTCTGAACTTTGGAAAAAGCGAGACGGTTGTACTTGGGAGAAGAGAAGGTGATGCATTCTTGGATGCTGCTACTGTTCCGTGTATTGGCCTGACTGGTAGTTACACGGGGTGCCCACGGTGTGCCCCCTCCCCCGCCACAAAAAAAGAACACCCAAGTATCACATCAGTACTTACCAAATTGTATTTTGAAGATAAGTGTGACCACTGGCCAATTCTCTGTTTTGGTGTTGATAGTAATGGTAAATTTTAATTGAAGAAGTGTCTCAATCATCTAGGTGTCTACTTATTCTTGCCATTTGATTCTGGTCCCTGTGTCTATCAGGAGGTTAGCCGAGCTGCAAGTGAGCTGAACTCAGGGTAGCCATTAAAGCAACAAGGCAGGAATGAAAGTAATACTCAAGCCTTTAATCACTAACTATGATAGCATAAGCAAGAGACTAAAACCTGTTCCATTTTCCCGATGAAACAGCAGGTGAATCAGTGATGAGGAAATTCTGAACAAAAGGTCCTGGCAGTCTTATGGACTCTAGGGTGAGTTTCCTATGATTAGAGCTTTTTTGGTCCTATCTAAAAAGTCTTTGTCTAGCCCACGGTTGTGAAAACAGTTATCTATGTTTTCATACAGGATTTTTAAATTACGTGCTTTTACATTTTGGTCTATGATTGAATGCAAATTGCTTTTCTGATCTGATGCGCGATAGATCAAGGTTTTTTTTGTTTGTTGTTTCTCTTCAGTATGATTATTCTGACTGTTCTTTTCCCATTTCACTGCATTGACAACCTTGTTGAAAATCGATTGATCATATAGGCACAATCTATTTCTGGACTTCATTCATTTCCATATATATATATATATATATATATATATATATATATATATATATTTATCCTTACATGAAACTACATTTTCTTGATTACTATAGTACATATATATTGTTACTAGATGGTATAATTTTTCCAAATTGGTTTTAAGAATTCCAATATATCGTTAACTTCTTTTACTCTAGTCAGATTTCAAATGTTCTACTTCACATGAATTACAAAACAAAACAAAATGATAAAATTCCATTAACTCCTCCAAAGTTTTGTGCCATTGTTGTCACTATTTTATTTATACATGTTATAGCAGTTATGTATAATAATTACCATCTTTGCTTATGTCCATTTATAGGTCTTAAGAAAATTGGGGCGCCTGGGTGTCTCAGTCCGTTAAGCATCCGTCTCTTGATCTTGGCTCAGGTCATGATTTCACTTCGGGCTCTGCGCTAACAGAGCTGGTCCTTCCCCACTTGCTCTCTCTCTCAAAATAAATAAATAAACTTGAAAAATAAAGAAATAAAGCTCTTAAGAAAATAATCTTTATAATTATTCTTACATTTTCCTTGCCAATCTTCTCCATTTACTCATTATATCTGAGTTTCTGAATGGTCGATCTGGGAACATCCCTTAGGAATGAAGAGTTTCCCTATTTCTTATAGTGGTATCTCAGTTAATTCTCTCAGCTTCTGTTTATCTGAAACATTTTTATGTCAACTTCAGCTCCTTTCATGCAGGTTTATTTCTTGAGATACAGAATTCTGGGTTGACGCCATTTATTTTAAAGCACCTCAAACATGTTCAGCCGTTTCCTCATGCATTCACCATTTCTGACAAATCAGCTGGAATTTTTAACACTGATATCACTGATATCTTGTATCTAGCTTTTTTTTTCTTTTTTATCCTTTGCCTATTCTATTTACTTTAGGCTTTTAGAGGTTTGACTATGATATACCGAGGTGTGGTTCTTTATATTTATCTTCCTTTGGATAAATATAAGCTGACTATCTTGGATCTGTGGTTTCTTACTTTTCCACTAACCTTGGGAAATTTGGAAGCCATTTTTTTTTTTTTTTTTCCAAAATTTCCTTCTCCATCTCTTCCTTTGGGGAATCCAGCTGCATGTACATCACATTTGATCCCTCAGGTAACTGAGTGTCTGCTTTGTTTTGTTTCCCAACGTTTTGCCTGTTCAGTTCAGTGTGAATAATGTCTATTAATCTGAAGTCAAGTCCACTGATCCTTCTTCTTGTCAAATCCGTCCTGTGACTTTTTCATTTCGGATATTTTGTATGTGAATTTCTGAGAATCCTTTAGATGTCTGTTATTATTTCCTTACTTTTTGCCAAGCTTCTCCATTTGTTCTCTCAGTTGTGCTTCTTTTCCTGCAAATTATAAACATATGCATAATATACGGTTTAAAGTCCTTTTCTGTGCATCGCATTATCAGCGTCATCTGTTGAAGCCTGTGTCTACGCCTTTCATACCTTTTAAGCTCTTTCATGCCTTTGGTGGGAGAATACATGTTTTGTGTTTTCATACTAGTAGGTCTGACTGTTTGCTACACTGCAAGATATCTGGATTGTTTCTTCCTTTAAAGTTTTATGTTTTGGGGCAGCAGGGTGGCTCAGTTGGTTAAACTTCCAACTCTTGGTTTCCACTCAGGTCGCGATCTTTCAGTTTGTGAGTTCAAGCCCCCATCGGGCTCTGTGCTGATGGTGCACAGCCTACTTGGAATTTTCCCTCTCTCCCTCTCTCTCTGCCCCTCCCCTGCTCGTTCTCGTGTTTTCTCTCTCTCTCTCTCTCAAAATAAATAAATAACAAAAACTTTAAAAGTTCCTTTTAAGGTATTATTTTGTTCTAGGATACAGTTAAATGAATTCTCATTATGAACCTTTATTTTAGGCTCTGTTTGGGTAGCTCTGTTTCAATTTCTTGCTCAGTTTTAGTCTGTCATCTTAATTTGAAGGCATGTCCTTTCTGGAGCATCAGTGTATACCTGGGATACTCAGCAAGAGTCTCTACTCTCGCTAGACCATCCTGCCACGTTTCCCTAAACTGTCCAACCTCTTCTGTCTTCATTCAATTATTAGTCCTCAGCAGCTGCTCTCTTCCAGGCCTTAAAATCTCACCCTCAGCATTCAGAGCCCTGCCTTCAGCAAGGAACAGAGGGAATGATATGTTGGCATGAGACTTTCTTCTCTGTACAGCCTTCCTGTCTACCACCTAGGCTCATAAAATCATTCTACCTCAAAAGCTCTACACTTTATTTCTGCCTGCTCCATTCATTGAGAATGCAGCTTTCTGCTTGGGTTCCTTCTCTTTGTGCTGGGGTCTAAAAAAAAGTCTCCTAGGCAGGAAGTCAGGGTGAATACAGAACTCGCACTTAGAGGAGTGTTTCCTTTTTTTTTTTTTTTTTTTTTTTTTAAGTCTGATATGGGAAGTGTGTTGCAGCTAGAGGTAGAAATCAAGAAAACATATTTATATCCAACTTGCTAACGAAAACTTGAGGTATCTGCTTTGCTCTATCTATCTGAAAGTAATACTTGGAGGAAATGGGAAATACTTTGAGGGAAGTGCATTCCACCTTGTCTCAGTCTCAGAAGAAATGTCAGGCCTGCCTGAGTGGCTCCGTTGGTTAAGCATTCCACTTTTGATTTCAGCGCAGGTCACGATCTCGCGGTTCGTGAGTTCGAGCCCCGCGTCAGGCTCTGTGCCGACTGCTCAGAGCCTGGATCCTGTTTCAGATTCTGTGTCTCCCTCTCTCTCTGACCCTCCCCCGTTCATGCTCTGTCTCTCTCTGTCTCAAAAATAAATAAACGTTAAAAAAATTTAAAAAAAATAATAAATAAGCTAATTATCATTAAAAATATTGAGAAATAATTCTAGGTGTAGGTTTAAAAAAAAGGATGCTTTGGAACCAGGAATCCAATAGAAACAGACTCCGTGTACACTCTTAACCGGTGTGATTTCCCACCTCAGAAGACTAGCCAGTCATTTATGACCTCTAAAACTTTTGAGGAGTGTAGAAAAGGTGGAAAACACAGTCTACATTAGGATTATAGACAGGAGAACTGCTAATGGGAATGACAATTTCTGGCAAAGATAATCTTATGATCAGAATTACTAATTTAAGACTTGTCTGTACCTGCACCCCAAATTCTTCCTTAAGGAGTTATTATTTATATGTCAAAATTCAGCTTAGGTACCACCTCTTGCGTGAAGGCTTTGCTAAATCCCACCCCGCCCTGTCTTGTCTCCAAATTGTATGGGATTCTCCTCTTCTGCATGTTGGAATCTTTATCATAGTACTCATGATACTATACTGTAAATGCCCCTTTACTTTACCCCTTTACTTTACTATAAATTCTCCTTTATCTACTTATGGACTCCAGATTCAAAATCTTGAGTTGTGAAAGCTGGCACTTGTGTTATGCGCTGTTTTATCTCAAAATAGGAGCACAGTACCTAAAACCCAGTGGTGGTTCAATTTCTTATTTTCATTTTCACATGCATTCCTTGCACAGATAAAAAAGGTTGAAACACAGCAATACATGATGCAGTCAAGGTCTGCCTTCAAAGACAAGATGCTTTCTACCCATGTCATCACTCTGATAATGGAGCCCGGGTCTGGTCATGCTCTGCTTGTTGTTAGCCTTTCTTCTGGAATCAGTTTTCAATACTTGCACTGAAGAAGATAGGCTTATATACCTTTCGAGAAACTCATAGAAAGATAAGCTTCTTCACATTAACTATAGCTGTGAGATATTCCTATTTATCAGGAGTGGGGCTGTTTATTAACTCAATAAATTAGGAAATAAATGATAATTTAGACATTTTTTTTAGAACATATAAATGTCAAATGTAAAAGAATAATTTAAAAGCATACACTTTTTCATGGAGCGGCCTTAATTAACAAGAAAATACTTTCTTTTTCACCCAGATGTACAATCAGTGTTAAAACAAGTGGCTGAAATTGTTTTAAAGGGTGACGGAGTCTATGTCAACACATGTGGCCAAATAGGAATGTTTTCAGGAAAACGATCCTACGAAAGTACCTAATTAACTTTTAGCTACAAATACTAAGTTTTTTTTTTTTCCCCATCCTACCTTTTCTTTCTCTACTAGTGGGTCTCACTTAGTAAACTGTTTGGGTTGCCTCGGGATATAAAATCTGTCAAGAACGTTATTGAGACATGGGAGAAGGTGGGTAGAATCTTCTCCGTCAGAATAGATGACAACTAATTACAGTCCAGAAACTGGAAACCCTTGGGGAAGCAATGAAGTCTGAGTCTGCCCAGATAAGATTGTGTGAGGCTATTTTTGAGGGTGAGAGTATTTATGAGCTGCATTAATAATAGATGAACGAATGTTGTAGCACTAAAATATGAAAACATTCACATTCTTATCTGACCACTAGGAAGTTGCTTGCTTGGCACCAATATGTAAGAAAAATAATATAAGCATTAAATAATAAATCATTTCTTTAAAAAAAGTTTTCGTGGTATTCTTTAATATTCATAAAAGTTGTTAACAAAGGTTTTTTAAAGCTTTGCAGTGTGGCCTTCTAAGAAAGATGAAGGGATACGTTTTCCTGCAATTGAGAGATGCTTTGTGATTTTTTTTCTATGATCCCTCTGTTTTCTGAATGCTGACATTGTTTTGTGTTTTCCATTATTAAGCAATGACTATTTTTATAATAAAATAACACTATTAGTTTGCCTTGCTATGATCTAGTATTTAGTAATTAGATAATGAGTCTTGAGATTTCATTCTCTTTCTTGACAGGGGACAGAAAAGGGCTTCCTGATATCTCTCTCACACCTGCATGAAGAACCTTCTTCTGACTAAATCCGCACACCTAGAGAAAGCACTGGAGGAGTATCACCAGTGTGTTTTGATTTAAAATATACCAGTTAAACCATACTCTGAAGCCTCAGCCAGACCTTGGTGCCGCCATGCCTAGGATTTCCCCAAGTGTATTAGAGCACTTTCACAAACCAGTGCCCCTTTGCTTCGGAGTTATCTGCAAAACCGTATGCGCGCACAGGTAAGGGAGGGTTGACAACGCCATCATATTGGTATGAAAGACTGCATTCGAGCCTTTGTCACTAGTTCTTGGAGCATGTGCAAGAGATGGTAGGAGAGGTACAGGTGGAATAGTAAAGCACATGTTGCTTTCTCATCTTCCATCCCCGTGTGTAAGACTAAAATGAGAGAGACAGATCCGATAAGTAGAAGATAGATAGTGATGCTGCTGAGGCTTTAAGGCGAGGCTCCAGAGGCTGTGACCTTGACTTCTCCCTTAACAGCTTCTGCATTCCACCACAGGGGCAGCGTGAGTGATACAGACCGTGCGTAACCGGAGAAAAACAAAGAACTGGTAGGCAGCAAGACTTCTGGCAAAATATTAACTAGAATAATAGCTCTCGTGTTAGAATCGCTGCTTCCAATATTATCCCTTGAATTGCTTTTTCACCCTGCTGCCATGTGGCTTTTCTAAAATTTAAATATACTCATGTTGCTTATTGCTCCGAGATTCTGCAGTGGCTTTTACACCCTACAGGGTGCCATTATCCTTCTCGCAGTAGACAAAGTCTTCATAATTTGGCCCCTGCCCATCCGTTATTTTCTCTCCAACCCCTTTATCTCCCTACATTAACCTGTGCATACATACGTGTTGTGCCTCAGAAGTAAGGATTTATTTTCATTTTCTGAACATGAAGGACATCAGAGTGCCTTCAGATTATCTGGAATGTAAATGGGACTCAACACAAAGCTGGTAAATGGATGAACACATGCTCTTTCATCCCCCACGCATTACAGATGCCATGACAGCATTTTCTCTTTACTCTCCTTTGGCAAGTTCTTACTGTTTTTGCTCTCTCATTGAATACTCTCTTCTGGAAAGGTGTACTTGGTTCTCCAAGGCAGACTTTCATATTGGTCGTCACCTAATTACTCCAAGAAAGGCATGTATAGATTTGCTCTTCTGGGCAATCTAAAGCAGTTTCATTTTGCTCTCGAAAATGGAAGCAATATTAAAGACAAAAGAACAAATAAATATAAAAGGCCTTCCAAAGCTTTCTTATCCAGTCAGGGATCTTAGTTATCCCTTGTATTTGCACGTTGGACGCTCTCAAAAATATCTGCTGATTGACTGATTAACTACTTGCCTACTGTATGTAAATAGCCTTTGAAATAATAACTTAGTGAAAAAACTATATTTTTGCATGGAGTAATTCCTGATAATAAAACTTGAGATATTTATTAAGGTGCATGTTTCCAGATTCAATGTATTAAAAGCAGCTGATCCATCACCAAGATTTTATTTAAACTTCTACTTAACTTTATGCTGGCTGTTATGCTAATCAACGTTTAAAATAAAATATGTGGTAGCTGCTCAATAAATTTTTGTTGATTATTAAATCTCCAAAATGAAAACTTTGATGTAATTCTATTAATAATATTCAGCCTTCCACATGTCAAAACTCTATCTCTGAGTAATACAAGTCAGTCATTTATGCTACATCACGTACAGTATCTCTTTATCCCCTTTGGAAAAACAGAATGAAACTAGTAAGAGAAATAAATTGATAGAATTTTTCAAATGCAGCTCATGTCGGTGGTGTTGTTTTAGTTGTTCTTTTTCTTCCTCTTCCTCTCCTTCCTTTCTTTCTTCACCTCCTTCCCTTTCTCCTCCTTCCAGTTGGTACAGACACTGGGCAAGGAAATAAAGAATGTGTGTGTGTGTGTGTGTGTGTGTGTGTGTGTGTGTGTGTTCATGTATCCTTTATAGCACCTATATATGAGTTTATATACATATATAGAGGATACATATAAGTATATATACATATGCACACAGATATATGCACATATATATATGTATATATACATAGCATAACTTGCAATGAAAACAAGTTTCAAGACTTGGTGAATTATGCATAGAACATGCTGAGAGTCCTTTATGTTATCTGAAGACTTTAGATACACAACACTTGCCTAAATGCCATAACATCACACCTTCATAACGGTTGGTGTTGGCTTGCTGACTAACTTAAATTAGGTTTGCTGCAATGTTACTCCACATTGGGAGAAAATAAAAAGCAAGTTTGGAGATTCGGTGCTAAGCAAACATTTTAAACAGAAATAGATTTTAGAGGGCTAGCTTTTTAAGATGCCTTTTTATTCAGGGGTGCCTGGGTGGCTCTGACTTTGACTCTGACTTCGGCTCAGGTCATGATCTCACACTTCGTGAGTTCAAGCCCTGCGTCAGGCTCTGTGCTGCCAACTCAGAGCCTGGAGCCTCCTTCAGATTCTGTGTCTCCCTCTCTCTCTCTGCCCCTCCCCTGATCATGCTCTGTCTCTCTCCATCTCAAAAATAAATTTAAAAAAAATTTAAAAAAGTTGCTTTTTTATTCTGATGTGTTAATATTAAATCATACTGTCTCCAATTAGCAAATGCTTGAGATTTAACATATGCGTTGCAGTCAATTGTTTGGAATCTAGCAATTATGCTTTTAAGGAAGACTATTCTAAGAAAGAATATTCTTGTAGTTCCTCAGGCCACATCACAGAAGACTTATTAGACACATAATATAGTTTAACTACTTGTTAAAATGCCTTTTGAGTTACGGTTTAGAACTCAGGACAGGGGATGGATTTGAGTCTTCTAAAAGCTTCTGAAAGCTGAACAGCCTCTCCACTACAGGACTCACCCTTCTATCCTAGAAAGGACGGCGACCTCCCAGCAGAGGTGGCTGCTGATAGAATTATGGGTTTTGTGAGTTTAGTCTTAGTGTCTCAAGGTTGCGGTTTACTCTACAGAAGATACATTTTCATCGGATTCTCTTTTCTAACTGGCCTCCTAACCTACCCCTGGAGGTCTAATTTGCCGTAAAGTTCTCTCTTCTGATTTTTTGCTGCAGTTTTTCAGGCTTTGGCTGAGGTAGTTATTTGGTTACGAGGATGAAGCTGAGAAAGACTAGGCATAGATTACTCACGATTAGCACTGCCAGTTTTGAGCACAGGTTATGTACCAAGAAGTGTGCTAATCACTGCTTACCATGTTCTTGTCATTTAGATGGTATTTCCACATTATAGGAGAGGGATGTGAATCACAGAATGATGACCCAAGTTTGTAAAGCTGGTCAATAGTCAAGGTAAGATTGAAACTCAACAATACTCTGACTTCAAAGCACTTGTTTTCATTCATCATGCTATCCTTGGACCAGAAATTCCTTAAGTAAAGTTGTTGAGAACTGACGTAGCTTTAACATACCAAAGTAATCAGTTGAAGTGGAGAGAGCCAGAAAATTTCATTATAAATGTCTAGCATAAAAATAGCCCTATGGAATGAACCAAAGGAACGTAAAAATGTCTCCCATTTGTGTAACATTTGGGTTTCAGGGTTTACCCTGTTTTGTTTGTTTTGTGTGATTTATCAATGGGTGATGGGCATTGAGGAGGGCACTTGTTGGGATGACCACTGGGCGATGTATGAAAATCAATTTGACAATAAATTATATTTTAAAAATTAAATAAATAAATAAAATTACTCAATCTTGTAAGATATTTCTTCTCCTAATCCAACACATTGCAAAAAATTGCTAAGTTTGCAGGGCGCCTGGGTGGCTCAGTCGGTTGAGCATCCCACTCTTGATTTCATCTGGGGTCATGATCTCATGGTTCCTGGGATGGAGCCCCAAGTGGAGCTCTGTGAGGACAGCATGGAAACTGCTTGAGATTCTCTATCTCCTTCTCTTTCTGCCTCTCTCCAGCTCACACATGTGTGTTCTCTCTCTCTCTTTCAAAATAAATAAATAAACCTTTTTTAAAAATCGCAAAGCTTGCTAGGTCATATTTGGCATAGCAGATATTTCATAATGCTTGATATATTGTGGAAACCTCAAAATAATAATGTAATAATAAAAAATATTGAATAAAATAAGCAATCAACATGCTTGGAATGATTACTACATATCAGTGGCTTTGCTCAGCTTTTTCCAGAAATTTCCCTATTAATCCACCAAAATGACAGAATGACAAAAAACAGAGAGGCTGGCTTTCCCTAACAGAGATACTGAAGCTGTCTTCCACATTGAATAGCTTCACTGGTACATGAAGCTTCTTTTTTCTCCCAAGTTTCAGACAATTGTGTAAAATAAATTAAATGTTCCAAAAAACAAAAGTATGGAAGCACAATATTGCAAATGATCATAAATACACAGGCAGATAACAGAATAAATGAGGCACTGGCATGGGGTGATTTTCTCATCGGAACAAAAAGAAAAGAGGAATGTTTACCTCATTAATCCATCATTCACTCTTGAAATGACAGTCATAAACTTCTGAGAAATGTCATGGAAATTTTAGAATGTTTTCCTGGACTTCACTTTGCTGCCTAGCCTTTGCAAAAACTCTTCAGCCTGGAACATTATTTCTTACTTGATTGACTCCTACTAATAGCTTTGTGGTCATTTCTTCCAGGAAGTTTTCCTTGCCACTCCATACCATGAATGGGGACCCCACTGCATTTCTGTGGGACCCTGAGCTTATATCAGTGGTAGATTTTTCTCAGGTTAGTGACCATTCTTGTTTATTTATCTGTGCCTCCTCAATTTTCTGTTTGATTCTTAACACCTAGAATAGTGCCTGGAGCAGCATAGCTCCAGTAAAACGTTCTGTTTGTTATTGGATGTTGCTGGATATCCATGACCGACAGTGCCTTCCCTATCAGGAAACATCACTGGCTTGACTACACCTTATTACTCTGATCTAAGAAGCCTGGGGTCTTGCCTATGATGCAGGGGCCATTCCTTTTTTTTTAAATTTTTTTTTTTCCAACGTTTTTTATTTATTTTTGGGACAGAGAGAGACAGAGCATGAACGGGGGAGGGGCAGAGAGAGAGGGAGACACAGAATCGGGAACAGGCTCCAGGCTCCGAGCCATCAGCCCAGAGCCTGACGCGGGGCTCGAACTCACGGACCGCGAGATCGTGACCTGGCTGAAGTCGGACGCTTAACCGACTGCGCCACCCAGGGGCCCCCAAGGGCCATTCCTATGTGGCCCCTTACTCTACAGGTTCTCTGGTCTCTTCCATTCTTCACACTTTTTACACTAGGATGGGTAATATCACAGATCAGTTGTGTCCCCTTAATTCCCCCTAGACAGGAATGTTTCACTGTGTGGCTAAAGGTGTGGTGTTAAATGGGTGGAGATCAACTGATTCATGAACAGTCCACATGTCAACTTGCAAAGCTCAGTTGGTCCTATTATCTCTGGTGAGGCACTGGAGGGTTTTCATTAAGAGAGTGATAGGGCTAGATTTTGATTTTAGATAGAACACTCAGCTGGCTCTGCAGAAGATGGGTTTGAGAAGAACATATTAAAAAGCAGGGAAACCAGGGGCACCTGGGTGGCTCAGTCGGCTGAGCGTCCGACTTTGGCTCAGGTCATGATCTTGCAGTTGGTGAGTTCAATCCCCGTGTCGGGCTCTGTGCTGACAGCTCAGAGCCTGGAGCCTGCTTTGGATTTTGTGTCTCCCTCTCGCTCTCTGCTCCTCCCCCATTCATGCTCTGCCTCTCTCTGTCTCTCAAAAATGAGTAAACGTTATTTTTTTTTTAAAAGCAGGGAAATCAGTATAAATTAGTCGGTACTACAGACCTGTATATGAAGGGCTCATTCAAGAGGTCCACAAAACTTATTTTCTGTAAAAAAACTAGATACCATATGTTTCAGGCTTTCTGGGTCATATGGTTGGTCTTATAATTACTCAACTCTACCCCTGTTGCTCAAAATGCAGACAAAATGTAAAAAGTGAGCATATCTGTGTTCTAATAAAACTGTATTGGTGGAAACTAATATTTACATTTCACACAATTTTTATTTTTTTAAAAATATTATTGTTTTATTTTTTTTTAGCAACTTAAACCATGAAAATAAAAACATTTTTATTTGCTGACCATATTAAAAAAAAAAAAAAAAAAAGGTAATGAGCTAGATTTGGTTCCGGTGCCACACTTTGCTGACAACTGGCTTATTTGTTTCTAAAAGAGGATTTTTTTTTTTAAGTACTTAGAAGGCTTTTGCTCACTGGTATGTCATGAGCTCCTAACATAGTACATGCCAAATAGTAGACATTCAAATACATTTTGAATGAAGGGAAATAGATGAAACTTAGTGACATCCCATTGTGGTGAGGATGGAGATCCGAACAGATATTGTATTTTTAACTTTGGTTACTTACGGTATGGTGTCGCCACCAACCATCACGGAAAATTTTGGAAAGAGTTCACCTGGAAGACAGAAGTAGAAAATATTTGTCCTCTGTTCTGCTTGACTGGTGCTTTAAAATTGATTAGAATTATCTACTTAGCCTCCATGTATCTAGAGTTTCTGTGCAGACACTTCCAGAATTCTTTCTGGATGAAGTATTCTCTTATTACTATAATTCCCATGAAACATTTCCACATCAACTAGTGAATTATGTGAACTCTTTTTGTTGATAACTAATTTTTTTTCCATTGGAGTGGGGTACCTGGGTGGCTCAGTCAGTTAAGCAGTCAAGGGTCTGCCTCTGGATTTCAGCTCAGGTCAGGATCTCCTGGTTCATGAGTTCAATCCCCATGTTGTACTCTGAGCCAATAGCATGGAGCTTGCTTGGGATTCTCTCTCTCACACTCTGTCTCTGCCCCTCCCTTGGCTCATGTGCTCTCTGTCTCTTTCAAAATAAATAAATTTTTAAAGTTTTAAAATTTCCATTGGAGAAAAGGGAGAAATTTTCTATTTTTCCTTAAAGAAATTAATTTTGTTGTTGTCATCGTTATAATTATTATTATTATATTGAAGTGTAGACATGAATGGTTATGGCCACTAGGTGGAAAAGCAAGCTGAAAAATAATGTGACTTATAATATTATTTCAGTCTCTAATTCAAATGCCTCTAAGCTTCCCAAGCCAGAGTGAAGAATGCCATTAGATTCCCTTCCCTGATAATCTCTGCCTTTCCCTCCCACTCTTTTCCAGTTCTATTTTGCATCTTACATATTTCAGTGATTTCTCCAAACTTGAAGATAATTCTTCCCCCTCCCACCTCCCCCGCCCTTCCCTCTTTACCCTCCTTGTCCTTATCCATGGGCCTCTATACCCTTGAGACTTGTGGCTTCCAATAATAAAATAGTATGACTAATGTCTGGAGTGAAATTTAAGTATTTTATATCTCAGTAGATATACATGAATATTTTCAGAAAGAAATAATTTACCCTAAACAAACAAAAAAACAAAGGAGACAAAGGAAACACATCAAACACAGCATTGTAGAAATTTAATCCGCTAGTTCTCATCCATACAAATCATCTGGAAAAAAGAAATTAAAAAGATATCATTTTGGACTAACCAAATAAAGAATACAAGTTTAAGCTTGGGGCAGCTTCATTTTGAGGGTTGTCACATGAACTAGGTCCCACAGAATACTACTTTTGTCAGATAAGCAGACTTCTATCATGTAAGAGATTTCTAGAATTCAAAACTATGAAGAAGTTGAAAAACTTCTAATTAAAAAATGACATGGGGGAATCCTACAGTCTGATTGGGTCAATTGCTTCCTGGCCTAGTTTTATGAATTAGAATTACTTCTGCTTACTAATAGCATTACATAAAACATGAAAATATTTCTACAAGTCAAGGTTATTCGGGTTAATAAGAACAGGGTCCCCAAGCATCGTTGAATCCAATGTTTATAATGTCTGAGCAACTATTCATGAGTAAAAGTAAGATAAGTATGGGATTATGTTGCATTTAGTGTTTTTACATAAATTATTTTGAAGTAGTCTCTATAATTCTTTTTGCTTCTTTAATTTTCCTAGTTGCTTTTATTTTTTTATCCTTAATATGGCTGTTTTCTTGTGTTTTTGTCTTCATATTTTATTTTTTTCTCTTTACTTTTACAAACATGCCAAATAAAAAGACTTTTTAAAGGATTTGTGTTAATTGACTAGAATGTTTTTGTTCTCAATGATTAAAATCAGAAGCAAACAAAATATGATCTTGAAGATAATCCTCTCTTTCTCTCTAGCACATGAAATAAGGTAGAAAAACAAAACAAAACAAAACACAGCATAGGAAGACACACAAAATTCATTTGGATCCTGGCTCTCTTATTTCCTTTATTTCTGAAAATTTAATTCACACTGATTTAAATCTAATAATATACACTTAATCTGGTTAGGATTGAGTGGCTATTCCTTGAATTAATTAATGCATTTATTTTTTTAAAATACATATTGTTGAGTCCTTGTCATGAAGAAGTCATTATGCTCAGTATATTCAATGATTAAAAAAAAGATTCTAGAGGCGCCTGGGTGGCTCACTCGGTTCAGCATCCGACTTAAGCTCAGGTCATGATCTCATGGTCTGTGGGTTAGAGCCCCGCATCGGGCTCTGTACTGACCACTCAGCGCCTGGAGCCTGCTTCGGATTCTGTGTCTCCCTCTCTCTCTGCTCCTCTGCTCCTCACACTCTGTCTCTGTCTCAAAAATGAATAAAGATTAAAAAAAAAATTTTTTTTTAGAGATTCTAAAACACGAGACCTGCCATCGAGGAACAAAGAACAGGTGGATGATATGTGTACATATGTATGTACACATCAGTGTGTGATACATAAAAATATATAACGGAAATATGAGTGCCCTAAAAGACAAAGAAGTAAATATTTATCATAACACAATGCAAGCATTTGAGTACATAACCCAGAATGGACTTTTGAGAGAAATACTATTTTATTTTGACGTCCATGAATAGATTTCATAAAGACAATGATCAGAGGGGAGAGGTAGATGAAAACTGATCTATTTTAGGATTCTAGGCAAGAAGTTTATATAAGTGGATGAAGCTTGAAAAAATAGAGCGAATAAGGTAATATGAGTTTATTTCATAGAGGTACGAACACAGTTTATAGAGTCTAATCTTGGAGCTGTGATTGAAGAGCGAAAAATCATAGCAGTTGAGACATTAGAATGGTAAGTCGTACCAGTTCTATCTTCTTCCTGCCTCTAGCCAAACATAATGATGACAATGATAGGATTAAGAACAAATTTCAATAACAAACATCTTTTAGGGGCACCTGGGTGGCTCAGTTGGTTAAGCAGCCAACTCTGGATCTCAGGTCAGTTCATGATCTCAAGGCTGGTGAGTTCAAGCCCTGCGGCAGGCTTCGCGCTGAAAACATGGAGCCTGCTTGGGATTCTCTCACTTCCTCTCTTTCTGCTCCTCCCCCACTTATGCTCTTTCTCTCCCTCAAAATAAATAAATAAACATTTAAAAATATATTTTAGTGCTAACTATATGCCAGACTCTGAAAACCAACTGTAAATAGAGAGAGTCCTGGTAGAGCCAGGACTTAACCCACCGTGCTTTGATCTCTTTAGTGTCTGAAAGAGGATGAAGATAGGTCAAGGAGAGTGGAAAACTGATGAACAAAACGGGTCTAAAACTGAAAACTGAAGCCGCTGAATGTTGTTGTTCTCTTTGTGCCTCTCATCTCGGCCAGAAACCTCATCACAACCCTTTCCTCCTCTACCTCTCTTGTTCCGGTATTTTCTATTCTACACTTCCATATCATTCACCAGAATTCTCTCCATTGAGTGATGATGGTCTCACATTAGTCCCTGATCATTTTCGCTTTACTTCCTGCCATAAGTCTCTAAGCAGCGTCCCTGCCTCCAGTTTCCCCCCTGTCTTTCAAACTATGATCAACGATCTTCCTAAAATGCAGTCAGCGTGACGCTGCTCTGCAAACAGCCCTGTCTCGTGTGCCTCACAGCACACGGAAGAAAGTCGAAATCCCTTCCTGTGGTACAAAGGGCTTTGCCTAATAGGTGTCCTGTTTTGGACAACTCTGATCTCAAGTCATATGTCAAGGCTAAAATATGTTTTCCAGGAATGCTTTAAATGTAATTTTTTTTTTTCCTAATGAGCCAAACTCTTTCATGTCCACAAATTTTACAGTTTTCATGCTTTTGCCTGGAACCCCTGATGAACTGTTACTTTCATTTAAAGATTCAAACCAGGCTTGACCTCCTTTATGAAGCCTTCCTTCACCTACTGATTAAAACCTGTCTTTCTAATTGCAAACGTAGAGCCCTACGATTTTTCCTGGAGCTCTTGTAATCCTCCAAAGATTTCTTCATTTAGATCCTGACTCCATGTAAGATTTTTGAAATCAGAAACAATGTTTTATTGTCAGTGGTACTCCCAGGGGCTTAGCACCTAGTGGGGGTTGAATAAATAAACACGAATTAATGAGGAGGGTTGTAGATGTAATTAGGAGATCCTGCCGCTAGAAGTTTACTCCCTCTTTAAAGGAAAAAAAAATATGTAATTGAAAGAAAAAATAATAAAACACGAGCCTTTCCACTGTTCAATTCATGGTGTAATTTGGTTATCTCCTGGGTCAAAAGAGCCATTTGCATTTGGGGCCATGCCTTAGCTTTAATCTAACACACGGAAGGGGGAAAGTCTGAGTTAAAGTGGTTGGGAACTGTCACACATGGCTGTTCTCTGCTCCCATAAGACGCCCGCAAAGCCAGATTTGAGGGGGTGGGGTGGGAGGCGGAGAGCCGCAAAGACAGAAGAAAGAGGGAGCGGGGGCGAAGTGAGAGAAATCCAGGAGGGCAGAAAAGAAAATGCAAGATAATTAGCTGCCATGATTAAAAGCCTTCCTTTTTCAAATCGCTTTTCAATCTCATTCCTACCATGTGAAATGTTAAGATCTATTTCCAGGCTGAGTCATGTGCTGGAGTGCAAAATTTTGATAAATAATTATCTTTCTATTTTATCCATAAAAATATTAGGACAGATCCACTTAATTATCATCACCAAGCACGACAGGGTGCTGGTTCAGCCTTGACGGATTGCCACTTGCAGCCTGACCTAAGCGTGTGGCCCTGAGCCTCATGGATGAACACCTGGGGGCAGAAACTGGCCCCTCTCCTCCCAGTTCACAGCGGAGTGCCGGGTGTCATACAGCTCATTTTCTGAGGCGCAGGCTTTGCTCTTCCCTTTAGGGAACGGGATTCTGACAGGCACTTTATCTCAACACATTGAGTCTCGTATGAAAGTGTCACTTTCTCTTGCCTCCTTGCTAGTTAGTTCAATACCATGACGAGATACACAGAATGAGATTTTATACTGCAGGCAAGACAGGCACCTGTTGTCTTAGGGGAAGTGCACTGCTTTCTGTATACATATTCCCAAAGAAAAACAGCTCCAGAGAGACCAGGGAAGGGAAGCGAGGCAGGGCCGTTTCACCTTGAGATGAAAGTCTTTGGGGGCACCTGGGTGGTTCAGTCGGTGAAGAGTTCAACTCTTGCGGTTTGTGAGCTCGAGCCCCACCCTGGGCTCGGTGCTGACAGCTCGGAGCCTGGAGCCTGCTTCGGATTCTCTGTCTCCCTCTCTCTCTCTCTCTGTCCCTCCTCCACTTGTGCTCTGCCTCTCTCTTTCTCAAAATAAATAAACATACAAAAAATAAAAAAATAAAAAGATGAAAGTCTGGTTTGTATCACTCCGTGTGTGTTCACGAGTGTTATCTTAATCTTCACAAGCGATCAAAGAATGTGATCAAACACCCTATTTTCGCTTTCAGAAAAAGCAGGTTTTAGCAAACAGCTGAAGGAGATGCATTCACTTCTGGGCACACACCTCTGGGTCTGCCATTTCAACCTATAAATGAGTTTATGACAGTGCCAACGTAGGAGGGTGAAACAAGAGAATGAATTTAGGGGGCGCCTGGGTGGCTCAGTTGGTTCACCCTCGGGCTCTTGACTTTGGTTCAAGTTATGATCTCACAATTTGTAGGTTTGAGCCCCACATCAGGCTCTGTGCTGGCAGTGTGGAGCCTGCTTGGGATTCTCTCTCTCCCTCTTTCTCTGCCCCTACCCCACTCATGAGCTCCGTCTCTCTCTCTCTCTCAGAATAAATAAATAAACTTTTAAAAAATAATAACAAATTTAGGAGGTTAGTCCAGAAAATCTAATCATTCCTACATCGAGAGAAACCCGAGTATTAATCATTCCTACATCAAAAGCATTCCAATTCAGGCATTTTGGGGGAATATTCATTAGTGTGTGTGTGTGTGTGTGTGTGTGTGTGTGTGTGTGTATTTTTTGATGACAAATCCAGTAGTGTATTCAATGGTTATTCCCTCTTAGAAACTGTTCTAGTCTGTACTTTAATGATTAGGATTTTATAGAAATGGAACTCTTTACTCTTTGGAATGAAGTGTAAAAAGCATCTAGACACAAAGTTTTAGTCACTACCATTGGCTAACGGTGGACACAGCGTTTGTACTTTCAAATTTCGATGATTATTTCTCTTTCTCTTGTACTGGAAAAAACAGTCATCATATGTTATTACTCACTGCCCGCCCTTAATCTCTTGGCTCCTATTAAAATTACTGTAAGTAGATAAATAAAAGGACAGAGCCACAAGGACAAAGAATGAAAGCAGCGATAGGAGCACAACATTTCAAAAACTACAACGCTGATAGGCCAGTGGCCTCTGACTTTGTGCCACGAGATCCCAAAGCCCAGAAGCAGGTTGATTAGGACCAAATAACTCCAGAAAGGGGAGGGGAGGGGCTCCACTCAACTCAGAAGCTGGTGGTAGAGATAGGCTTAAAAACAGGACTATTTGTGAGTATTTGAGAAAATAACGTTGACTGCCTTCCAACCCTCTCCAGGCACCTTTATGACTCCCTGACCCCTCCCCCCAAACACACCACCCACCCACCCAACTGTGGCAAACATTAGATTTACTCACTAGAGACACTGAACTAGCAATGCTTTGGTTAGGAGACACAGGCCAGTCTGAGGGTGGGAATATCACAAGTCAAATCAGGGAAATAATGGAAATCTTTATACTGAGTACTGAGACCTCCCTCAGCCACCTTCTCCACTGCAGGAACACTTCTAGGCAGGGGGCTGGGTAATGCCTTTCTGGAAAAACTCCACATAAAATATTTACATATAGTGAAGGTTGGTGGGCAGGCAAAAATAAAATCATCAAGCTTACTCTAAATTAAAGTAAAACAGTTATCAAACTACAAATGCTCGTGTAAACTCAATTCATATTTTATTTCTTAGATCTTTGATGTGAGTTGATTGCCAAGAATCAACAGGTATCAAAAGGGAAAAAAGAGACCACAAAATAAGAATTAAAAAAATAAAAATAAAACAATACAACTGCTAACATGTCAGAGTGTTAAAAATTAAAAAAAAAAAAAAAAGAGGAGTAAAAATACCAGAGGAAAGAAAGACAAGAAAGAGAGAAGGAAATTTCAAAAAAGGAGGTTCTCATAACAGTCCTCAGAAAGATTAGAGAGGCTATTGCAACCAGGAAAGAAGAAATGGAGAATTACAAACCAAAACAAAACAACACACACACACACACACACACACACACACAAACACACACACGCACACACACACAACCATTTGCAAACCTAGAAAAATCTTAGACACACAAAGTAGAAGACAGTTTTTAATGTCACTAAAAGATAATGATTAAAAAAGATAATGATAAAAGTTAATGATATCCCCCAAAAGTTAAAAACAACAACAAAAAAGACTTGGAAACTAGGAAAATTAAAATAAGAAATTTAAAAGATTAGTCCAGGAAACCTAATATTTAAACAACAGACATTTAAAAATATAGAGGAGAGAAAACAGATGTGAAGGAATTATTTAAAAAAAAATAAAATAGGGGCGCCTGGGTGGCGCAGTCGGTTAAGCGTCCGACTTCAGCCAGGTCACGATCTCGCGGTCCGTGAGTTCGAGCCCCGCGTCAGGCTCTGGGCTGATGGCTCGGAGCCTGGAGCCTGTTTCCGATTCTGTGTCTCCCTCTCTCTCTGCCCCTCCCCCGTTCATGCTCTGTCTCTCTCTGTCCCAAAAATAAAAAAAAAAAAAAAAAAAAAAAAAACGTTGAAAAAAATAAAAAAAATAAAATAATTTCATGAATTGAGTGTCATAAAATTATAGATTTTTGTGATCCAAAGTGCATCTAGCCCAGTGAATGATAAAAAAAACCCATTCCAGAGTTCACCAAACTTCCTTATTTATATTTGTGGACAGGTAATCAACCATTTGGAAAAAAATGGTTATCAGAATGCCCCTGGACTTCTCAATAGCACTGTAATCTCAAAGACAATGGGGCTCTGCTTCAAGAAAAAATCAGACCCTACATTGTATAGCCCGACAAGCTACTAATAAAGACATAGTCATGTGTGTACATTCTCAGTGCTTTTATTTCTTAAGGACTTTTTCTCAGGAAGCTACAAAGAGATCAGCTCCTTCCCTCTGATGAGGACTAAATTAATAAGAATAAAAAAAGAATGATTCAGAAAAGAGAATTTCTGACACAGAGAAATTTCTCACTTTATTCAAGCAATAATATTGACAGAAAACCTCCAAGTATAATTACTTAAAAAAATAATATTTAGTGACATGAATGTTCAAGGTGTCAAAAAAGTAAGTAAAAATAATATTGAAAGTAATGTAAAAATAGGTAAATGTACTACAATACTTGTCTCATTACGTGCCAAGTATTGTGTCAAACCCCAGGTATGGGTAACTGCCACAGAGACTCTAAGATGGATATTGTTGTGTCTACTCTGTAAGCCTATAAACGGAGGTTTAGGAAAGTTGATCCATTCGGAAGTTCTAACAGCTTCCAGGTACCACAGCTGACATTCAGGCCATGCTCAGTCTTACTATAAATCCAATATGAGATGATAATTAGTCCTCTGTGATGTTGAATGAACAGACAGGGAGCTCAGCTGCTCTTCCTAAAATTTACCTTGACCTTGAACATGAGTCACCTACCTTGGGCCAAGGTCTGGATGGAACATTAAGAACTAACAAATTCAACCTTATAAATCAAAAAGAAGAAAAAGAAACCATTAGGAGTGACAATGTGTAATTTTTATAGTTTTGTGAAACTAAACATAGTCATTTAAGTTCACTTTTCACCTACTCTCTGCTCTTTCATATCATAAACAAGTAACATCCATCAACGAAAACAAATATGATTTTCTAAACCTCTTTTGCTATTGGAGTTTTTACCGTAATGTGAAAGTATAACCACCATTACTTTGGAGTTTAACTATTTATAAGTGCTCTTTGAGGCGTGCCTTATGACACAATTCATTAGTTGTGCTAATTACGTTTCTTTTTTCACAACTAGGCTAGGAAAGTCACTGTAATGTGCTGAACACCATTAAATTAGACAATATATCTCAAAACAGAAAAAAAATATGTTTTAAGCTCTCTTACTTGCAAAATTTCCACTCTTCAAGGAGGGCCAACTACGTTATGTAGTCATCATCTTAGAAAGAAGGTCTGAGACATTCATGACATCCATCCATTATGTATTTCACTAGCATGATTCTAGTTTAGTATTGAAAGGGAATTTAGGTTAAAAATAATCAAAGCTAACTCAGTCAGGAGATGCATCAGGAATGGTTTTAAGTGCTTTGAGTTCAGTGTCTTACTCATTTTTTTAAGTGTATTTATTTTATTTTGAGAGAGAAAGGGTGCATGAGAGACCAGGGGAAGGGCAGAGAGAGAAGGAGACAATCCCAAGAAGATTCCGCATCATCAGCACAGAGCTAGATGTGGAGCTTGAACTCAAGTAACCGTGAGATCATGACCCAAGGCAAAGTCAAGAGTTGGATGCTCAACTGACTGAGCTACCCAGACGCCCCAAGGTCTTACCATTTTAACCTTATTTCAACATCTCTATATGGTAGGCATACTATTCTTACTCTCCCGTTACAGATGAGGACACTAAGGCACAAAGAGAACAAGAAGCTTCACTAAGTCTAACCAACTGAAAAGTGGCCAGAGCCAGGATTCATACCTTGTCCCTTGGGGTTCCAGAGTTTGTTCTCTCAAAGCATCTCTCGGGAATGCGAAATTGTGGTCATATACATTTGTATTTTGGTACCACATTTGTAAACTGAGTGACCTGAATAAAATACTTTGACTCCCTGGTTCCTCCATTTCTTCATCTGTAAAATTGGGATAATAATGATACTTAGAAGACTGAACCACACTCTTTGTGGGAGCCATTTGTAAGCCCTTAAATCACATAAAATGCTATTTACTTTCAAGGGAAGCAAATCCACATGACTGACATTTTTTGTGAGACACAGGTCACACACTAAACATAGACTGGCAGGAGAGGCGGGAACATGTTCATAACTTCTAACCCCTGTAATTCTATGGGGCTGAACGTAAGGATCCTTTTAAATTAGGGACAATTGAATGACAGCGTGCACTGCAGTGGGGATTACAGAGTGCGGCAAGACATCAATGATCTCACCTATGAGCAATGCAAATTGAGAACTTGGAGAGTCAATGAGATTTTCAGGCTTAATAGGACAAATGTAATTAACTGAATATTAAGTCTTCTTTCCCACAGGACTGTAGTGGAAATTGGCCTTTGACAGAAGAGCATAATTCAGTCAATAATCACATTGAAGTGGTGAGTATAATTCAAAAATGAAGGCTGCAGTGAAATGCACCAAAGAATGTATGCTTCTGATTACTGCGTTCATTTTCAGGGCTTGAGCATTGCTGAGTAATATTTTTTCATAGTTCACAAGATTCTCAAACTTAAGAATTGTAAGTTTTGAAGGTCGTAAGTGGCTGTAAGCCTCATAATGAAATACAACATTTTCAAGGGTAGGGTGGGAAAAATCTTTGTTTCAGGACCACCCACTGCCACCTCTATTTTAAATCAAAGAAAAAAAATAGCAAATGCAACTTGAATAAAGAGGCTTTTTAATCACGGAAAACTCAAATTTTACTTACTCTGTTAATTAGCAGCTGGCACATCAAATGATGTATGATGCCAATTCTGGTACAAAACAGAACATTAAAAAAAATAACATATGAGTAGGTAGAAAAAGCTTTTCAAGTAAATAAAGATCAGTACAATTCTGCAATTGGATTGGGGTTCAAAACATGTCAGTTTAATTAATGTCTGCAGAGAATTATGTCAACTTTTCGAGAATCATAATCATCAGTGGATATTTCTCGCACATCTGCTGCTAAAGCTTTCAACTGGCAATTAAGCAAAGAAGAGAGAATTCGTGTGAAATTCAATATTTTATTGTGGTTCAATATTTGTTGAGTTCAAGGTCCATAATAAGAAGAAGGCTTTTGTATAGTTTTTTTTTTTTAACTTTGCAACCTTGATCTCTTGTTGTGTATATATATGATTGAACTTCTTAAGAACTATAAAGATAACAAAAAAAAATTGCTCGTATAAAGATAATCCCTGTTTCCTCAAGATCTTATGCACGCTGGTCTTGCCAGAAGACTATCCACAGTGCAATGGTACACATAAAAAAAGGGGGAAAAAAAGATGTAAGAAAACATTGGAAAATAACTAATTTGTGCTAAAGTAGGCATTCAGAAGGAAGCTAGCAGCCATAGATATACCAAAAACTATGAAGAAAAAAAGCCAACTTACAAAAATTGGGCCCCTAGAACATGTGTCACCTGTTGTCATGGTCAAAAAGGAAGGGAAAATTGAAGAAAGAATCTAAATATTCTTGGAATTACCGAGGATGGGGTTTCTCAGTTTTACTTTTAACTATGTCCTGGAAAAATAAATGAATCACTTTTAAAACGCTTTCTGTAACATTTTTAAAAAGCTCTGAAAACAGCACATGCTTAAAGGTGCACCCCAGTTTTTCAATGACCTTAATTTGATTGTGTGAAAATACGAAATTAATGTTTATTTTTCTTGATATTTCTTTGGCTAATACTCTGTATATCTCTATGTCTTTAAATTTGTTTTTTAATGTTTATTTATTTTTGATAGAGAGAGACAGACAGAGCGTGAGTGGGGGAGGAGCAGAGAGAGAGGGAGACACAGAATCGGAAGCAGGCTGCAGGCTCTGAGCAGTCAGCACAGAGCCCGACGTGGGGCTCGAACTCTCAGACCAAGAGATCATCACCTGAGCTGAAGTTGGATGCTCAACCAACTGAGCCACCCAGGCGCCCCTGTATATCTCTATTTCTTGTCCCTGATCAGTGAGGCACTTCTATAGAAGTTTTAGTTATTTAAAACAAAACCCAAACCAAACTTTTGTTCAAGTAAAAATTCCAGTGTCACACACGCACACACTCACACCTCCTTTCTGTTTATCAGCCCACAGCTGTGTGTGTGTATGTACGTGTGTGTGAATGTGTCTGTTTGTGAAGAGCTCTGCTATTGCATTCTTCCTTTCTCCCCTTCCTGCCTCAGTCATCTAAGAATAGGAGAGAATTTAGAGGTTACTTTAGATAAGTGATGGTCCATGTAGCATCTTTTTGTTTTTTTGTTCTTTTGTCTTTGGCCGTTGCTTCTCCTCTGGTGGGCACTAATACCTATCATTGTCCGCTGCGTATCCGACTTCCAGAGGGTGGCTTTATAGTGGGGAGCATTCTGAGATTTCCAGAGCCTGGTGGGGGGACTCAATTCTTGAGTTATCTTGGGTAGATGTGCTCTGACTTGACCTGCTCCAAATACAGTTCTCCGAAACTCCCTCCCGTCCTCATTTCTGGTGTCAGTGCCAGTTGTCATGGGGTGAGACGACATCCAGACCACCATAGCTTGCTCATCTTCTTCATTGTTCAATTTATGACTGCAAGATCCATACACATTTTCAAGCCCTTAAGGCTCTCTCGCTAGCATTCTTTTCTCTGCCCTACTGTCTTTCCCCAATGCCCGCCTCACCTTTCTCAAATAGGCTAGAGGCCAAACTCCCCACTTAAATAGACATGCACCCAGGAATGGGATGCTAGCCTAAATTTTAGGCATCCTTGATCTTTATGAATGATTTTATCAGAACCCTCTCTTTCACTTTCAACTTAGATGGGACTAGAGGTCCTTTCAATCTTCCAAATACCATAGTAATTTAACTGCTTTTAGTCGGGTGATTTGTGATGCCAAAGATAACCTTCTAACCCCTCCAACTCCAAGTTCTTTTATAGGCAAGGATGATGATGGATAACAGAAGGACCAAATCAATCCCCAGGGTTAACTGCTTTTAAGATAATCATTATTTCTTACCTTAATGCTTGCACTCACCTATGAAATGATGCCTCTGTCTCCCATCTCACCCCTGTACAACATGACTTCCAAAGTTCAGTCAATCAACAGAGGGAATAGAGCACAGTGTGAAGAGTCAAATCCCTGGGCGCAAATTGTAGCTCCAATAGTTACTTACCACTTCTATAGCTTTGGAAGGTTTAATTGAATGCTGTATCGGCAGTTTCCTCATGGGTAAACTGATAGTAATAATGCATATCTTTTATGTTGCCAGGAATGTTAACAATAAAATCTATGTAGAGAGCACATAGCTAGCATTTAACAGATATTAGCTACTTCCATTAAGAATCTTTTTTTTCACCGAGGATCCAATCTATCCAAAGATAATATTAGATTGTCTTCGTCCTTATCCTTTGAGATAGCTAATATTTTCTACATTTTACAAAAGAGAGCTAGAAGTTGAAAGAGAAGTACTTACCTAAGTTCTCCCAGGTGGGAAGTAGAACAATGTTTTGAATTTTATTTTATTTATTCATTTATTTTTAAGTAGTCTCCATGCCCAGCATGGAGCCCAATGAGAGGCTTAAGCTATCAAAAAATCGAAAAGAAAAGAAAACATTAAGAAACAGAAGAAGACATAAGAAACCTGTTATTTTCCTTGACACGGCCATCTATTTTGTGATCGATTCTCTTCAATGGCTCAGTACATCCTTCTTTTTTTTTTTTTAAGTTTACTTATTTATTTTTGAGAGAGAAAGAGAGAGCGGGAGAGGGACAGAGGTTTCAAAGCAGGCTGACTGAAAAGAGCCCCATGCAGGGTTCGAACTCCCCAACCGTGAGATCACAACCTGAGCCAAAGGCAGACCGCTCAACCAACTGAGCGATCCCAGTGCCCCTCTGTACATTCTTCAGTACAAAATTCTTTGCCAGGCAAATAAATCTTTCCAGGTCTAGTCTTTTCCTCATCATCTAAAAAAAACAAAACAAAAAAACAAAACAAACAAACAAACAAAAAAACACATCTTGACTACAACAACTTGCTAAACAAACAACTGTGACCATAACTAAGTTAGTTCCAGTTTTCTACAATGACCGGGCTCTTTCTATCCTGCATATTTCTACATGTGCCATTCTTTCAGCTGGAGATTCTCTCCCACCTTCCCTCACCTCGATTCACCCGGAGAACTTTTGTTCAAGTCAAGATTTACTTCAAGACTCTATCTTTCAGGATTGGCTTCCTCCGCACATCATGATTACTTCACGTTATTTCGTTATTGATAATATTAATCACTTTAAATCTATTGTGGGAAATCAAGTGTAAAAAAAAAAAAAAAAAAACAAAAAAACCCTGGATCAATAACCAGGAGACCTGGGCGTAATAATTACTAAGTAAGCAATTTAGTGTACGATTCACGTAAAAAATGTGGTCTGCATTTTGCCTCAGCTGTTTTCTGGATAAAACGGATCAATCACACCACACATTATCTGCAAGTGAAGAAAAAAGAAAAATTAATTAAAGTTAATGTTTTGATGCAAATTTAAAAAATATTTTACCATCTATCTGGGCTCCTTTTTCTCATGGTTTGTTTCTCAACTCCCTCCTCTACTTTCCTCCTCCTACAACATGTCAGTGAGAGAGATTTTATATATATAAAATCAAAATATGTGCATATCATACATATATTTAAGTGTATATATAACATCCATATTCACTTTGTACATATGCTTAAATGTTCTTTCATTGCCACAATACAGTCTTTAAGCAAATTAAGTCCAGTTCTAACACCTTAGCTGACATGCCTCATCCTGAAACTCATTTGAATTTATTAAAGAACTCACATGTTTTCTCATTTTTCAAGCTAGAGATTAGGTGGGGCAAATCAGTTTGCATTTCTGTGATCAAAGCCAAATGAACTCTTGATTTCACACTCTTCTAACAAGATAATATTCAACTAAGCATCACCCACCTTGGTAGAATTTACTCTGATTTTGCTAGAGGAAGGTAAAAGTTCCCAGAAACAATGTTTAATTTAAAACAAACAAACAAAAAAAAAAAAGAGCCCTTCAAGTTTACAATTTCAAGCATTTTTTTAAATTTAAAATTAATTACTATTATTATATAATCTGTAGGTTAAAGTCTTTTTCACACATTAACACAAAGGTTAATACAAGTCAGGATACGAAAGTTCTTTTTTTTTGAATTTCTGTACCTTCAGCAGAAGGCCCAGGACTGATGAAAACATTAAGCCTTCATTCACAGATGTTTGCAAAATCTGAAGAACGTTTAACAACACAGTAAAAATGTGAAAGGCTCTTCTCTGGAATCCAGGGGAAATAAAAACGCAACTGCACACGTATGTTGCAATGGAAAGTATGCTCTTAAAGGTTCAAGGTACATAATCATGACAGAATATAAAACATAGAAATCTCTGCTACAGAAATTAGATATTCAAAGCAATGTCAGGGAGAAATAACTTGGAGCTGAGAAACATTGACTTTGGAGACAGTTCGACCTAAATGTAAAGCTTGCCGGTAACACTTTTTAGGCATATAAGCACGAACAAGTTATGGAACTTTGTGTGATTCAGTTTACCCCTATGCAAAATGGGGTTAACAGAGAATTCCTCAAGTTATTATAAGGATCCATAAAACAATGGATATAAATCACATAGGACATGATCTGAGGCATAATAATTTCTTTACAAGTACTTGTTATTACTATCAGGCAGATCATACAGAACATTTGTGATACCTTGAGGATTTCTTTTACTTTTTTGACAGGATTAGCAAAACTACCGTGAACATTCTCATTAACAAATATGTCTCTCATTAAAGAAACTGATCAGGAATTGCATATATGAATTGTTATGTGCAGGGAGTCCATATATCATATTGTGTGTGTATTCATAATATTTATGGAGAATGGTTTAAAAACCAGACTATAAATCTGTAGTACCTATAAGAAAAACAATTTAGGCCAGATTTTAAAAACAATCCATTAGTACACTGGGGGGAAACTTCTCAGAACATGCTAAATACCAGGGTTTGGATGGGAGGTAGAGGATAGAGACAATTTAATACAATTTACAAAAATAGAAATGATGATATGTTACTTATTTATTGATGATTTATGTATTTCGATATATGTGCAACTCCATTTGAAAACATGTATATATATATATACACACACATGTGTTTATACACATATATATACATATATCTATTCATATATATATACACATACATACACATATATATTCCATTCTGGCTATATCAGAAATGGAATCTTTAGCCTGTCTGTAGGGAATCATTTGATCAGCACTAGTTAAGTAATCTGCCTGATAGAATCTTGCCAAGCCCTAAAGGGAAGTTACTGTGCAATAATCAACCCACTTTTTGCCTACCATAACTTCCTGTTCTTGCTCCCTTGTGCCTTTAAAAGCCTCACTTTGTACCGTCCCACTGAGCTCCTTTCTATCTGCTAGGTTGGATAGTACCCCATTACAGTCCATTTTTGCTCAAATTAACTCAACATTTTTAATATGCCTCAGTTTATCTTGGAACTGTATACACGTGAATAGATAGATATTTATAAAGTTAAAGTTCATAGCAAAACTCAAAATTAGGTCATGGTGCTTCAAACAACACTGAAATACTAAATAAACTTTAGACTGACTTTAAAAGTTATTCTCGGGGTGCCTGGGTGGCTCAATTGGTTAAGCGTCTGACTCTTGATTTGGGCGTAGGTTATAATCTTAGGGTCATAAAATTGAGCCCCACGTCAGGCTCCCTGCTGAGTGTAGAGCCTGCTTGAGATTCTCTCTCCCTGTTTCTCTGCCCCTGCCCCACTAGCACTCTCTCTCTCTCTCTCTCTGAAAAAAAAAAATCGTTTTAATGTGAGGTAAATCCTAAATTATACTATAGAAAATAGAAGAATTAAAATAATATACAAAACGAATACATTCTGATAAACCAGGTGTCTTTCAAGACAGTTCATATAATGAATAACTCAATTCAATATCGTCATAATTTAAGGGAGAAAAAAATTCACTCAATAATAAAAGAAAAGTAATTTGGTAAGTTCCATTTCTGTGTTTTATTTAAATAAAACCACAAACAATCTGTACAAAACAACCAACCAACCAATCAACCAACCAAACGGGTCCATAAATCCAAAAATGTTTTAATATTATTAATTTTTGAGAGAAAGAGAGCAAGGAGGAGCAGTGGAGGGGTAGAGTGAGAGGGGGACAGAACATCCTAAGCTCTCTGACAGCAGAGAGCCTGATGTGGGGCTTGAACTCACAAACCCTGAGACATGACCTGAGCCAAAGTCAGATGCTTACCCCCACTGAGCCACCCAGGCGTCCCCATAAATCCAAAAGTTTTATCTTTAGTCCAGATGTCTTACTTAGCATACAACTGTTTAGTTGACATTTACTTGTCATCTCCAAAATAGACACTTAGCAGACATAGAAAAATGTGTATGACCAAAAGTGAAATCTGAATTTTTCCCCATTTTACTCAAGAAGTTTTCTAAGTTGATGGCAACTCCATCACTCTAGCTGCACAGGCCAGACCCCAAACCTTGAAGTCATCCTCAGGTCCACATTCAATCCCCCATGAAAATCTGTTGAGTTTTTTCAAATCTCGGTATATCTACAAGCTGACCATGGCTCATAATCGCCATCTTGAATACTTCCATCTAAGCCATCACTAATTTTCATCTGACTTAGTACAATAACCTTCTAGCAGACCTTCTCCCCACTATACTTGACCCCACCCTGTGATGTGTTCCCAAGACAGCGGCTGGAATTAATTGCATAAATAAAAATCAAACCATAGCTCTTCTTTGCTCAAAACTCTGTGGAGGTGCTCCAACTTCATTCAGAGTGGACATCTTACAAAGTTTTCACATGCCCTGCATGGTAAAGTGGCTCTTTTTCCTTTCCATTCTTGTCTGCTGTCATTTCATCACTGCCCAGTCTATTTCAACCATATTGATCCCTTTGCTGTTCCTCAGGAATAGCGGTTGGCATATTCCAACACGCATCCATCCATCTGCCTAGAAATGTCTTCTTCTGGGTAGTTCTCTCAATCTCTCCATAGCTTTGCTTCAGTATTAGTTTTTTCAATATATTTATTAACTTTCACAATATCGTGTCAATTGTCAATTTATTTCCTTGGGGTTGCAAATTCCTACTTGATTGTCAGCCCTGAGAAAACGAAGCTGAGCTCCTCATTTCTTTCTCTGTCAGCTGGTCTAGGTTAACCTTTGTCAGGAGAGGGCACTCCAGAGACGACATTAACAAGAGAAAAGGGTTTTCTTTCCTGCATCCTGTATGCTGTTGCGAAGCCTCCCTCAGAGCAAGGGACTTTTCCAGCATGTGGATCTTGAAGCCCTGCGGCTTCTCCAGCACCAAGTTTCTATACTAATTCATCCAGCACTGGGATCCTGCAGAACAGGATCAGCAGCAGCCAGGAATTTTCCATAGGAAATTTCATTTGTGAACACCTCTCCCTAACTCCCCAGAAGGTGGGTTCTGGCAAATTTCACCCGCAGCAGCTCAGTGATTTCTCTGCTGGTCAGTGCACCACAGCAATGCCCTCTCAAACAATATCTGGATTGCCATTTTGCTTTAGAAGTTACACACGTACGGCCGTTGGCAGACTGCGCAACAGTTAGAAGATTCTGCCTTTGTGATCAGAAGACAATAGTACTATTTTAAAATGTAACTGATAGATTTCTCTATACAGTTTCATGCACTTTAAAAATTTTCCTCTGTTGAGATCAAATAGATGCAGCACTTACGTTGTGCTTAGAATTACTCTGGGATGAGCCATTCAGTGGGTATAGATAACAGGAAAATTCCCAAGTCACAATTTTGCCATAGCTCTGAAGAGTCTGCTGCTTTTTATAGTGTATCGTTTTGCCCACTGACTTGCTGACTGATTCTTTAGGTACATGGCCAAATATGTTTAGAAAAGAAAATGTCCTGGATTTTTCTACAAATTAAATAAGAAGTTAGTCCAATAAGTAGAATAAATTTATCTCTCTATTTATTTATTTATTTATTTATTCTAAAGTTTCTTTATTTATTCTGAGAGAGAGATATATGAGAGGGAGAGAATCCCAAGCAGGCTCTGCACTGTCTGCACAGAGCCAGATGCAGGGCTCAAACCCACCAACCGTGAGAACACGACCTGAGCCAAAGTCGGAAGCTTAATCAACTGAGGCAGCCAGGCGCCCTTGAATGAATTTATACTGAAGTGCTGTCAAATGTAAAATAAAATAAAATTCCCAGAAACCTGGGACAATGAAGGTGCAGAGAGAAGAAGAGAGAGAGTCACAGAGAGACAGACACAGAGAATGAGTCTATGAAGATAAATTATACTGAATGTGCTCTTCTTCCTATCAATCTTCAAGCAGTTCTTCCAGGAAACAATGGCCCAGAGCGGAAAACTAGATTTTTGCTGTTGTGATCAAAACCCAGTTGCCCGATACTGCCAATGTCTTGTGGGCTAGAGACACATTTCAATGGTAATAAAACAGCAGTGTTGAAGATGTTCCAGCTCATACTCATTTGACAATGAGAAAATATAGGATGCTTTGATTGTAATTGCCATCAGACATTGAAACGGTCCTTCCACACATATTTGTTCTAAATGTATCTTCCCTACAAACCTATAATGGTGTCACCAGCCAGTCAGCAACCAGGAAACAACAGAAAACGTTTTAGGTAGATTGAGAGCCTTTCATGTGGGAAATGTTAGGCCTAAAAATATAGTTATGCCCCAGGCTGATTTATGGGGGTGCGGTTGGTTATTTACCGTGTTCTCATGAAGCGACTCTGTTTATTTTTGTGATTTACCAAGTGCTTTATGTAAAATTCTGGGTGGTGATTTAACACAACTCTCTAAATAATTCCTCTCTTCTTCGTGGCTCCTGATGCTGACACTGATTTATGATGTCAGACTGAAGATAAGAGGCTTCCTATAGAAAAAAAAAAAAAAGATCTTTTATGAGTAGGAACCTTTTTACGGCAGCCATGCTATTTTGGAAATTTGAAAATTACCATTCATTTGAAAATTTGGAAGAAAGAAATTAGTCTATGATAGGTGATAAATCAGTTTGATATCGTCTTCTCCTTTTCATCCAACAAATCCAAATGATTCTATGGGTACATTTCCTAGGTTTGAAAGAACAAGGTTATTTGGTATAATATGTTCTATTAGATATTTTGCTGAATACAGATAATAAATCAAGTTAGTGATCTCACTAGCATAGCTCACCAAGATCAACAATTTTTTTTTTTCTGTTATAATGGCAATGTTAAATGGTCAGTCAGCAATTACTCTGTTAATATGATCAATCCAGGTAGGTGATAGGACACGGTTGATTGAAATCTTGTTAATGTTGTTGTCAGATTGACTTTGTGGCAATAGTTATCTATTCTGTTTGCTCAGCTGAAAAGACAGATGTCATTTTGAATCTATTTATCTTTGCATGTTTTAAGACATTACCAACATTAATCAATTTGGATAGATAAACATTTTAAATGTTAATAAAGATAACTGTGAAATTACCCCAACTATTTTGTTCATGCCAAGCCATGAATCGATAAGTAGATTCTGCGAATCACCTCATCTGCTACTCTGGGGAACCAGCATTCTGGTTTGTATCCAATTGGAAACTATAAGTTTTTTTTTTTTGGTTTTTTTTTGATTCTGCCACCCATGCTTCTTAGAAAATAAATGTACCCTGCAGCTTGACTTGATTGAATGATCCCGTCAGAATGAATCTGGAGGTTATTCTAGCTGCGTGTTTTCAGATAGAGGTTAACTTGTTCTGTTATTGAATTTTATAGCACATCCGCCATCAAGGAATCCATAATAGTATTGGATATAATGTCTGAATATCCAGATTGATCACAGAGTAAATGAAGAATCAGTGTAAAAATACATTTTGCACGATTGTACCCTTACTTTGTTCTTTTTTGTAAATACAGAACTCTGTAAATTAAACCATTTACTTTCATGTATTTGGAAAGGGCAAGGTTATATCAATAATTGTGTGTGTGTGTGTGTGTCAGTTCACACATACACCATTTGATAAACTATATTTTCTTCTCTCTGTGATTCTCTTGCTTGTTTTTTTATTTCTACTTATTCCACTCAAATACGGGTCCCTGGTGTTTCTCAGCCTCTGTTTTAATGCGGGAAACAGATTTCCTACCTTGATGAATGAGCTCTGCCAGAGCTTATATACTTTGATGCCCTAGCACCTCTTGGAGTAAGAGCTGCTGCTTCCTTTTTTTTTTTTTTTTTTTTTTTGGGACAGAGAGAGACAGAGCATGAACGGGGGAGGGGCAGAGAGAGAGGGAGACACAGAATCGGAAACAGGCTCCAGGCTCCGAGCCGTCAGCCCAGAGCCTGACGCGGGGCTCGAACTCACGGACCGCGAGATCGTGACCTGGCTGAAGTCGGACGCTCAACCGACTGCGCCACCCAGGCGCCCCATGAGAGCTGCTGCTTCCTAATGGGTATTGCTGTTAACTCTAGTGAGAAGGGGGATTTTACAAGATGATTTATTGACTACACAAAATGATTCCCAAACTGATTTGTTGGCTGACAAGTAACAATAATATTACCAGTTGATATTAAACTTACATAAATAGGAAGTTAATACAGAAAGCTGATTTTTTTAAAAGTATTTCTGTGCTGACACATCTAAAATGAAAAGATCTAAGTCTTATACCTTAATGGCTTGCAGGCTTGAAAATCAACCGCATGTAATACGAGTTGCCAAATGCCTGATGTCTGTGATAGCTCCTAGATAACCTTGAGAGAATGGTTATCTACAGATCTATCCAATTCCTTGCCGTGATCTTTCTCATCCCAATATTCTCCAAATTTTGTGTCCTTGTACTTGTGATAATTGCATATTTTATCAGAATCCAACATGAAATACCATGTAACTATCTACTAAATGTCTCGAGTCACAGCCCAGCCTTCAGAAATAAAATAAAATCTGATCGTATTAAGCATACTCTAAAGAGAATATTATTTCTTTGCTCTATAAAGGTGGAAGGGAAGTAAGTTTAAGTTTTCACTGCATGGCGTATAGGTGGGTGAGTAGAGTATGTTTGTCTTACTAACTCTGGCAATAGAGCTATGAGGTGGGTTTTGTGTGAGTCTCTTTTTGGATTTTGTTTGTTTGTTTGTTGTTAGATTTCACATATAAGTGAAATAATATGGTATTTGTCTTTCTCTGTGTGACCTATTTCATTTAGCATAATGCCTTCTAGTTCCATCCACGTTGTCACAAATGGTAGGACTCTTTTTACGGCTGAGTAACATTCCACTGTGTGTGTGTGTGCGCGTGAGTGTGTGTATTATATCTTCCTTATGCATTCGTCTATCAGCGGACACTACAGTTGCTTCCATATTTTGGTTATTGTAAATGATGCTGCAATGAACACAGAAGTGCATACATCTTCTTGAGTTAGTGATTCTGTTGTCTTTGGGTAAGTATCCCAAATTGGAGATACTGGGTCATATGGTATTTCTGTTTTTAATTTTTTGAGAAAACTCTACAATGTTTTTCATAGTGGCTGCACCAGTTTACATTCCCACCAAAAGTGCACGACTGTTCCCTTTCCTCTACATCCTCTCCAACATGTGCTATGTCTGGTCTTTTTGAGAACTAGCCATGATAACTCATCATGGTTTTGATTTGTTTGCTTATGACTTCGGTGAAATTCACCAAAAAAAGCCAAACCTAGTATCTCCTTTCTGCACCAGTAGAAACTACAAAAGCTTTTCAAGTATATTCTGCACAGCAAAGTTGTCTGAAGATTTGTGAAGAGGAGGAAGTACAGTGGTTTAGACCCTGCATCTACAACTTTATGCCACTTTCTTGTACCATTACATCCACAGATTTTGTTTGGTTAAAGTCCTGATTAACTCAGGGGTGCCTACGTGGCTCAGTTGTTAACCATCTGACTCTTGATCTCGGGTCAGGTCACGATCCCAGGGTCATGAGATGGAGCCCTGCGTTGGGCTCTGAGCTGAGTGTGGAGCCTGCTTGAGATTCTCTCTCTCTCTCTCTCTCTCTCTCTCTCTCTCTCTCTCTTTCTCCTGCCCCTCCTCATCCCCTGGCACATGCACACACATGCTCTCTCTCTAAAATTCAAAAAAAAAAAAAAAAGAAAAGAAAAGAAAACTTCAGTCTTGATTCACTCAGAAACCTTAAAATGGAATCACTGATCACATATGTATTCTTCATTTCATAGATGAGGCATCTGATGCCTAGGATGAAGGGAATTACCGGTGTTTACCCTGACAGCTGGAGAGATCTGGGGCTCAAAGTCACGTTCCTGATTCCCTGAACAGAGTCCTTTGCACTTTACCAAGCTGCTTTTCTGATATTCGACTAGCTTTGGAAATTACAGATTCTAAAGGCTATGAATCCAAATGCTTGTACATTTGGCTTTTCCTTTGTACATTTTATAATAGCTCAGTGGCTGTGGAGAAGGTAATCTACTTCTCAGTGTGCATGTTCTTTTACTACGGGCGATAATCTACTGAGTTCTGGAGTTCCCGTAATATAAGCAACTCCCTTTGTGACTTTCAATTGCTGTAGGTCTGTAACGGTGCTTGGCACTTTAATAATTAGTCTACGGGGAGCTTTAATAGAGTAAGGCAACTGTTTTAATTAACTTAATCCCCAGAACATGAGTTGACCATTAGACATCAAATCACAGTTTAGCTCTTAGAGTATTTGAACTCGGAAGAAATCACATTTGTAACTACAGTGGGGATAGCATTATCTTCTGTTATAAAACAATGCAGCTGCAGCTGATTGGCCTTCACTGGCCTCTGACACCGTGGTAAATGGAAGTCATTATTTCCATTGGAATGAATGTATAATGGAAACAGCTTAAGCGTTTGGCTTTGGGTAGTGTAGAAATGATGCGTGCTGGCCTACTTCATGAGAAGCAAAAGACAAACAGAAAGGAACAAGGAACAGCTATTTTGAAACTTGAAGAGTGCATACTGTCAGCTGAGTAAAGAAATGCTTGTTGCAAAGCCACTTAGACTTTTGAAATCCGTTCAAAAGAATAACATTGCAATAACGTATTTTTATGCCCAGATAATTTACTTTATGTTCATTTTTTTTAAACTATAGGACTACTTTAGACACTCATTTATCCAGACACCTTTATTACATGTAAGCTATTCTAGGGAAAATGCTAAGCAGAGAAGACGTAAGAAAACTTATTTGTTGCCCTAAGAAAATCACAAGCTAGAGTTTATAAACTATCTTTCCATCTGTACAATGGAGTTTTGTCCTTATGACAAATTGAAGAGATTGCTTACCTCCGTTCATGTATTCTTTTCTGCACTTCACATGCATTTGAAACATTTATTATATGAGTCAAGGATATGGCACTGAGGGGTTGAAAGAAAGAATTCAGAAAGAATTCTTTCAGTGAAAGAAAGAATTAAGGTAACCTCCAAGAACAGAAAATGAAGTGGATAGGACAAACAAGTGGGCAGTTAAATACTATGTGATTAAGTTGAATGATAATGTCAATTACACAGTGCTACAGGAAGACATAGGAAGGCCACATACTTGGTCTTGAGATTCTAGAAGGTCTCAGAGATGACATAATATTTGGATTAAGAAGGTAAAGACCAGGAGGCTGTAGATAGACCTACAGTTGGTTAAAGTTGTGCCAGGAAAAATGAGGAAATGCACAAGGACCCAGATGCAAGAGAAAATTTACCCTGTATTTAATCTTAAAGAGATTCTTGCTGCTGGAATAGAAAGTACAAGAATGAAGCTGGAGGAGTGATTATATCATAAGGAGCCTTTTATACCTGGCTTTGAAATTTATACTTAATTATAAACAGTATGTGAAGTTGTACTGAAGAATATTAAACAAGATAGCTTAAAAGGAACGAAAAGCAAACAGAATTATATAGTTTATTGAACACCATGTATTTACAATATTATTTCTACATATAATAAATGTAAAAATATTATGATAATATCCTACATTCTTTTTTAGTAATAAGTATTTGGAAGTTGATAGGTAGTTGACACTTGTTACACATATTAATTTAGATTTGGTGCATTTCAAGTGCTTATTAACTGTATGTAGTTAGTGTCTATAACTCTGGACAGTGAAACTCTAAGTTTTACCTTGGAAATTGAGGGACCTGTCTCAGTATAATTCTAAGACTGGGCGCATACTTCTGTCTGTGGATAATTTTGGATAATTATACTGTGCCTAACTTCTGGGGGGGGGTTAGTGAACAGGCACATGTGAGTTTAATTCAAACCACATCTGCAAATTATCAGTGATAAAGATAATGTTTTGGCTACTACCTGACAACCCTTTTAGTATTCTTTCTGCTCAGAACATATGTAAAGAAGACGGATTTATTTATTGAATGGCTTCCTTGCACACACCAACTAATTAGAATCAGCATTATAACAAAAATGTTTGGCAACTCGATGGGTAATTGTTGCATCCATGAAATCAGAGAACATATCAGAAGGGGCAGGTTGGATGCAGTATGGGTGTTTTCCATGCACTGGGTAATTTTAGAATGCTGGAGAGCATCCAGATAGAAGTCATCACTAAATAGTTGAACATGAGGACCCAGAACTCAGCTCCCCACCTTACCTCCAAAATGCAGGAGATTGGCTCTAATACTATTTGTCCAACGAGAATCTTCACTTCTGAACTATTCATACATTCTTTTTATAAATAATATAAATAATAGTATGCTGATTTTTGTGTGATACAGTAACTCTAAAACCACATTGGTTTTTTTTTAATATTATATAGATTCTCAGATCTGTTGAAAATAGACTTATTGGGTGTATGCATGGTCGTATGCATTTTCTTAAACATTATATCATATTCTACTACAAACAAAACTCTGAGTTAAGTTTGATCGCACCTTGACAAATTAAAGCATGTCTTCCACTGATATGAATTACAGAATCATAGAGTCATAGAATATTAGGTACTTGAAGGTTTCTGCAACAGAATTCTTCAAATAACAGAATGTTTGATGCCTGAATGGATTTTTCAGTATCGCTGAGAAATCTTCATTTAGCATAAGTTAGAATGTTTTTACACTAATACCAAGAATGTTCATTCCATTTTGAGCATCTTCAACACTGTTGAAATTTTTCTTGACTTTCACCCATTTTTTCCAAACACTACTATTTAAATCACAGGTAAATCTGAGATCTTTTCAAGAATAGTTATTTAAATTTTTCAAGATGGACATCAGGCTCCTGGAAAATCTGATTTCAATTCAACAAATATCCCCAGGAAACTTGTTAAATTTAAGCTCTTGGGTTATAAAATTATGAGGCAGACTAATTGTGCTTTCAAGGAACGTACTTATCAACCAATGAGGTATTGGGTCTACTGCTAGGCAGAGTGATGTGTATGCCTAATCAAAGTAAAGGGAGTATGTCCCTAACTGCAGAGAAAACATTCGTACGGTCTCACTCAGATATTATGGTAAGTGTTAAGAAAGAATAGGAATTTTATTTATTTTAAAACTTTTTAAAATATTTATTTATTTTAGAGAAAGAGACAGAGCATGAGTGGGGCAGGGGCAGAGAGAAAGGGAGACACAGAATCCAAAGCAGGTTCCAGGGTCCCAGCTGTCAGCACAGAGCCTGATATGGGACTTGAACCCACAAACCAGGACATCATGACTTAAGCCAAAGTCAGATGCTTAAGGCACTGAGCCACCCCGGCAACCCAGGAATAGGTATTTTAGGTGGCAACTAAAGAATGGGCAGGCTGGGCACAGAATGAAGTGAAGGGAAATTGAGGATAAAGATCCTATTTGCATGCCTCGTTCAGTGTCTATAACGATGTGGCCATTGCAGGGTGTTTATAAGAATATAGGAGGGGATAGGAGCAAAAGGAATATGAGTGGGGCACCTGAGTGGCTCAGTCAGGTAAGCATTCAAGTCTTGGTTTTGGCTCAGTCATGATCTCACGGTTTGTGAGTTCGAACCCAGCATCATGATTTACACTGGGAATGTGGGGCCTGCTTGGGATTGTCTTTCTCTCCCTCTCTCTCCCTCTGCCCCTCCTGTACTCTCTCTCAAAATAAATAAATAAACTCAAAAAAAAAAAAAAAGAAGAAAAGGAACATGAGTGCAAACTCATGAAAAGAAAAATCATGAGTTTCAGAACAAAAACAAGAAAGAGGAAGAGGGAGAAAGAGAAGGGAGATTCTACTGCACAGAAGTGTATAATCAATATGCACCCTTCCTCCCCGGACTTTATAAAAGAAAGAACTCCTGTGCTGACCAATTGATCCATTCTATTTTAATACAATGCTTCCTTGCAAGTTGCTTTTCTGAAGCAGGAGATACACTTTGATTTTTCAGGGTAAACTCTGTACTATTATCAATTTATCCTGTTGGAATTTTGGCTTCCTTAGAAAAAGCCCAGAAGTGCTTATAGAATGCCTTGAAATAAACCCTAAATCTCTCTATGAAAGTTCTCAAAGTAGTCTTAAAAAGTATGATGTTAGACTGTTATCTTAATGTTAAATGGTTATTTTAATGCTAAACTATTAAAATAACTACTAAAACAGTAAACCCTTTTTTTATTTTTTTAATATTTATTTGCTAACTTTGAAAGAGAGAGAGAGCATGAGCAGGGGAGGGGCAGAGAGAGAGGAAGAGAGATAGAATCCCAAGTAGGCTCTGAGCTGTCTGTTCAGAGCCCAATGCGGGTCTCATCTCACAAACCGTGAGATCATGACCTGAGCCAAAATCAAGAGTCAGACGCTTAACCGACTGATCCACCCAGGCACTCCTGAAGCCTTTTTAAAATTATAAAAGTGTCCTAAAACTTGGAGCTCTCTGTCTCTAAATACTCATATCCAAGACATAGCCATACTTCCATATATTTCAGCTAGAGTAGAATAGTGATATGATATTTCCAGATGCATCCATAGCAGAGGGGAAAGAGTAACCAAAACAGCTCTCGTCCCCTCTGGCATCAGTGACTTTCTGTCCAGAAGAGCCTTCTTCCCTCCTGATCCTGGTTTCTTTTTAGGTGGAGCAATGCTAAGTGCAGCAATGTCCACATCACAAATCATTAATCTGTTGGAACAGTCTGAGTTTCACGGACTCACAGGGACCTTTGCACTCCATTCAATATACGTTCTAAATCAGGATCAGAAGTGATCATTAGAAGAATAAAAAAGACTACTCTCAACCAAACTTTTACTTTTGCTCTAGCTGAGCAAATTAAATAAAGAAAAATAAAGAAAAAGAGCATTGTTATAATTTTAGATTGTGGCCAGTCCCAAGTAAAATATTACAACTCGCAAAGCACTCTCTTCTTTCAGGAAACAATGCCCAAGGTCCAACTGACTATGTACCTGCCCATCCTTTTGATGTCTCTTTATGGACAGCCTTTTCACCCCGCCCCCACATTCATTTGCTCCAGTCACTTACTAGGTATGTCCTGAGTGTCTGTTATGTGTCAGGAATGGTCCTAGGCTCTGAGGATGAATGAGAGGTAGAATCAGACAACAATCTCTCTCCTGGGGAAGACAGATAGTAAGTAATAAATAAGCGAATGCTGTATGTTGTGCTAAGAGATGATGATGCTATGCCAAGATGGAAGAGAATTGAGGAGTCTAAAGCAGAGATTAAACGTGGTGGCTGCTAGTGGTCACATTGAGAAAGTGATTTAGACAGAGACACGCTCTGACCGAGGGAAGGGGGGTTGACCAATAAGGGCATCTGAGGGAACATTCAGTGCACAGGCTCTGAGGCAGAGTGCCAAGTAGACACCTGGAGCTTTAGAGCTGCAGCAGGTGGTGATCATGGAGGAAATAAGAGTTGACAACAGGAGGGGGTGAGGGGCCAGAATGTGTAGAGGTGTACAAGTCCCCGTGAAGACGTGGGCTTTGACTTTGTGAGAAAAGGAATTGCCACCAAAGGAAAGGAAGCAGATGGATGACTACACGACGCCTTACTCTTTTTTTTAAATTTTTTTTAACGTTTATTTATTTTTGAGAGAGACAGAGCATGAGGGGGAGAGGGACAGAGAGAGAGGGAGACACAGAATCCGAAGCAGGCTCCGGGCTCTGAGCTGTCAGCACAGAGCCGGATGTGGGGCTCGAACTCACAAACCATGAGATCATGACCTGAGCCAAAGTCCAACACTGAACCGACTGAGCCACGGAGGCACGCCTACAATGCCTTGCTCTTTAAAGGATTCTTTAAAGGAATCATCATGGCCTCTGCATTGAGAAGCGTTAGAAGAGGAAAAATGATACAAAGTGGGAGATTGATCAGGAAGCCGTTGTGACAATCCAGAGAGTGACAGCAATAGGATATGGGGGGAAACATGTTCTGAACTTTCACTGAAGGTAGAGAAAATGTGGTATCTGAACTGACTGATATGGGGTACGAGAGAAAGAGAGGAGTCAAGGGTGTCTCCAGAGTTTGGACTGAGCAAGCTGGAAGTCGACAATCAACATTCCATGAGCGGAGAAAGACTGGGGATAAAGCGGTTTCTGGAAGGGCACAGGATCGGGCGCTGGATACTGGTGTCTCAGTTTTCCAGAGCCTCTGCACAATCGCCATGCCAACCTGTAGCATGTGACCCCCTGTTCCTTCAAAGGATTTGGTTAGATAGCCTGAAAAATTAAAATTGAGAGCTCCTCCGAAATAACAAGAAAACTCATCTTGAAAACTCCTGTTGCCGTGGGCTGAATCATGCCCTCAAATGTCCACAGGAGCTCTTCGAATGACCCATGTACAAAGCTAACATCTTAGAGCAACCATCAAGTGAGAGCAGGGCGAAAATACACCGAGGTGCTTCAGAAAATCACAATCTCAAAGTGACCCTTTACATCATCTCATGTGTGTAGCTCCCTACCCTCACCTTGACCCAGGCCAGCAGCACCATGAGGCACAGAGGCCATAGAGGCTTAGGACCCAAGGTAGTTTTACAGGTGTACAAACATGCTTCGATTTACTGTAAAATCCGAAAAATAAAGGAACACAATCAGCCTGTATGACATTCATCTTCATACCGAAACAATCATAAAGTGAAATTTTCTTGTTTAGATAGTGGAAGAAGGGGCCTACAAGTGCCAAAGTGCCCAGGGCCCATGAACATCCTGTGAGCCAGGGGGCAGGTCTGGAGGTGACCATACTCTGTACTACAGCCACCTGGGGTTATTGAGCTTATTCTTTTCCACCAGAACACCAGTTCTGTGTCATCAGAGATGTGAAACCCTGTCTAATAAACTACACCTTCGGAAGGATATTTGTTTATAAAGATGTTATGCTTGGTTTGAATATTGTCTATTAACTCTTGATTGCACTACATTATTGACAGTCTCTAAAACAGATCTTTTGAAATTAAATATTAGGGAAATACAGAGAAACCTAATATTGTTTTCTTTATTTCACAAACCACGGTGTTTCTCTTTTTACACGAAATTCTTATTTGATATTCTCTCTAAAGCCCTGGAAATATGATTCGATAATCAAGAGAAATAATTGCATAAAGGCACTGGACTGGGGCAATCGAAAACAGTAGGTAAACTCAATCCCCTATCTGATACTCCACAGGGTTGGCGAACCTGTATTTTTGCTTTCCTCGAGGAGTCTGAAAAGGATTGATGGACAGCAGCACAAGTGGAAAACAAAATGAAACAGCAATGCCAAATCTGCTTCTTTTTGCAAAGCGAGCCAAAAAAGGTGTTTGATTTATTACAAAAGGTCTGCCACTCTTCACTCACAGCTAGAATACTTACGTGAAAATGAATAATAAACCAAGGCAAAAAGTTCGGCTATTCCACACTCTTTTGATTCATTGATGGCTGTGTTTTGTTTGGCTTTTAATTCAGTTTTGTTTTGTTTTGTTTTGTTTTGTTTTGTTTTGTTTTGTTTTTGTTAGCGTATAGACGGCAGCATCCAGAATAAAGGTTCAGTCCATTTTTGTGAATTTTCTAAACACATTTGCAGTAGAGTGTTTATGGACAGCATGCCCTTGAATGTTCATCCGAGGCACACCAGAGGGCTTAGAACAGTGTCTGTACAGAGGCTGGGGGAGTTGGGGAAAGAAGGTAAGAACATGCTGGGAATGGTGTGGGGCCATGCAGTGTGTGGTTGGGATAGTTGTGAAATGTCAGTGTTCAGAACCAAGGAGCACGTGGGGCGTCTGGAAGGCTCAGTCATTAGAGCATGTGAGTCTTGATCTCAGGGTCATGAGTTCAAGCCCCACATTGGGCATACAGCCTACTTGACTAATAAAAATAATAAAGAAAAAACCAGGAGAGAGAGAAAAAAAAAAAGAGAGAGAGAGAGAGTTAGTGGGCAAGAGATAGAAGCCTTAAATATAAATTGTTGTCAGAACATGCACTGACCGTCATTTTTTTTTTTCTTTCCACTCCTTTGGCCTTTTGTCTTCCTCTTTTCAGCCGTGAGAGGCCATACAACCTGATGACAAAGAGAGTTGACTCCAAATAGTTTAAAAATTTTTAATTAGGTTTTTAAAAATTTTAAATTAAGTTTTTGGTTTTAGTCTGACACTTACTGATCCTGTGCAGTTACCTAAATACCACAGGCTCCCCACGACAGCTCTCTTCACCAGCTGTGTATTTAAGGACAAACACCTCCTAGGCTTGTTCTAAAGTTTAAAACTGATATTTACAATTAGCAAAGAGTTTGACATAGCGTAATAAATTGACACACAGAATAAATATTAATTCTTTTTATTGCCGTTGCTAATGCTCCTTTACAGGGAAACAAAAACAAAAACAAAAACAAAAACAGATTGACTTTGAAAACCAAACACTTAAAATTTTTTTAAGTTTAATTTTACATTGGAATCAATCTTTGGTTCCTCGTCTCTCTCAGTCTGTAAATTCTGATGGCTCCAAAATCCAACTTACTCTCCAGGCAGCAATATATAACTTCTACAGATATTTACCACGTCTCTTTCTGTCATCCACTTTCATTGATTTGAAATCATTCACTTTAACAATAGTTTAAACAGTTGTTTTTGCAGAAACTGACACAAGATCATCAGTATAAAAAATATCTCCAAATAGCCGAATTGGCATTTCTTGTCATTAAAAAAAAAGCATCTTAAGATGAATACCAAGTAGATTAATAACACGCCACATTGGTATGGTTAAATTTAATATTCTATCTCTTTTAAAAATCATTTTGAAACCACTGTGGTATTGCTACAAACTATCTATTCTTCCTATAATTCAATTTTTATGCTTCTATTCATTGAAAACCTGAGAGCTAAAATATTTGATGAAAATAGGATAAAATCCTCTGCCTCATTGCTTAACAGCCCATAAAAAGAAGATGAACTGAAGAAAGAAAAAAAAAAAGCAATCTGCCTTTCAAATACAAGCTGCAAAACAGAAAACTATGCCAGGCCACTGAAGCTTTTTCTCCCATTCCCTTCCCTTTAGCCAACAGTTAGCATTTTATTTCTGGGTCTATGACTGTTATTTGACTTTAAGACTGATTTATTCATCTTAGCTGTCTTTCTTGCACATTCGGCTCACTGTCTCTCTCGTAGTCCCTGGCTCTCGTGGGCACTCAGGAAACGTGTTCTGAATGATGCATTATCGCAATTCTTTTGAGCTTATTTTACTGAGCACCAGTTATGTTCAGACACTGCCTAAAGAGCTGGCATCAAAGAACAAAGCAGGTGTGCGTATCTTGTCCTAATGCTACAGTCGTCACATCTGTGACACTATGTGCTGCCCACTGAGGAGTGGGGTTCACAGGCCACAGTGGAGGGGATAGCTGTTGTGAAGCTGTGGGATCCGGGGACGCCTAGGGGTTCTCTCTGGAATCGGCAGAATATGCCCTCATTACACTGCTCCTCTTCCACCTAAGGAGTTCTCTGGCGGGAAAGATACAAATGCCAAGGAACCCGATTTAGGTGCTCAAGGAGAAAAATGGTTGAAATGAGAACCTTCTGCCCAGCTGGTGTGGAATTAAAAGACGGTTCTGGATATATTGGGGGTAGGGAGTGTAAATGTAATGTGAATGGCTCCAAGGTTTGTGGAAAATACTACAACAATTTAAAACTCTAGGAACCATGTTGGGGCACCTGGGTGGCTCGGTCGGTTAAGCATCCAACTTTGGCTCAGGTCATGAGGTCATGGTTTGTGAGTTCAAGTCTTTCATTGGGCTCTCAGGGCTCAGCGTGGAGCCCACTTCAGATCCTCTGTCTCCCTCTCTCTCTGCCCCTCCCCTGCTTGCTCTCTCTCTCTCTCTCTATCCCCAAATAAAGAAATATTTTTAAAAATTTATGAAGAAAATCTCCAGGAATGATTTCAAGTACACAGCCTGGAAATGAGTGCAGAAAAGGAAAAAGATAAGGAATAAAACTAAAACCACTCTGTATGATCATGTGAAAAATATACTCAATCTGTGGCCCATGGGAGTGTGTATGGATAACATGACCTTTGGGAATACAGCTCTCTTTTTTATATGGATTCATAGGGTATTTGAAGTGAATATGTAAGTGTGAATGAGTGTGTGTGTGTGTGCATGTGCATGTGCACATACATGTGCTTTGTCCAGTAGTTCACAAGTTACCAAAATAAATTTTTTCAAAAGACACACACTTTATCTCACACTGGATATAAGACTGCTAATGGAATTGGACCTTATATTAGTCAGTGTTTTTTGGAGAAACAGAATAGGATATATTTTGAAAGAGAGAGACAGAAAGAGAGAGATTTATTATAAGGAATTGGCTCATGTGATTATAGAGTCTAAATCCCCAAATCAGCAATTACAGTCTGGGAATTAAGAGAACTTCATGGTATACATTCCACACTGAAAGCCAGTAGGCTTGAGTCCCAAGAATGGCCAGTGTTCAGTCCAAATCCAAAGGCGAGAAAAGAACAATGCCCTGGCTAAACATTGAGGCAGAATGAGTTCACTCTTTGCCCCTTTGTTCTATTCCGATATTCAATTGATTGGCTGAGGCCCCTCCATATTAGGGAGGACAATCTGATTTACTCAGTCTACCAATTCA